>NC_135759.1:12670796-13193296 GCF_052425735.1 Oculina patagonica | reverse complement strand
CTTGTATTAATCAATCAACTTCACATCGCGGTTCGTCACAATGATTTTACTCCCGGCGTATCAAATCGAACGAAATCGAACAAATTTTTTATCGAACTCAATCGAACAAAATCGAATCTAATCGAACGATTAAATTCGATTTTGTTCGGTCATCGAACGAAATCGGACAACAATTTTTTTTGTGAGTTCGATTTCCGAACCAAATCGAACGAAATCGAATTAAGCGTTCGATTAAGTTCGAAAAAAAACAAAATTGGAACCTAGCGGAGCGAGTAAAAAGTTAATGATCATTCCTTAAATGGTTTTGGAATAAGTGACTGGACACGGTATCGTATAATCTTTGTCTTTTTATTTGATCCTAAAGAAATAAAACATAATATTCGAGCAATCTAATACGCCCGGGAATACGTCAAAACTCGTACGAGGGATCAAATTACAAATACTCAAATACAACCCCCGATGTATCTGCGTATCGTATCAAGTGAAAACCGTATTTTAGAATAACATTTTGCGAATTAAAACTTTATGTGATCGATTAAACAATATAGCATTGCACATGGGGATGAAGGTGCACGCCGTATGTGACATCAGTGTTAACCGTATTTTTATTGTTGTTAGTGGCAGAATTATTTCTCCATTTTGACATAAAAAGTATGGAAATAAAGGAAACATAACTTAAGATGGCTTCATCGATTGACGCATTTACCCGGGAATTTATCCCCGTGATCATCAAATGAAGGAAAACTGAACATTCGCTCGATTCAGATCATATCTTCATACGACGTAAGCCGCTCGCTTTGGCGTCGTTCGACGACCGAACTAAATTGAACGTCATCGGACTTTATCGAACGTTCGATTTTGTTCGATTTGCATTTATTTTTTGTGAGTTCGATTTCGTTTGATGACCGAACAAAATCGAATTTAATCGTTCGATTAAGTTCGATTGCGTTCGATTGAGTTCGAAAACCGACAGTACCATATTTCAGTGTTTGTTTTGTCGTCATCCACGTCCGGTTACATTTCGAAACACCACTAAGTTGCACATTACCATTATGTTAGCTGGGCAAGCTCCCGTAAGCGGCCATCTATCCCCTACACCTCTAGTGGCCGCTTACAAGAACCATTCTCGTAAGCGGCCAGCTCCAGTTGCGGACACTTTTTTCGCGTCCCGAGGGTGTCCGCTTATGAGAGCTTCGACTGTATTTCCGAGTCAATAAATCGAAGGGTAAAACAACAATGAACCAACCAAGTTGACGAACGTGTAAAGCTTGGTTTTCACTAGCGATGCAAGCACAAGCGCAAGCATAAGCGCAATCACGCAAAAAAGGACACATTTTGATCCTTGTTCTTGTGCTTGCCGCAAGCACAAGCACAAGCATAAAACTGCAATGCACTTGTGCTTTTGCTTGAGTCGAAGCCGTTTTCACGGTGAAATAAGAGCTGTTATTCTTGCGCTTGTGCTTGCGTCGCTAGTGAAAACTAGGCTTAAAGCTTAGAAATAGTGACCACAATAATATAATTCACCACGCGGCCAGTGAATTATTTTTCCATTCGGTGAAACTTGCCCTTGGACGATTCTCAAGGTTGAATGTTGTATTTTGTATTTTTGTTACTACTGTATTTTGTATTTTTGTAGTTTGTATTTTTGAATGTTGTAAATTGTTGTATTTTGTATTTTTTTTGTATTGTTGTATTTGTATTTTCCCTGTCGATAGTTTGTCGGTCCTTCGATTTTAGGGTTGCGACAAAATTTTTCTTTCGAGGAAACGCATTTTACATGATAAATTAACCACGCACCAAATATATTTTCTCGAACGGCAAAATCCCAACGGAGACAAGAATCGGAGAGACTGTCAGACAGCAAAGGACAAGTTTGATATAAAGCAAGCAATTAACCGTAGCCAGCAAATTCAGAAATTGCTTTCATCTTTATAGAAATGAATTTATTAAAGCGAAACATCCTATACATGAGACCACACGGTGCTAACAGTTCTGAGAGCTCTTTGGTCTCGTTAACGCGTTCTGCGAAGAGCGTCTTGTGGTCAAGGTCAAGGTCAACCCTCCGGATTTTGGTAGGTAAAATCTGATTGGTTTAGCGGCGGAAAGGAATGTTAGCCCCGGTTAAGCAGGCGTTCCTGGGGAGGAGTGAAACACAATCGCCCCAAAGAACTACTGCGTGGGAGGCTATTGTATCTGTTGATACAATGAATATATTTCACTTGGTTTTATTCTGTTAAAAGTGTGGAAAGCAGTATTATAATGATCAAGCAACAGTAACATGCATAAGTAACATCTTTAGAATTAAACTGATTAACCAATTCCAAATGAATGTTAATTTTTGTACGTACATTTCTGTGTTTATAAAGCTGTAAAATTCTGATAGCAACAAAAACACTATAAAAAGGCAACTGCATATGGAAACTGTTGAGAGAAAAAAACACCACTATGACACTGCTATACTACATAAAGTTTCTTTGTAGATATAATTATTAATTATTATAAAGCTTTATTTAAGCCCTGATTTCATGCAAAATTTTTCAATTTTGGCACACATCATATCAGTTGCGTCTGCTCAATGCTGAGCCATCCAAGAACAGTAGCAAATAAGACTGATACAAACATTTACCATACATGTATTTGATATCTGATAGTAACAGCCCCCCAAACAATTGACCATCCAAAATTAATGATAAAATTTTTCAGTTATTAGTAAATCTTATGTAGCAAACTTCTACAAGTAGTGGCACTCCAAAAGTAGCCACTTCATACCAAGCTTGAAAATATGACTAGCTGTGCATTAAACTTACTAACTGCTCCTGTCAGTGTTGGTTCAGTTAAATCCTTGGGTACTTTTCTGTAAACATCAAATCTGCAGATTAAAAGTAAAAGATATGTACATCCTTGACATCCTTGTTACCATTTAATGATTTTACGAAATGCATTCAACAACTTTTGTTAGGTCAAAAAAGAAAATGAATTGTGTTGGTTGGCCACCCACCCCAGTGCTTAAATAAAACACTTTTACTGTTCATGACCTGTACACAGCTGTGGTCAATTCAATATTTATAGGTGTCAATTAAACTTTGAAAGGAAAAGAAAATAAGGACGTCTTCCTGTGTACCTTTGCAAGGGTGCATATCAGACATTATAAGAATGTGATGTTCCACATGCTATGATTGGTCAGTTCTGTTTCATTATATTTCCATTAAGCGTTCAGCCTCCATTGTGTAAGGACTTTATAAGTTAAAATGCATGTGGCTTTCATCTTGTGTTTGAGCGTTTTATTTCTTAAACAATCTTTAAGGAAATACTTAGCTTACTCCATGTGCATTGTTGAGAAGCACTCTACTATGCCCCATGCTTCTCTATACACTTCTCTTGCGTTTTGAAAAACAAATTGGATGCTTATGTATAACTCAACAATGCACTTGCTATACATGCTGTGCAGTATAATCATGCATATGGTCTGGTGTGATATATACAACCTGTTTGAATTGTAAAACAAGTCCTGCAATAATACCAAAGGCTGATGTAACCAGAGCTGGCAGTACACAAATGAATATCATTACTACCAGCCAACCCAGTGTCTTAAATAAATGTTTATGATAAACAACATTTCCACCCACTATCCATTTGGCACCTTTGTAATCCCCAAAGTTTAGTTTAATAAACCCAGCATGGGGACATATACAAAACATGGACCCGATTTCATGGACCACCTTGCGGACCTGGTCCATGGACCACCCCTAATTTTCGAAAGCAAATCAAAGTGTAGAATGGGGACAGGGTATAAATTGATGGCATGTTTTCAAATAACAGAAGAAAATAACAGAAACAAAACACCCGAAAGAAGCGAAACCATCCAAACGACAAAAACCAAACCACTGAAACATGGTGTGGTCCATGTTTTGTATACATCCACGGCATGGTCAATAGAACAGAACCAAATGTGAAATCAATTGAACTCTAATCGTACCATTGTTTTTCAACTGGTTCGGCAATCAAACACAATCAAACAGGATTTCTTTGGTGAGTTTTATTACCGATCTCAATCGAACCAACCATACTTAATCGACACAATTAGTTCGATTTTGTTTGGTAGAAAAACCAAATGGCATATAAACATTGATAAGCACTGAAGTTTTAATAGAATTGAATTATAAAATAGAGAGATTCAGTTCCTCTTATAACTACGCAATTAGGGAAGTGTAAAAAACAAAAATGCTTTTCAACCACCTTAAACCTTTATTATTTCAAGAAATATAAAATTGATGAGATGTATCTTACTAGCAAACTTTAACAGCGCAGCAAAACAAATTGCCTTTATGATACCCGGTCAATACAGCCATTTCCGAGTTACTCTTTGCCACCGTTTCAAAATGAGTCTACCTGCGAAACCATTCACAAAAAAGTGAGTTTCACCTACAGGTCCATTTTCATGCAAATCAAACTCATTTTAATTTGCATGGTTTCGCACATACCGGTAGACTTGTTTAGAGACAGAGGTAAAGGGTAACTCAGAAATAATAATCAGAAGTGAATAACTCCTATTTCTGGTATAATACTGGCCAGGAATAGTCTTATTAACTTGAGGTTATTGAGGAAGTCCCCAGTTAATTTGCCATCACTGGAAATGTTCACTTTGATATGTTAAAATGACCACAGTGAAAATGACCACTTCTAGAATTGTAGACTAAATAATTATTGTAATTGCGACATCTTTCCAGTGAACATGTTTGAAATTGAAGCCTTTGCCCATGGCTTATTTGACCGCAACGCACTGTTCAAAAACCAGATGAAGCCGGTTTGGAATGACAGAGTGCAGGCCAAGGAAAAAGTTCTTTCAGTGTAGAGTTTGATTCTGTTTGCTTTAAAAAGCATTTGATTTTCGAACGTTCACTTGTGTTCGATTGGCAAAACATTTAGGTGAGTTCAATTGTTCCATTACCAAACCCAATTCAAATCAATCGAACGACTGAAGTTTGATTAAGCTTGATTACTGAATGATCAATTAGCTACACTGGGAATAAAAAATCAAAGTCAAAAAATAACATTAAAGTATTACATTAAAATAACTAATAAAGTATCAGATAACTTCAGGTCACTGCCAAGCAAAATAAAACTTTAAGTTTAAAAAAAAATTCACGACATAGAAGAATACTAGTCAGTGTGATGTTCTGAATATTCAAAAGTTATATTTACCAAATATCTGGCTTTAATTAACAAATGAGAGCAGCTGAGGCGACTAAATATTAAAGTGGAAAACTTAAAAAACAACTATTTTATTGGGAAATGTTTGGCTAACGCGTTAGCTTCTTTATGCCACCAGTGAATACACTGAAGCCAGTGAATACACACTGTGAACAAAGCCTACTCGCTCCTTTGTGCATCTTTGGTAATTTGAATACGAAAATAAGGATTAAATTTTAATGTTTCGAACTAAGCTTATGTATCAAGCTTCGGTAATACACCAATAATTCACGCTTATAAATTTGGCACAAGTTCAACTAATATTAATAAATGTTTATCCTTTTTACAACGAGAGTGCTAGTTTATTATTTTTTTTCAGATGCTAAAGTTACACGCCAACGTGTTTTGACACGTGTCCGGTAGTTTAGTTGTGCAGAATATTTGGTGAAAACTCATCATGCACACACACCAAAAGCTGAATAATCACACACAAGAACCTCTCACCTTCTAACGTCAAACTGCATATTCCCTCAGCGCCGTAAATTGGTGCAAAGTAAAACCATTCACTCCCTAATAAAAAGGAATAATGTAAATAAATTCTGACAAGTTGGTTATTCACCGCAACAACTGTTTTGCCGCCATTTATATTTTCTACGCGGTGAAACCTGATTGGCTGAAGTGCAGTTTATCCGCCAGTCTTTCTCCACACAAGGCCGCGCTCAAAATAAAACAATGAAGCCTGGTGTCTGGTGCCATCGTGCCATGTGTACAGGTCGCGTGGACCAAGCGTGGACCAGGCCGCATTTATTAAGAATTTCAATCAAAGCTAAGAGCAGAGCCCCTCTTCGAAGAACTTTTCAGAAAACGCCCCAAAAGTAAACATAGCCCCAGCAATTTAAGATGCAGATTTCAAAACCAGCTGGCGAAAACTGTTTCTTAGTTTTTTTCCCGATCCCGTCGAGTCTAAAAACCCTTCCCAAGGAACCTCTGTGATCACTGATGAGAATGATCATGGCCGGGGTTTTGAAAAGTCTTTCTGAGGAAAGTTGAAGGAGCTACTTGCGCAAAGATGTCAAAGATTTACGGTGACGAAAACTGGCGCCGCCACATGTGGATCGGTCGAACTACTTTATCAGGAAATCCCAGGAAATTGTAATAAGCGATTGTTTGGAGTGAAATTTGAACGAGTTAAACTGAACTGCAAAAATGACGCTATACGGCGATCGACTAATCCTGCAGTTCCATAAGTAGTCCAGTCCCTGAACTCTCTCTTCCACGCGCCCTTTATAGGGGTTGAACCCAGGCGCGCGAAGAGAGAGTCCAGGGGCCCGTTTCTCAAAAGTCCCGAGAACTTCTCGGTCCCGGAAACTTTTCGGGGCTGTTATCGGGCGCGTTTCTCGGGTTCGGAAAAGCGTTTCTTAAAAGGACCGAAAGTGTCCCCTATTACTGGTTCGGGGAGGTTTTCGGGATTTGTAACGCAAGAAATAGCACGTGCTTCCACTTCCCCGCCTGTGATTGGTTCAAAAATTGCAATTGACACCGCTGCACTAAGTTGGGTTTGTCACTAACTGAACGCATCAAATTCAAAACTTTTTCGATGAATCTTCTGCACAGTTTTATCTCTGTCGATTCAGTGTACAGTCTTCAGCAATGTTTATTTTTTTAACACTGATTCACCTCTGGGCTACTTAATGTAATGGCAGCTTGATGTAAGTGTTAAAAGCGTTTCTGTTGTTTAATTTTGTTTATCCGGGGCTTGTAATTTACGAAGCTCGCGCTACAAACAGCCACTGTCTTGTTTTTGAGCCTTGAAGTTTGGTTGAATAAAGTCACTTTTGGTTGAATTCTTCCCTATCATTGTGGCTCAGTACTTTGACGGACTTACTGTACATACACTGAATGAATTTCGGAAGTTTTTGTAAACAATTTCAGGCGGAAAAAGTCGGCCATCAGATACGTTTTTTAACCCCGCTACGTTCTCTTCGCGAAGTAAATGTTCTTCTTGGCGCGTCAGAGTTTGTTTTGAAATTTGTCAATTATAAACAACCGAATTCTGCGAGACGTCTTTCTCTCTCACATCCTTTTCTGTTGTCCTGTTCATGCAAGCCTTTCACCGCCCTTTGTTTTCAAAAAAGTGCTTCGGAGATGCAATTTTATAGCAACAAAATAAGTCCCGAGAAGTGTTTTCGAGAGGTCAAGAGCTCCCGTAAAGCTTACGGGAAAAATGGAGTGATTTTCTCGGACCCGCAATTTTCGGGCGTTTTGAGAAACAGGAAAAAGAGATTTCGGGAGCTTTACGGGACCGTTTTCGTACCCGAACAGTTTTTGGGACTTTTGAGAAACGCACGCCAGGATAACCTGCATGCTGCAAAGCTAGGTTTTTTAAAGTTTTTCCGGTGATCCTGCTTTGGTACACGGTCGCGTAGTTAAACTCGTCATCAAAAGGGCTGCCAAATAAGGTTTTCCCCCCAATTTTGGGGAAAAAACTGGCGCATGCGCATGCAAGTTATCCTGGACTCTCTCTTCGCGCGCCTGGGTTCAGCCCCAAAAGGCGCACGGAAGAGAGAGTTCAGGGACTGGACTATTCCATAAGATGTATTTGGAAATACGTTCCCGTCCGTCAAGGAAATGACAGTCTAATAGATGGCAAATTACTTTGTTTAGTTATGTAGCTGATTTTTCTTTTTTTTCTTTTTTTTTCACCAACAGCTAGACTTCCTAAATGTCGTTTGCTTCTCGTTTCACTTTCGCGCTTCGCGCTCTGTGAGCTCGACCTGTAAGCAAGTCTAACCAACAGCGTGCGCTCTCCGATTAGATACTTCGAACTCAAACCAGGCGATGTTGGACACGCTCCACGTGACATTTTTTCCACCAATAAACAATAAAACGGTTTACCGCGAGAAGTCTTTGAGGGGGCATGCACATTGTAAAATCCATGACGCCATAGACCGACAACCGCCGTTCTTTCTTCGCTGCACTGCATTTCTGTATGCCCTTGTTAATCGGTGTTAACGGCCAGGAGCACGTGGTCCTAGTATAACCCATTGACTGGTTAACCCGTAAAGGACTGTGGTATTTTTCATGATAAAATATATTCTTCATGACCTATTCAGTAAAGAACGTGAAAATCGTACAAAGTATGCCTAAACGAACCACAGGAATAAAAAAATACGAATTTTTATTCTAAAAATCGAAGAAAAACTTAGTGATACTTTTCGTTAAAAATGCTCTGTTTTCGTTGAGGTTAGGTGGAAACGTTTTCAACGCGCACCAAGGCGACTTTATGGCCAACGAAACTGCAAAAGAAATAATAAACGAACAGCCTGACCTGCTCTATAATATCTCAACTGTAATCTGCGCAATCCGTTTATAAACAAAATACTTGCTTGGAAGTGAAAAGGAATGTTATTTTGCATGTTTAAATGAGGTTTTTGAACGTTTGGTGAAAATCCTTTCAGATAAAGGCTAGAAAAAGGCTTCTAAAGCATTCAATTGTCGTTTTAAGGCAACATCTTGTTTCCTTAAAGTCATCACTTCTTATGAGCATAACTTTGAATGTTTTGTCAGTAGAACGCCAATTCACAAAAGACGGATTTTAGGATCACGTACAATCAGTGCGTGACTGAGCATTGTGATAAAACTTTGCTTAGCGCTAACCTCAATTCAAGCTGAAGTTTGAGGTTTGCCGTTTGCGGTCAATACATGCCCAGTCACACAGTGGAATGCCGAGTTCTCGAACCTCCTGATACAGTATTTCGAGCTAAAAGTAATTTTCAAATTTGCTCAAAGTCGAACAACTGCGCAATTTTATCCCCTATGTCTCGAACCCCCGATTTTTCGTTTCACTTGAGGTACGAGAAATCGAGATTTTACTGTGGTTTGTCCTTTTACTTAATAGAATTAAGCAGTCCTAGCATTCGTTTCACAAACGATGATAAAAAGCACAATATTCATTTTATTAGATTAAAAATTATTTGATAAAAGTTGACACTGGCTTAAAATATGTACAGGACGTTTCGGCTACTGCTGTAGCCTTCTTCAGCAATATGTAAATTTAAAACGGCGTCCCTGGTGTTATAGGAATAAAAACTAAAATATGCAGAAAAAGGTGACAAGGAATGTACTGAATAAAGTCCGAGATGGAAACGCTATTAATGAACACGTAGCATTCCCAAACATTTATAAAAAACTTAACAATTTTTAATTGCATTCCACCCCCTATTCTATCCTTTTTAGTCGCATTTTTAGAATTCCACCCCCAATTTTATTCAGTACATTCCTTGTCACCTTTTTCTGCATTTTTTAGTTTTTATTCCTATAACACCAGGGACGCCGTTTTAAATTTACATATTGCTGAAGAAGGCTACAGCAGTAGCCGAAACGTCCTGTACATATTTTAAGCCAGTGTCAACTTTTATCAAATATTTTTTAATCTTATCATGCCTGGCTACAAACCAGATATTTTTAAATTCATTTTATTGTTGATGTTGAAATTTACATCAGTTGCAGCATCCACACGTGACATCACGTAAAATATAACCGGGGATAGAAATGATGATTTGCGGGTCATGACTCACGTCAATACTGTGGCCTGGAAGGGACATCGACTTTGTCTAAGCCTTCTTCCAGCACGGTGCCATCCCGCGTAGTTTGCGGTTTCCTTCCCCCGCATCGCGTGACACGACAACAAAAAGAAAAAAAAAGCACAAATCGAATCCTTCTTCTTACATACGTGACCAACATAGATGGCAAGGCGAGGCGTTGGCCAAGATGCCTGTTATTCAATTTTGGTTTCGGCACGTATTGTTTACGTAGTGGGCGTTTTTCACACTCACTTGTTATTTGTTCTACACTTCAGAGGGTTACCGGGGTATACCTACTTCTGTAAAGTAGCGTGAAACTTTTACTATCAGCGGTCAACATGAAGAATCGTTATTAGTCACCAGCTAGAGCATTAGAAAATGAAAAAAAAAAAAACAGATCTTTTAACAAGTCACTGTCTAGTTAATCTAAAGGCACTTATAATTAACCTGTATGGGTCTTAACACATTCAACCCTCACACGCCAGATCGTTTTGTTATATACTTTGCGATAAAACTGAATTCCTTTCAAAATTTTGTTTTACCTGCGTGCCTAACACAAGCTTATCGTACAGTAGGCACGTGAAAAACATTTAGAGTGCGAAAGAAATCTTCTTAATATTGTTAACCGTCGCAGTGGTCGAAAATTTAACTGTCTTCTGTTAAACAGTGATTTTTTTTAACCGTTGGTCTTTAAACTTTACCCTAAAGGATGTACCTTACTCGAGAACTGTTTTACTTTAGATAAAAATAGTTTATCGAGTTCCTTTACTCAAATATTCAAGGAATTTGATCACTGGGAGGTAAACATTTTGAATTCTTGTATTTTGTTCCTTATTTTACACAGATCTTCGACCTATTTCCGGTGACGATTTTCGTCATTTTTATATCGGACCGTTGGTTTTTGTGGTTTTTATTTGTAAATTTTCTCTTCGTCACTGAGATCGTCACCAACTTTGAAAATATCCACTGAGCGCCTGATCTATTCTGATCTATTAGGGAAGAGAAATTAACTTAAATATTTTCTGTGACGATCCCTGAATTCGACATTCTTGTTATAGTGCTCAAAGCTAAGGTTATAATTATCTGTTAAATATTGCGTTTCTTATCAAATACAAATCAACCAGTTATTTGTGATGGAACCCTTTCTGCGACCGAGGCAGTATAACATGAGACTTTTTCTTAAATTGTTTTTTTTTTTTATTTCAATACACTCCGCCGCGTCCACCTCTCGTGGCCGTATTTTGTTTCCATTTATATTATATTTCAATTTATCTTTCTCAAATTTACAATATAAATTTGGTGTTAATTTTTATATAATATACATTTAACTGCATTTTTTTTTTCTTACATATATATTACAAAATTCAAGAAGCGAAACCTTGCTTCTGAGGTCTCCCTCGTTAACGTGAAATATATTTTATCTCTATCACTTAATAAATATTAGCAAGATAGATATTTTTCATTTACTTCTTTTTCGTACAAAAATATTACGTATGTCGAGTACATTGAGTATTTACCACAGGGTATAAGGAAGATGAAATGAACAATATTTTGTTAAGAACTATTGATCAATATAACTACCCCACATAATTTGTTCAGTCTTATTTATGGTATATTCTAATAGCAGAAGTCCATAATCTGAGATTATGTACTTCTGCTAATCATAGTGAATAATTTTTCCCTACAGTCGGACTATTTTAAAGAGGCATGGGTGAAATTAATTTTTATAGAAACAAAACAATTAGTAGTGCATTTAATGCTATATGGCTTAATGAATGAATCAAAGCAACATCTTGCTTTTTGTCTATAATATTTCTATTTTTTCTCAGAGTTTTGCTTAAGAATTCGCCTGTTCAACTTCTTATTCTTAAATATTATTTTCTCTATCAGGCTACTTCTACTGAACTACATCGGTGATGTGACAAGTCCTGGTGAATTCTGCGTGTTACCAGACGGAGTAATGGCTGATCCACAAGGCAGAGACGAAAAGCTAAAGAACCCAAATGGAGATGTGACGGCACAACTTGTTGTTGGTGTGTTTATTAACAGCTCAGTACTGCTTGCTGCTCTGTCTGTCAGCTGAGTTTCTGTTTCCCAGTTCAGTAATTGTCCCATAAAGTTGAAGTTTGGAGATATTACGGAGCGCCGTTTCTTTACATACTCGTAAGCTTCGTCTAGCCTCAGTCTATATCTGTTTATTAGGTAGGCGAGGCAAATCGTTGCTGATCTGGAGATGCCAGCTTGACAGTGAACCAAAACTCTTCCTTTCGAGTTCTTTACTGAGTCTGAAATAAAATCATAGAAAGGGAAATATAAGACAAACTCATACATATAACTGAGGTTAAGTGGTAATATATAACAACTTCCTTTACACGTCTCTACAATATTAAATTTGAATCAAAGGAAGATGTAGGATATAAATAGACCAGAATAAAAATTATGTTTGTTTCTATAAAGACCTGCACAAATATTGTGGAGAAACTTCCGCTCACGTGTATCGTACCGGATATTCACTTCTGATAATCTGTTTCGTCTTAAACGCTTTTTAATCTTAAGTTTTGGTTCTTCTTTACTAAGATAAACGACATTTCGTAAACAGCAATGCGTAGAGCAAAATTTGATATTGTTTAACAAAAGAAAGCTCAATATTTCTATATCGACTTCCGATATTTCTCAAAAGAGCTTTAAAAATAATCAACTCCTATATTCTTGTTTCAGGGCCAGGAATAAGTGCGGTTTTCTGGGGCATTTTTGTTAGGAGTATGGTCCTCCAGGTCGCTAAGTAACGGCTCTGACGAAAAAGGCGGGAATAGAAGGCACGTCTCCGACTTGTCCAAGGTTTGTGTTTTAACAAAGTCAGTGTTCAAAAGATCACCGTTCTTACCTATAAACGCTGCAGCTTCCTCGAACCATCGGCCAATATCTGCAGTATAAGTATCGTCCACTGGGATAGACTTGTAATGAAATGTCTCCTCAAAAAAGTTCGGAATATTTCTTGATACATTCACAACAGCGGTGATGCCCAGGCGTTGAAGGAGCTCTTTCTGAGACGAATGGATTTCACTTCCAAGATACAAATGCGGTAAAATCTCCACGGGTTCATTTGATTTCACTGTCGAACGTGATTCAGTGAAGTCCCAGATTTCTGTCTCGTGTCTCGGACTAAATGTTCTTTTAGAATCTTTCGCTTTTAACTTTAACCCAAGAGGAGAAGAACTTGTTTGTGTTGGTGATTGTGGTTTAGCAAAGTAGCACATCGAAGGGTACGACGACGAGAATCTTTCAAAGCCTCCTGCAAACAAAAACGACATAATAAAATTTAGTGAAACCGGCAGTTCTGCAATACTGACGTTAAGTTTATTTTAGGTATTAGACAAAGATATGTTATACTATGAAGGGTGAGGGGTCACAAAAAATGAATTTTAAAGTAAAACTTATAACACTGAATCTTGAAGATAAAAGTTTTTCAGTTTCTCAATGTTGTTTACTCCATGTTGAACATATTCATGATTCAACACACGTCTTCCGTGACAAAGCAGCCGTGACGTCATTTCATGGATTGTTATCTTAAGGAGCTTTGGCAATATGTACTTCGAGTGGAAGATAAACAAGTCTATTTTCAGAAACACGACATTGCAAAATATAAGCAACGGTCGTAAAGTTTCGTTGTAAGAGGCTAAAATAGCCAGACTCTGTTTTTAGACGAGACTTCAATAACCTGCAAGGTTTAAACGATCTTAAACTCGCTAAAAAGCCCGACAACCGAATAAAGTAAGGGAAGGAAGAGTGGAACACGAAATATGCTGAAATGACTGTCACAGCTGGTCAGAGGAATCACGTTTTTGCGTGTTTGTAAATCCGCGGGAACCGGTTGTGTCAAAAAAAAAATTGAATAATAAGGGATGAAGAAGTTGCAAATGTGCCCAAACATCTACAGCAACGGAAACATATATTGTAAAGGAAATCCGTAGGGCTGTTTGATTTCTTAATCTCTGACGGTCCTGATTTCTCAGATGGGAAAAGTGATTTATAAAAAAGACACGCACATTTTGCTTGTTTGTCAAATCATTTTGTCAGTGGCATGGGCCACTGGGGACTGGATCAGATCTTCGCACGTGACGCTTTTGTTATTTTCCCTCCATTTTCATAACAAAGAAACTCATTCATTCATGAATTCTTGATGGGAACCGCACACATAATTAAATAGTTCTCATTCACTACGTTATGGCTTTGTTATGGTATGTTTATCACAACACTCGCTTTCATTCAAGCGAGGAATAACCGATAAATCTACTATCCGCTTATTTTTGATTGCGATGTTGTGAAATTGATACTATGAAATTTTGACCCAAATAAGGCAAACATTTGGAAGTAACGATCAAGCGATAAAGATGTATTCACAGGCTATAAACACGTGGCCAACCAAACAATGGATATCACAGACGTGCAGTAAGAACAAGAGGAGCGGTAATAGATGAACAAAACTTACCTTTGATGAAATATAGGTTCTTGTTTATTCTCTCTCTCCTTAGAAGCATATAGATAATCTTCATTGTATTATCCATTTCCAAATCTTTCCAGTCTTGTGTTCTGTCCTCGTATAAAATCAAAGTTTCAGCGTCAGCGAGCCTTCGCTTGGACTCGGGAGATGTGAGCAGGCAATCTAACGTGGATGATCCACGATGAAGTCTTCTTTTTAAAATAGGTGGGCAGTGAACGTTAAGTGATCCTCTGATGTGAGCAGCGTTAAATGACAAAAATGAACGGCAATCAATGACTATACACTTCTGACTCAGAGAACTGGCCATGTTTACAACGGTGAGCGGGGCAAGGGGCCAAATCAACTCACTCTCATCCATTGCAACCATACTCTTTGATTCAGCGATGTTTTGATTTGTAATAACGGTGTGGCTTTCCTTGTTTACTAAAAGAAAATTAAATACGAGAGATTATTTCGTGTTCGGTGGACTCGTGCTTGTACGCGCGGAGTTCTGTGTAACTGGCGATCAGTTCAACAAGCCCGCGTTTATATTCTCTTCATTCCCGCCCAGCTCTCATGTTGCTATTTTTACCATGCGTGACGTCATTGAAAGGCGTTTTGTAACGTCGTGTCGCGGCTCACGAGTTTTGTCTCAACCTATCATTTCCCTTCATTGGCGGAAAGCTAATTCGGCGCTGACAGATGAACAATATGAAAACAATGAGCAATACATTCCGGTCGTGACAGAAATGTTATCAGGTTCTCAAATGACGTCCAATGAGATATGAGCTACTTTCATCAAGTATCAACTATCAAAATTCAAAGTTTTTGCGCAATTCATGTTTTCATTAGACAAAGGTTAATAATTCCAAGCTTTGGGCACAGCAATAATATTTTATGTA
This sequence comes from Oculina patagonica, assembly GCF_052425735.1. Taxonomy (NCBI): domain Eukaryota; kingdom Metazoa; phylum Cnidaria; class Anthozoa; order Scleractinia; family Oculinidae; genus Oculina; species Oculina patagonica. The sequence continues at coordinate 13,178,141 of NC_135759.1, read as the reverse complement.
AATATTCCCAAAAGAATGAGTGGCAGTCACCGAGAAACATTTCTTTATAACGAGGTAACGGGTAGAAATTTATTAGTATATACCAAAGATAGAGGTAAATAACGGAGTTTATGAAAAGAACGCCAAACTCTCTTCACTATCACATTTCAAGCCCAAACATGGCTATTGAGAGACAAAACAAACCAGTATTAAATAATGATCGTCAGTTCTTTTTATAAAGATAATCAAATTGCCATAATTTGATCCGTCACTGCCCCAAAATAGTTTGCGCGGATCACTGGACTGTAAATAAACGTATTTCTTTGTTGTCTTGCAAAGGCACATCACACAGTTACATATTTCGAAATAAGATAAATTGTTTTTGTTTTGTAATCTTCGATGGTGCCATGAATGACCAAAGCGCTTTCGTGCTAATGTTATCTTGCAGATTAGATATCCGACTGCTAATATCTTAATTGACCACAGAGCCTCACCTTGAATTCCAAACACCACTGGCAAACAGCACAGCAGAAAACATATCACCAAATTCAAGAATTTTCACTGTCGATTTAAAAAGCTAAAGCCAGTATTGAAGTCCAACCCTTGCCCATAAACGTGGCCGTCAAACACCAGCTTAAACTTCAGTTCCGCGGTTCCTTTAACCGGACAACAGCAGCGGACGGGCCGAAATTTCGGCATTGGGTGGGAATGCCTTCGCCTTAAGTTATATATTTTTCTATAACATCGAGATAATGTGTATTATAAAGTGCAGCTAGCTGACTAACTGATGTTAAAAGGGTAGCCTAGAAAAGTTCCCTTCACTTGTATGACTCTCAAACTAATAGAGTGCTACTGTCGACTTGTAAACAGTGCGTGACTTCATGGGATCCGGTTCGCGATTTCTCTCACACACCCTACTTCCGATCAAGCTAAAAATATTCTCAACATCAGTCCAAGCTAGAAATTTCTTTTTACATTTTGAGCGCTAATCTTGTGTTGCTTTCTGGTGTGTTATAGCAAGATTCGGAATATCTCACTGATCAGAGAACTATTCGTCATGCGGTTTTTTGCAACATTTTGATTAGGGTTTGACCTTGTGTAACCCTCTAACAGGTGAAACAACATGTTTATTCTGCAGGCATCGTGCAACCAATGTTACTTGCTCATATCTTGCCACTCGCAAAATGTTCAGAAAAAGCTAATATTTGACTTCGGCAGTCGCCGGTCGAACCATTTTTGGACTCTTTTTTTGTGTCCGTGAGAGACTTTTTCTGGTGCCGTTCAGGCCCTGTCTCACCACGAGTAAGAGGAAATGAAAAATGGGCTGAACATCAGCAAACAATTTCAAATAGAAGTAAAGTTATCCGAACCCTGAAGTGGAGAATTAAAAACCCGCAACAGAGAACCTCTGGCATCAAATAAATGATGAAAAAGCTGAATGCAAACTATTTTCTTTACTGTGAATTTCAGTTAAGAGACTCAAAGGAAAAAGTATCATGGTGTTTTAAGTTCAACTGGTAAGCAATTTTCTCGATCTAAAAATTCTCTTGAGAAAGTAAAGTAGAGTAAGCAAACAGTTTGTTAACAGCGCATTCATGTGGTAGCTCTTCATCAGTTACTAGCTTTCTAACCTAGAAGCTCAGTTTATCTGTTGCACAATTTCCTTATCAACTTCAAGTCCCTAACAAGTCTAACTTTAAACAAAATAAAAAATCAGTGTATTTCAGAGATCAGAAACAGAGCATTTCTAAAACTTTTCTTTTATTGCAAATTTCAATTTCAAACGCACTTTAAATGAACAGACTCACACAACACTCACTGACTTTGCACAATCAGAATTTCAGTCACCGTTTCCCAACAGTATAACCGCAATACGATATGAAATGGAGCACACCTGTTGCCCGGCCACAATACGTGATTTCATTCATAAGCCATTGATTTACTGTTAAAACTATTTTCGACTATTTTTTTCTCAACCCCAGCTGCTTACATTTACTGAGCTAAAATAATCCCAACATTCAGTACAGACTATAAATAACATCGTCCCCAGTTTGAAGGAAAAAGCGCCGTGATTGAACTATAAATTTAATTCCCGGCTGAGTGTTATTTAGTCTGTTCAGGCGAATGAACAGCCGAGTTTTCCGCCCCCTGACCTTTTCTTTTTTCTAACGCCGTATTTTTCCTGTGAAGGGATTATCATAACATTACCAGCTGGGCACATGCTTTCAGACTGAGAGCAGTCAGTATATTAGGCTGTGACAAGCTAATCAAGTAGCTACACCGGATTAGCTACCACCTGCCTCTGTTCGCGCCTGGGCCCGGTGCCTCTTGTCCGTGGGCTCTCGGCCGCGCGTCGCTCTCCCCTTCTCTGCGTTTCTGGTGTCGGTCGGGGTCCCGGCCGCTCCCCGCCGCCGCCTCCCCTTCGCCGGGCCTCGGCGCCGTCTGTAAGAAGGCTCGAGTGTAATGATAGCTTCCACCATCAACTATAAAGAGTTGACTATGTTGCATTGTAGGAACTTATAGCTTCCAGGCAGCGGCATATGATTCCCAAATAATCAGTACATTTTTATTTCTACAACGACGGCCGAATGAATGTGATTGAACAAACTACAGATTGCCTAACAAAGTATCTATGAGTGATGTATACTTGAATTCATAGTCGACAATGAAAAACAAAACTTAAGAGGCATTTAAATTGAGATCTTTAAGGACAACGGAGAAAAGTTGAGAAAGTATAATGTACTTCTAAAGGATCTAGTTGATGAACCAGCATAAGATTCCCGCGTTTTCTGCCCGTGTTATTTACTACTACTACTCATTCATTCATTAGATCAGTTCATCACACGTGTGTTCAGACCACATGCCCGATACTGGCGAGTGCTGATTCATCATCACACAAACACAACAACAGCAGCCTTGATACACGTTCTTTTCTTCGTATATGTAAACACTTTCCTCAGAAAACAACGTTTTAATGACCTTAAATGTGTTCTGATAATACTCTTCTCAGTTTATATGTACGGTTTCTCCATTCTTTTACGAAATAAAAAGTGAGATCCGTAAATAGATTTTTGATTACCATTAGCGTTTTTTAGTAATCCACATAAAGGATGCATCTTGTTTTCCTGTTCTAAAAGGTATCTTAAGTAATCAGTTGTATGAAGACTTACCTTATTTTGTCCTTAAGCTCGATATTCACCTTATCGTTTCTTTGTTTATTAGGATGGCCGGCACATGGTCACACGGCGTAGTACAACAACTGACCGGAAGTGAATTTACTGACTGACTGACTGATACCAGTTCAAGGCGAACAAAAGATCACAGGTCTTATTGTGATCGCACAGAATTAATACATTATTCACACATCAGTAGACTCCGAGGCGTGTAGAATCCAAAGAGAAATACTTTTACCTTTTACGCCATAAAAAAAACTATACAGTTTTCAGTCAAACTCTAGTTAGTTGCTTGGCTGTGCGGTTTGATTCAAACAAAGAGGATATTTGAATGACTTAATATTGAAATTTGAATCAACAACTTCACGGCTGGTACCCGCTGTATACGACACTCAGGGCAGATCATTTAGTGTAAGAATAGTTAACCAGTTGTAACTAAATCTGGAATCGTGATAAACAACACTCGCTGAGTGTTTTTTCCGCCTCCATTCTAATTTAGTTTCTTTGCGATCGGTTAAAAATAAAACGGTCCAAGCGACACCTGGTACGTTCTTTTTTCTGCTTTTCTTTTGAGGAAGTGAGTCGACGTTATCATTGTTCGTCGTCGCAAACTCGCTTTCAATCTTCACAGAATTTCACAAATCTTCAATAAACAGTGACGCACTTTCTCATCCTAGACACCAGGTTAACTCGTTCCCGCTGGCATGACTTGCTCGTTCGCAGCGCGTAAAGTAAAACCTCCGTATGCCTTATGCATAGATAAGCTGCTGCCTCGTCCCAAGAAACGGGAAAAGGGGAACGCGGGGCTTGTTTTGTCGTCTGCAACAGTCCCACAACTTCAAGCGCACCGAGCACCAAAGAGCAACGCCTGGGGACGAGTAAGTCGTAAGGACTTGTATAGGATTGGCCCCAGGAAACAGCAGATTGGTTTGAACTGCATAAGAACATAAACTCAGCAGCCACTGGTGCTTGATATAAGTGCACAGAATGGGATGCTGTTATGACAGGTTTTCAACCAGCGTTTTGCATGCCAGTGATCACACCGCCAATTCTTGTGTTTGCGCGAGTATGTCGATTTCTCCAACTGTCGATAACTAAGTTAGCGATTTTTCCAAGGCTGTTAATGTATTTCCATAGTAAAATTATCTGCTTTCAAATATAAGTATTTTTGACAAAAAGTGACAAAAAATGGGCGGTTTTCTGCCGACTTTGCTCGAACACAAGGGAAAATAAACTTGTTGCAAGGAAAAATAAAATTGGGGAGGAAGACTGGACACGTGGGTAAGCGCGTGGAAATCAAGCGACTTACAGACTACGAGCCCGAGTTTCTATGAGTGAATAGTCAGCGACTCACACTCGAGTCCTCCACAGAAAACTCGGGCTCGCAGTCGCAAACCTAAATTTTTATGTATTTTTAGGACAAAAATCAGAAATAGTTTTCCTTTTTTAAGAGCAACGAGCGCATGATCGTGTTCTATCAACGAATACGAAAAAATGGGAGAACCAATCAAAATTGCGGATTTTCAATGTCTTCAATGTAGAGCCAACCCATACAGTTTATAGAATCAATGCAGTTTATGAGAAAATTTATGAATTTATGTTCCATTTATTAACACTAGCTTACATGTTTGTGTCAGGGATAGCTAGTAGACATACACGAAGTAATAATATTTAAAACGGAAAACGGCCTGATCCTGCGGCTAGCGGTCAGTGGAGACGAGCGCCCTAGCCCCGCGGCGAAGACTTTTCGCCGCCCCCCGGTCCTCCCGCCTCTCCCGGGTCGGATCAGTCGTCTTCCGTACTTTCTGTCCAGGTCTTCATGTCCGGCACCCTCATCGGTTGTCGCTGTGATTGCAGTATCTTAAATAATATTTACATTCTATAATGGAACTGAATGTTGCTCCACTAGAAGACTAAACCCAGATACAGTTCTTTCATATAAAAAATAAATACAAAATATTTTGTGGGAGCCGTTTAGAGCCCCTTAATAATTTCTAAAATTTAAAAAGATGGATTCTTCAGAAATAGTTTACAATACCTTTCCAATGCGAAAATATACAGAATATACCACGGTTGATACAATATATATCAACTTATACTTTACAAAGTGAGTTTAACTTAACTCACAATCGAGACCGTCGCATGTGATTTCTTCTCTTAACTAATGCTTCTAAGTCATTAAGATCTTGTTCGCGGATGTGTTCATACGTCGTTTCCAGAGCTTTTCCTCTTTGTTCATTTGCTTTAAGGAAAGCGTTTGCCTCATCTGCAAAACGATGCAACAATTTTAATTCTTATTTGTAAACATTCTAGAATTTAGAATCCTCCGCCAGCTGATCTGGTCGAGGAAACTGAAGGCTCTGGGTACTAGGGTGAACGAAGAACGAAGTCGCTAACTATGACCGCTAACTAACTGGCGCTAACTATGCAGCATGCCCTGTTCGGTTCGAAAATACTTTGTCTTTTTAAACTGAGGAAGCACAAGCTGACATGTACAGAATAGAGGATAAACTGCAGGATGTTATAAAATACATGTGTAATAACTGGTGAGGGGAGGGGGGGGGGTTGTTGGGTTGGTGGTAGTAGGATTGTAAGAATTCAGGAAGAGTAAATGGAGGAAGGGGGTTGGGATTCCCCCCCCTTTTTTTCTCCCGATTCTCTCACCCCCCTCTTTTCCCTAGCCTGCGAGAGTACTAGTGGAAATTAGAACAGTCCGATTTTTTCACAAGTACAATTAATCCTTATTTGTTCCTTAGACAGATTTCGTTTTAATAATACAGTAGCCTTAAAAATCTTCGAACAAAAGATTATCAAATGACTGTCTTTCGTTTTTTTTTTACCCGCCCAGTAAACAAAAACACCACAAAGCCAACCGAAACTTGGAATGCCGAATCTAAGCAAGTAGCTTTTCAAGTAATTCATTCTCTTCTAGCTTTTCGGTGGCGTTTTTCCCATGATTAAACTCATATTACTGTTTCATGACTCATTTCTCTAGTCTAAGTACAGCGTTAACTAGGTCATACCAATAGTTTTCGTTTCCTTCATGTGAAGTATATGTATTTTCAACTGAAGGAGGTCAAAATCATACTAAAAAAGTCTAAAAACGACGCTATACGCAGTTGTTAAAATGTCCATTTCCATACAAAGAAAAAGTATAGGACAAAACCAAAAAACTGAATGTGTGCATTCACCTGGCAGGGAGAGGTGCGGCATATGTACACAGGTGCACTAGCTTAAATAATACACAACTGTTGTCTTACTTGACTGCCGTCCTTTAAAGAGTATGTCATTAAGTGAAAACTCATTCACAAGTGCTGGAGCCGCAGTCTTCTTTGTTGTGCTTTTTTTCGTTGTCTTCACAGTAGGTCTTGTAGTTTGTTTCAGGCCCGCTCTTTGTGGCAGTTTAGTTTCTGGAGTAGCTCTCAGTTCACTGTGAGTTGGCTCTTTCCTGATCGGTGAGGGTGACGGGTTTGCAACAGCACAGTACACAAGACAGTTCAAAACTAGCAAAGGTACGGCCAGCCGTAACGTTAGCCACAGCATTGAAATGGAAAATAAGCTGAAAAGTAAAATAAATGAAAAAAAAACATTTAAATAATAAAATTAGCATAATAAATGAAAGGACATTATTTGGCATTAAATAACAAAATGAAGCTTATCTTGTATTCCGACAGTAAAGCATTATTCTTAGGAGAACAAAAAAATTAATTAATTTTTTGCCAAGAAGCGGGCGCGAGTAAGTGGACTTTTTAACGTACGCAGAACGTACGTAACCTGGGAAAAATATGCTCAGATGTCCTAATGTCCCTGAAGAGCGCGAAGTGACATAGCAGGGTGTTAAGTAACTGTTGTTTTCTCTTTCAGAGTTTTGAAACACCAGCAACAGTTTTAAGAAGAAACCTTTTCAAGTTACCTACCAAGATATCTAACTGCGATTGTTTTAGCTCCCAGCACTGTCTAAGTGCGCCACTCGATAACACGCCCGCCTTGTGTTAGCATGTTAACATAAGGTCTGTCATGATCACGGGATTGTGTTCTAGCGTCGTACTTTAGTTGATTATATTAACTCAGCGATTTTTACTAATTTACTGCAGGTGCCTGCAACTGAAAAATATCAAAACACATGTAAAAATTAAATTAAACAGAAATATATAACTGACACAATATATAAAATGGTGGTATATCGGAGATATAGGTAGAAAAAACTCACATCACGAGATGAGAAAGAGGCTTCTTTAAGTCGTGCACAAAGTAGTCGAAAGCTTATTTCTTTTGATCAGTGGAGGTTTTTTAAACCATAATGTGGCCTTATTCGCGTCACTGTTTCTGATTTTTGTATATTTCTACGTACGAACGCGTGAAACAACAAAGAACTTCATTAAGCCAGGACAAGTTTCAAATGAAGAGCTTTTGTTCCGTAATCAAAGAATGCCTGGGCGAACGAGTGCATAAATAATCTGAAATGAAGAGACTTGGTGGGATTTCATTAAAACGACAATACTCCATTTCATCGCTGTCAAAAGGCAACCTCAATAAACGACAGCTAATGTAAATACTCCCAATGGTAAATTGAATTTCGGATGTCGGCTGCTAATGTCCATTTTTATTAAAAACTGAGAAATGAAGTGAAATCTTGATAAAGGTTTTCAGTGTAATGGAAAGATTGTACAAGTTTGGGTATTTTCAAGAACTCCGTTTTTTATTGTCTGTGCTTTTCCGCTGCAGTCGAGTTGGAACGACTGAGAATGAATAAATTTTTCGATAATCCCAAACATTTATAAGTTTCACAATAGTTTCAAGCGATTGCTTAACCAAATCGTTCGCCTTTTTATATGAAAAATCTGCACTGTCTATTTAAACGCACTGACCAGAAAAACTAACAAGATATTGTAGCGTCTTTCTCGTAGCCGGCGGAAGAGTAAAAAGGCTTCTCTGGGAAATGTTCAGCATGAGCTGTAAATAAAACATAGCCATGCAAACATGAATTATTCTAATCTTAACTAAAAGATTGACCAACATACCGGTGAGCACGGCTCTTGGTTTTTCGTCCCGTCTAAAGTTCGGTTAACCAAATGACCTGAATAACAACTATCGAATAACTGAATAACTACTATTTCGTAAGCTTGACGTGCGGGAAGAAGATGACATTTAATGAAGCAATTTATGCATGTATCGTGATATGCACGTGTTCTGAACAAACTCTTTTTTCTTGCAAAGTAAATACTGCTAGGAGCAAGTAAACAGATGAAACCTTCCGGACATTTGTTCCCTGCCCATAGCAACCAAGCTGAATGAAAGGAACGTTCTTTAAAAATCCTCAAAGTTACATTTTGTTAATTCACTGACAGAGGCGCTTTTGTTTGAAGCATATACAAGAACTGGCATGAAAACTGGAAGCCCAGTTTCACCTCTTTAACAGCTGTGAAACACTCTCATTTCCCACACAAGACGTGCTAGACACACAAATGTTTTTAAAAAAAAAAAAAAAAAAAAAAAAATTTTTTTAAAAGGGGTTTAAAAAAAAAATTAAAAAAAAAAAAAACTTGGCCCCCCCCTAAAAAAAAAATTAAAAATAAAAAAAAAAAATTATAAAAAAAAAAATGAGAAAAGATAAAATAGATAAAAACTAGATAAAAATACAAACAGTAATTTGGGTGTGATTTCCGTTAACAAGAATTCACCCAATCCTTCTGTGCCGAATTAAATTCAAAAACTCCCTTTCGAGATTCGATTGAAATTTTACGCCAAACAAAACATACTGGGTATTTCAATATTATTTAAGCTCATTTTGACCATTTTTTAAAGAAGAAACCTTTTTTCTTTTTCTTTTCTTTTACGATGTAAATTTAAAAAAGCACTCGCAACTATCATATAGTCGCATTTTCGCGCTTTTCAGTTTTTGTGAACTGGGTTGCGTAGCCCTCAGGTTTGTGGTTTGTGATGACATTTTCGGCATTTAATCTTTCTTTTCGATTTCCAATTGTAAATTAATCGAATCCAAATGTCATCAAAGATAGTTGCCATAGCATCGTGAGAAGAGGTCAAAATACATTTTTTCTGACCTTTTGAGGCTAATAACTTAAAAACTACTCAGTGACGGTTTTTTGATATATTTTTGTTCGATTAGCAAGAGAAACATGTTTACAATTTTTTTTATAAAATTTGTCCGTAGGGTTCAAAGCCACCTTAAGTTTATGTAAAAATAACGTAGCTCTGAACCGTGCCGATAGATTTCTTAAGCTGATTAGACTAAAAAACTTTCACCGAGTAGTTTGAAAATTATTAGCCTCAAAAAGTTTAAATAGGGAATCTTTAATGTTGAAATGGAACAAATTTTGATGTTAAAGTAACCTAAAATTGTTCATTGGTAAACCCAGTATACAATTTTGTGCTAAAAATTATTTCTCTTGCATTGTTGATGTAGTTGCGATAGAATGCCACAAAATGAAGCAAGTGTTAGTCTTAAAATTCACTAATAAATAACTGAGTTAAAACGGCGAGTGCAATTTCAGCTTTTTGAAAAACTCGCTCATGCAAATTAATTCCAAAATAAACTCGAAACCGTATGATTACCTATACATATCGTATTTGCCATATTTTAATTCTGCAAAACTTTGTAAGACACTGAAGAAGGAAGGCCGTGCCATCCGAAATATTGGAATATAAATATCGTATTTAGCAGTATAGCTGATTAGATCTTCAACCAGTGAGAGAATCAGAATCCGGTACTTCCATTTTGTCACGGAGGTCCTTGCAAATTCATTTTCGTTTTTAATGCTTTATTTAGTTTCTCTTGATTTTTTAAATAATTTACTGTCAATATTGTTCTAATTTGAAGTGATTACAGCTACTTACAAGTCACTCCGGATATAAGCTCTCGTAGTAATAAGCCCACCCAAAAACCCTTAATATACGATAGGGTCAGAAACCCATAAGGGTTGAAACGTGTAACTCCCTAGATTCGCATTGTACAAGCGTGCCTCTACACTGGTACCATATTTGGAAATCAGGGCCATTAACAATCAACTATATTTGGATTATTCAGCGCGCGCGCTCCGCTCGGTGGCGATCTTTTTTGCACTTGGTTGAATAAGTAATGGTATCTCCTGTTTCATCTTCTGTGTCGGAACTTCGCTTCGATACACTTAATGTATTCCTTTAGTTTTGTGATTACGGCCTTTAGGTCGAAATTCACAACTTAGCGCAAACAAAATAGTGCGTGTGTCATTTCGTGTATAAAGCATCGCGTACAACTTCTGTTTCCATCTAGCAAAAGAATATTCACGCTGTGCGCGCGCGTTACACGTTTCAACCCTTATGGGTTTCTGATAGGGTTCATACTCCTGTCTTCGTCACGCTAGGACAGTGTGACATTCGGGTAACGCAAGTTGCCAAGAATGTTTTTCGGTGCTTTATATGGATTAAATTGGGTGCTTCCGAATCGTTTCGAGTTTTTAGTGCGAACTACTGTGCGGACTTGGTTTTCGACGTTTTGTGGTCGATTTTGAACCACTCGAAGTAGGGTGGGGTGGGTGGGGCAAGGAAAGCGGGGAGGTTTCATTTCCGGCTGTTCGCAGGCTCACTTTCTTTTTCTGAGCGTTGTGGAAGTCCATCCAGGGGTCGATCCAGAAGCGAACAGAATTTCTCATCTAACAGAAAATTCGAGCAATGTCGCGAAGAAGTTTGGCAGATGTTAAAATTGTTGACATCCAGAAACGAAAAATACCAAGCAAGCACTACGTAAGTACTGCAGATAAATCAGTTAACAGTACTCGAGCTATGAGAAGACAAAGTTTGTTAGATTATCTTGATCTGTTGTTGAGCCGTTTCATTTGACACAACGCTAGTATGCTTGTAAGATAAACTGCCAGGTCTATTTTACTCTTTATTCTGAATAGTCAAGAAAATGATGAATACTACGACGAAGGGAAATCAAAGTCCGTTGTTGTTTCGTTTTGGATATGAAAATGAACATAAATAGCAAATAAGTAGGTTGTAACATTACAGCATTATGCATGCTAGACAAATAATCACATGCAAGCTGATTCATTGAACCTTAGCCCTAAAGGGGTGAATCTTTTGTCTCTTTTCTGTCAGCTGATACGCCAGCTTTTATTGTGGTTAGATCATAACAAAGTTAAATTATCCGTCTAGAAAGCAATCGATATAGTAATCGATTTTTATCACCTGGTTAAAAAATCAATGAAAATCGAAACTCAACTGCTATTGATTTCAGGCAATTTCATTTATTTTAATGAGTAAGCAAATTAATGATAGGGGAACAACATTTTTGCTGAACCTGGGTGTAAGAGGACACTTAAAATTCCAGGTAAACAGACATAATCTTTATACAGGAATCAAAGATACCTTTGAACATAGTTTTTCAATTGATGTCATATTTAATGGAAGGGAATGGGTGTCTAAAGTTGAAAGTCATGCATGTATATTTACTGACTGCAATATTATGAAACAGCTGTTGTTGAATACTGAAACAGTTTGAATACTGAAGTATTTTGCTCGAAAGAGCTGTTCACTGAGATCATGGCAGTCAACAGGGCCATACCTAGAGCAGGGGGCAGGGGAGGCAGTTGCCCCCACCAGGAAAACTGAAAAACTAAGAAAACTAAAGAAAAAAATAAAAACTTTACTAAAAAATAACCCATTTGCCCCCGCCAGGAAAACTTGCCCCCGCAGACAAAAAATGCTAGGTATGGCCCTGGTCAATTGTGATTGCAAAGTTGCTATTATGTTGAGATTTTCTACAAGCCTGAGATGTAGCCAACTTAACTATGGCTCATAGAAAATTAAAGTGGGTAGTTTTATTGTAAAGTTTTAGTAGACACTCTATGCCAACCTAGTTAGTTACTAAATATGATGCTAACGCACTGATGTCTAAAACCTACAATTTTATGTTTTTTAAAACTAAAAATGAAGAATAATTTTCCCTTTTTAAGAGCAACATGCACATGATTGTGTTCCACCAGTGATTACTGGATTTCTAGCCAAACAGGCTAAGTGTGTATAAATATGCCTCACATAACCAAAGTTGTGCAATTGTTTTAGTGATGATTGGAAACATGCACATAAAAGTTCTTGAGTACGTCAATGTCTAAGGATGTGGTTCACACAAGCTTTTGAGTTGTGGCCCATTTATTCTTGTCTTACTTGCATTAGGCTATGTAAGCATGTGCAAACCTGTATATTTCTCAAATGTAACAGTTGATTGTTGGTCAGTTTGATACAACAATAGTTATTTTCTTTGTAGGTGTATGTCATAAATGTCACTTGGTCAGATGGAAGTGTTAATGTTGTTTATAGAAGATACAGCAAGTTTTTTGACCTACAGGTGTGTATCATTAACTAAGAATACAAATGTGTCTTGGGGATGGCATCAGGCTTGGGATTGGTGCATTTGTAAATCACAAACTGTAGGTACAGGGACCCAGGACAACCTTACACGTCAGGCGCAGATCTATATAGAAGAAATAGTGACTGATTTCCTAAACGAGCGCCGAAGGCGCAAGCTTCTAGGGTGACCGGGGGGTATGCTTTCCCGGAAATTTTTTAGTTTTTAATTCTGACGGACTTCCGTAAAACGGTGGAAACCAATCTGGATCCGCGCCTGCATGTAATACCAATTTGCAATTTAAGATCACACTAACTTGCAACACTCTGTAGTACAGAAGCTATCGAAGCTTGTACTAAGCAGTTTTAATATGGCCAGTTAAAATACATCCTGTTTCATGTACACATATGTAGGGGATATCTACCGGTTGTCAACTCATCAGTTACCGGTACTAGCACTAACACTGAGACTGTGTGTACAATCTGCCAGCCAGTGAGCCATGCGAGCTAAAAGTCCCTAATCCCAGTATAATAGCTAACTGCAAGCTACCTTAGCTAACTGTAGACTTACCTGAGTGCTATCTGGGCTAACTTATGTGTTATTAAGTTAACCAGAAAGGCTTGCATGAACCGCTAACTCACAATGACCGATGCAACTGAGTCAGTGTAATCCTCTAGTTGTAAATTGAGCCTAATGGTAGTTTAGTATTCTTTTATACTCTTGTTTTAACAGACCAAGCTTTTAGAAGAGTTCCCAGATGAGAGTGGTGTGAAAGATCCTTCTAAAAGGATTTTACCATTTTTACCAGGTACAGTTCAGTTTGGTATAATTTCTGTATGTCAGTTTACCAGTACCACATTATAGCCTAATTAACTTCAATGTTCATATATACGTTTAAATTTATCTTTGGTTTACTTACTTTTTTCAAACCAGATTATGAAAATGAATATGAGATATTGAAAACTAAAAACAAACTGGTTTGAAAAATTTTAAAGCAGAGATAAATTTAAATCACAACATTATAATTTTATACAACTTTAAAAAATCTGTTTAAGTACAGATTTATTTGCATAGTGGTCTTTTAAACTTGTGTGATCTCACAACTGTGGACCTAAGAACTTTGCATTCTTACCATATTTACTTGTGGACCAGTTGATATGGGATACCGTAACAGTAATGCAGACTGAGCTACTGTTTTAGCCAAAAAGTGGGCATCAATGGGAGATGTTCGCATAATTTAACAATGTGGCTGCAAGGCATAGGGTCTCCATAATCTGCGAGCCACCATGCAAGCCATGTGAGGCATGCAAGCCATGACTAATAAAATTATAAAAATACCATACTTATTAGGTTATAAGGCGCACTCGGCTATAAGACGCACCCCAAACTTGGCAACTTTGTTGTAATTGTCCAAAAACACTCGGTTATAATCTTGACGCACCATGAGTTGGAGAGTTGAAAAGATGCGACGATCAATTTAAGGACAGTTCTTCTTACAGAATTTAAATGTTTAAATGTTGTTTATGCTCCTTGGCACAATCTTCGAGTAAAGAGGTACGTTTTCTTGCTAATATAAGACGTAAATTCGCTCGAGGTTAACATCATTCCATCATACATGCTTCGAACTTAGCTGCTTAGTAACACAGGGGGCCCATACAAGCGGTGTGACTGTTTGTATGTTTGAAATATAAAGAAATGTATAAGGATTTTGAAAGCGTCTTATTATCGTTAACTTATTTTGAGTAATGTCTATGTAAAGTTCAAAATAAACGTAAACCTACCTCAATTGTTGTATTTTGTCATTTCTGCGGCTCAAAATGGCGAATTTGGGCGATTTGGAGGGTTTTGCGTTGACTGTTGCTTCACATAAAGAAGAAAACAAGGGTGGAAAGCTCGATTTCGACCGCTCCAGTGCCAAGCCGATTTTCAGCCAGAAATCGGAATCGCCAGGCTTCCTGATCAAACACCAGGTAAACTGAAAGGTTGAAGCTTCTTCTTGGCGCTTTCAATCGAAAATCCATTCAAAATCCAAGCGCTAACCGCCGAATAATTTTCGAGAAATGCAGCTTTCGAAGCGACCCGAAACCGGGGACGTGATTTAGTGTTCCAGTGAGCAACCGTCACGCTGTTTGCTCTGCGCTGATTGGATAATGGTAAACAATGCCGAAGGAAACAGCGAATATTACCGAATAACTACGTACGCTTTGCTTTGATTGGTCTTGGATTTCAAATTAAATTGTCGAGTTGGAATTGTGGGCTGGATTGTCAGCTTTGTTTGCGGTTAGCTCCACTTTATTTTGCTTGCGGTTAGTTCCACCCGTTTGCTTGCGGTTGGCTCTTAATGTTGGTTGGGGCAACACTATCATACAGTGATACATTTACACTTACAGCAGCGTAACAGACGTAAAAATCAGCCTTGAGTGGCTCGCCTGGCTCGCATGGCTCACACCGTGGCTCGCATGGCTCGCTGGATCGCAGATTTATAAAACTCCAAGGCATAGAGGGTTCCACTGTTAATAAAAAGATTTGTCTCTGTTACTCTGTCTTACTTTTTAACCTTTTCTTTTCCACAAAATGTGAGCTAATCCAGTTATTGTTATTGTTTTTTCCTTTGTTAATTTGTTTTCAGATTGTTATAGGTTGTCCTTTTGTCCTGTCCAAAATTTTCAGTCATAAGTTCGCTTTGGTTTTCATTTGCTGACAAGCCATGTTTTAATTAATTGGTTTCTAAACCCCAATATAACATGCTTTCACCAATCAGAGCATTTCATACTTTTTTAATCAATCAGTGCAGGCAAACCAAAACCCATTTGTGACTGATTAAGTTTTTATAGATGACCATAGGCAAGTGTTTGGCCCCAGCTGCAAATGTTTGCTTCACGCTTTTGATTTGTTGTGATTGGCAAAAGTGAAAACAGCAGAAATGGAACTGAAGTTAGTAATTGTTCTATCTCACTTCAAGTCTTAATCCTTTTTTGGTGCAATTTTAAGTCACGTGGCCAGCTGGAAAGTCAAGTACAATCAAGTTTCTTGACGTTTATGATTTTGACTGTTTTAGGACAGTGTCTTATACTGTTAAGTCTTTACTAAACAAACCATTTCTGTGTGCCTGTGGTGAAGATTTCAGTTTGTTTCAATGTGCAGGTAAAATTATCTTTGGAAGAAGCCATGTGCGAGATGTGGCTTTGCGAAGGAAGGAACCCATCAGTGAATATTGCAAGGTTAGAAAAGTTAAAAACTTCAGTTTGTGTTTGCAGGTTTAGTGGCAAGTTGGAAGTTTACCTTACTTGTATTCCTCTTCAAAAACTGGAAAAGGAAATATTTTGGGGACCATGCAGCTTAGATGTAATGGTGGTAACAGAATAGGGCTATTTTCTAAGAAGTGCATGTTCTAGAATCCTTAGACTAAGCGTAGTTTGAGGTGGCATTCTCTTCACTCTGTGTATTTTGGTTCATCTAGGTATTAATGTTATTAACTTCCAGGATCTTATCTCATTGCCACCCAAGATATCAACTTGTGATATTGTTGTGAAATTTTTTGAGCCACAGTCAGAGGACATAGACCTTCCTCCTAAGGAGTAAGTTAGTCACAAATTATAATTGAGGTTGGGGTGTGCCTTCATCTTAACTTAAATTTAAATGAGTTAAAATTTAAACATGAATTAATGATCAGTATTATTAATCACTTGGAACTGAAAGGGCTATGATCTTATTCTTTCCCCCTGTCACACCCTGCATAATGTATAATTGACTTCTGGTAAAGTTAAATAAATAAAAGCCATTTATTATTGACTCCTCCCCTGTAATGGTCAGGGTCATTGTAAACCAACACTGAAACAAGAAACTGGCAGGTGGTAGCTTGTGAAGACATTCCCTAGTGGGGTATACACAGAGAAAAAGTCAGGGACAAGTGTTGTATCTGAAAAAGATTGATATTGAATCATGCATTATACATTGTTCATCTACTAGATGTTGTAAACCTCCAAATGTTAACTAGTGTATATGTCTTTTTATGTAGGAAAGACAAGAAAAAGAAGGAAAAGGATTCAGGTATAAAATGTCATGGACACCAACAAGAACATGTATTTATCAGAGAAACATACATGTCATCACATTATGTGACATACCGTATTTGAAAACTCTTAAGGGTTTGGAGATGTTTGTGTAACAGTCATGTTAATCATTTTTAAGAGCTTATTGAGCAAACCATGGCCCGTTTCCCCCATTAGGGTAAAGGCCATCAATATAGTTAAGTATTAAGCTGAAAACAGTGGGAGTGTCATTTATTTAAAAAAAATTTACATTATATTTTTGGGGAAACCATTAGACATTTTGTAATGGTGTGTACTATCGCTGTTTATTTTTACGAGTCAAAATATGAATATTGAGTAAAAATATACAGTGATACTTATACACACTGAAATGTGTAATAAGAGATTTATTATCCAACAATTTCTTTCCCTAAAATGCTGACTTGCCACATTTTATAACCTTTCACGCGGTTGGGGGGAATGAGACTAGTACAAATATTGTGAGATATTTGTTCTCGTTTCGTGCATTATTTTTACTATACGAAGCAGAGTTGGATAAAAAAAAAAAGATAATATTACTTATTAAGTTGTACAACTCTGCATTATGACTTGTGTTGTTTGACCTTTTTTAACAGCTGACCATATCACTGGGCCCGTCTTGCTGGAGCAGTATGTAGCCATTGCAGACTACAAGAAACAGAACAGAAATGAAGTCAATATGGTGGCAGGAGATATAGTGGAAGTTATTGACAAAAATGAGAATGGTACAGCTAATATTATATTTCTGTCAAGCTCTATTCAATTCAGGTTATGTGTGTGTGTGTGAAGTATGTGTTAAATCCTGATGAGGATTAAAGATGAAATACATGCTTGTCTCTCTCTGAAGCACCTCAAGTGCCTTTCTGGAAACTCTGTGTGCTTTTCACACTTTTAAAGAGCAGTATTCAGTTCCAAACTATTTACTGACTATGTAAATGTTAACATCTATGATTCCGCATGATGGCTCTTTTTGTTTGTTTGTTCAATTGTTTTATGAATGTGCCACTTCCCATATCAATAATTACCGGGAAGTTGTCTGATTTTATTGCATGCAATTAAAATATTTTTGTGTTCTATTTCAGGATGGTGGTTTGTTAATGTGGATGAAGAGCAGGGCTGGGTTCCAGCAGCTTATCTTGAGAATGAGGATGGCGATACAGATGAGTTTAAAAATCAGCCACTTCAATCAGGAGGTGACCTTTGTATATTAATACACCTTTGGTTGCACTCTTTACCAAGCGATTGTCCCTGAGCATAACTTTTGCAGTTACCACAAATAACTCGAAACAAAAGTTAAGTGATGTGTCAAATCATTTATAATGACTGTTTGGTACAGGGGAGCTGCAAGTGCCGCTGTTTTGGTCAAAACATATCCACACAATGGTTTGCTGCTCTTTTTGTACTCTGATCTGTTTGGCTATCGTGGATGACGTTTACATGACAGAAAAGCAGAAAAATTTGTCGCGAACCTAGAAACTGAAAGTTTACTCAGTCTTATTAGATTTTAATGTTTACTGAAATGTTCCCATATTAACTGCAGATAAAAGAAATCAAAGAATTACAAAGAATGACCCCCAATTAATGTAGACCAATGAAGTGAAGTGTTTTGAACACGGAGAGTTCTAATTCCGTTGAAGTGCCGAATATTTCCCAGGCTTCTAAGCAATTACTTCACAACTGCGCTGTTCATTGCTTCATATCAAACGCTTTACAATATACACTTGGTTTGCTGTGTTGAATCTTAGTATACATAGTAAATAAACCCTCATTTCCCGTCTAAATTTTTTCTGTTTCTAATTTTAATTTCTGTCTTCACGTATTTGTTAGAGAGATTGATCACAACGACAAATTACAAAGCTGAGCTTGATGATGAAATTTCATTTGAAGTCGGTGTGTTGGTGACTGTGCTAGAGAAAAACTTTGATGGTTGGTGGCTTATTCGGTAAGTCCTATCAATAGTGATGCATTGTCGGGCCAATCAGCACATTCGACCTCCATCCGTCCGTCCCAATGTTATGAACACATAGTCAATGGAATCTGATATCATAGTGACTGGTGCTTGTTCTCAAAGCCAATAGTATTACAGTACTGGTGGTCAGGAGTATAACCCGGTAATTTTTTATCATAAGCAATCCAGCAATTAATCAAACTTAACTCGAGCTTTCTGCCTCATGTCCCGGGCTCATGTTCTTATTGTTCCTTCCTCCAGTTACCAGAATCGTGAAGGATGGGCACCTGCCATGTACCTGAAAAAACCTGACCCTTCTCAACTTCACGGTATACGCCATGGCACAGCATCATTAGCAAGAGAGAAAGATTTAAGTCAAGTGAGCAGTGTGCAGAGTGCTGCTAAACCTACTGGTAAATACATTTTAGACACCCCGTGACAGGCCGGTTACTTTCGGTTACTTTCTTCAATCAGTCGATTTATCTCATTTATTTCATCACACTCTGCACAATGATATACAGTGTAGCAGATAAATCAGTTGAATTTGTTATTGAGCTGCAGTTCCCGATGGCTTTATAGCTCAATGAGTAGAACATTGAATCAATATCAGCTTTGATTCCTGTTGAAGTCTAGGAGTGTTTTCAAGGTTTTTTTCAGGTGTCCCCAGTCGTGCGAATAAAACTATTTGTTTTCTTTGTTTTTGCACTTGCTGAACAGATTCGAACAGAACGGAACCGAAAGCTCGGAAAGTGCCTCCAAGAAAGAGTTCGGTAAGTCTCCAATGAAAAGCAAATTTTTGAAATATATTGACCGTGTATGGTTTGCAAACTGACTAATCAGGCGAATCTGTTTGGCCATAGCTCAGGTCTACACGGAGGTTAATTGAATAAATTCGAAACTTTATGGCTTGAAACTCCGTTTGTCCACGGTTGAAGATCGATCGGTACTATCCCACCATGGAACAGCCACGAGCTATTTTGACTTACTCTTTCTGATTCTTTTTTAGGTTAAGAAGAAGTTGCCAGTACACATTACAAATATGTCATACGAGCGAACCGTGGCATTAGGTGACTCCCTTACTCCGAAGTCACCTGAAGTGGAATATTTCACCCTTAATGACTTTCGTTCTCTGGGCATCGAAGGGGCCTTAAACTTTACAGAGGGTGTGTCAGTGGAGGTTGTTGACAAGGCTCCAAATGGATGGTGGCTGGGAAAAATCGGAGGTAAAGAAGGTTGGATACCTTCCTCATACCTTGGTAAAAGGGGCAAGGAGAAAACACCTGAAAAAGTCGCTTCCTTAGCAAAACAACGCGAGCCTCCAAAACAAATCGATTCAAAGAGAGTACTTCTTGCTTCAAATACCTCACCAAACATTGCTAAATCGTCAGTGTCTGTCCCTGATAAAATCTCAGAAGTTCACGAAACGTTTGTCACTTTGGCAGATTATGAGGATAATTTCGAGGGGAGTATTTCATTCAAAGAAGGACAAATAGCACATTTAATAGAGAAAAATCAAGATGGATGGTCATTTGTAAGAATACAAGACAGAGAAGGCTGGGCGCCGTCAAGCTATCTTGCTTCCAATGCGGATAAGAAGTCTGCAGCGCCTCCGAGACCAGTGGCCCCCACGGGTGTAAAGCCAACCTCAAAACGAAGACCGGAAGTTGTGTCGACTCAGCAGGTAAAGGCTGTAAGTGACGCGCTGTCGCAGCGTATTAAGCCACCGTTACCTGCTGTTAAAACTGCAGTCAAAACGCCTACGTCTTTACCGAATGCTGTACCCAAGAAACCTGATCGTCCGGTTAAACCTCAAGTAAAACCGCGCACGAAGAATGTCGAAGTGCCACCAAAACCATCGCTAACAACAACAACTTCTGTTCCTGGAAAACCCAAAACGCTTTGCAAAGCCTTGGAGTCGTTCTCCTCTGATGACGGCGAAGGTTTGTCATTCTGCAAGGGAGACGAATTTGAGTTTTTAGAGGATTCCAATAGTGGTTGGTGGCTTGTCAAGACAAAAGATGGTAACGAGGGCTGGGCACCGGCTTCGTACCTAGAAACAGTGAATTCAAAACCAACATTACCACAGAGACCAGCGAGACCAAATCCTCCAAAGGGTGGACAACAGCAAAATACGAAAACAGTTTATGTCGCAGTAGCAGCATATACTGATGAAGGTGATAAAGAGTGCATAAGCTTCAAGGAAGGTGATCGAATGGAAGTGCTGGAGATGGATCAAGGAGGCTGGTGGCTAGTAAAGATTGGAGGCAAGTCTGGCTGGGCGCCGTCAAATTATTTGAAAGCTTTGGAATGAAATGTTTTAAAATATGTAGAAATGTAAATAACAAGGGCTAATTTTGAAAACCCGAACTCAAACTAGCTAAATCCACTAAATCTCGGAACCAAGTTAGAATTTGAATATGTTGACCTATCTCTATTAAAATATATGAGTAGTATTGAGTACTGATGAGGTTTACTAACTTCAGGCTTTCTGTAAGAGACAATCGGTTTTAAACACCCGAGAAAGGAGTATTTTATAAACTAATATAACCTTGAATTCTGGTTTAAATTTTTAAACATTTTTTCCGAAATAGCGCGTATCTGGTTGACTCATTTTGGGCTTGAAATTTGTAAGTGCTTTTTGTTTCATTCTATTTAGTACCAGAAGTTTCAAGTTGCCAAATAACATATTGAAATATAAAAACCTGTAATGTTATACGACAGTTATCGAAAGAAGGCTAGATCCAGCCTCTTTTAACATGATGCTTTTGAAATGAAATCAGTAAAGCTGTATGACATATTTCAATTCCCTTATGAGTTTCCGCCTTGACCTACAATTGTTAGTTAAAGGTTCTCTCAAGCCCGCTCTTTCAGAATTGAGGTTTTTCAGTCCTTTGGTACAGCTTTATCTTTTGTAGATTATTTCAATTCAACAATAGTTTGAAAGTAAGTGCGAGCCCTGTAAAAAGAATTTAGCCCAAGAACTGTCTTAACTATATTACAGATTTAATAGTTGTACGTGTTTTGTTCTTAGCCCATTCAAGTTCAGAAAAGAAACTAGGTTGATTGTAGAGACATGAACATGTATTAGATTCATTATTTATAATAAATTATATAACAGCACATCAGTCTGAGAAGTGAACATCAACTGATTTGCGATCAAAGGTTTATTATCTCTGTCGCATATCGCTACAGAAGAGAGTAGTATAAAGATTGTAAAATTACTAGGGAAATTAAACTCAAAGTTAATTCTATTTAAGTAAGGTTCATGATTGAATTTAATTATGCGAAGAAGTTCGTGCCAGGGTAAAAAAATTAAATGCACAGGAAAACGTCCTATGTTGTTTATTTATTTATTTGCCATTTTTCTAAGTTCATTGCTGTTCTCAAGGTAAGATCTGGGCAAATCATAAATCAAGGACTTATGTAATGTTGTTGATATCTCCCTCTGTCATAGTACAACGCTATCATCGCGCAATGTCTACAACTTTCATGCAAATAATGGAACTTTCACTTTTAACTTGTTACACTAACTAACTAACACCAAAGCTCTTCGTCCCGTCGGGGACATTAGGCCGCAATAATAATTCCCCACCCAACCCTGTCCTGAGCTTTGGCTGGTTTTTCTCCCCATGATAGACCCAGCTCTTTCTGCACAGTCCTCCGCCAGGTGGTTTCTGGTCTACCCGTTTTCCTCCTTCCAGTTCGAGTCCATCTCCTGGCAACTTTGGGTATCCTGTCGTTGGGCGTTGTCGTTAACTTGTTACAACTGGATCAAATTTGATCATTTATCGATTTTGAATGTCGCATACAATTCTCTTTTACCCCCCAGAAGCTCCCTAAATCCCAGTGTACTTTGCTTGGCAAAGACTGGTTATGCAACATTTCGCACAGTTTGCATAGCGGTGCTGTCGGTTCAGTTTCGTACTTTCTCTTCCAGTGGAAATATTCGTTATAAGCGGAACTGTTTCTATCAAGAGCTTTTAAATATGATGTCAGATTTATGGCAGAAGAAAAGTCAAGCACATTAATATAAGATTGTGGAATCACCAGTTCATTGTAATCAGCTCCACCCATAACCACCGGAACCATGTCATGTTCTAAAGCTTGTTCCCAGTACTTTTCTGTGATGTAGTCTTCGCAGAATCCGTTTTCAAATGCTAAATAAAACTTGTATGTCCTCAACAGTGCATCGCAGTGTTTGCTCCCTCGAGGACACATAGGAGCATTGGGATTGCATTTACCAAATATGTCGACAGGAATGTCGAGCTGAAGCTGTTCCACATACTGCTCACGGAGAAATGCCGGTGATGAGCAGTGGCTTGACGCCCAGGCCACCAGTCTGGTCTTCTCGGCTGAAACGTTTCTTTCTAGACATAACGAAGCAAATGCCATACATTATAACTAGGAAATGAAGATTTTTCTTTATAATATATTTTGCATGTTTCCTAAATTCCAGGCCGCAAATATTGCAATTCCATCAAACTCCAACAAATGTAGTTCTCCATAAGATCCAACTATTTACTAGTGAAAGACGTAGTTACCTGAAAAAAATAACTACCTGGCCAGCTAAAGTGTGTCATACCGAAGATAATTACTAATGGTAATGTCGACCTCACCCTCCCCCTCCCTAACCAGGCAGTTAATCATACTACGTCGTCGGTTAGCCTTGTATGGTCTGTCCTTTTGAAATCATAAGCCACGACTTTCCGTTATCAAATTACTAGAGATAGAGATAAAAGTCTAAAGGAGAGTGGTTGAGGTGTGGGAAGTTAGTGGCGCCTTATTAATTAAGCGGCTTGTGATATTGCTTATATACCGGTATAGGGGGATAACTACCAACCTGGGGTACGGGTATTGCTTATCCCCCTAGGCCCAGTTGTTAAAAGGGTAGATAATGCTATCCACTGGATAGATCACTATCCAGTGGATAAGTGTTGACAAAAGCAAACTAAGCTATCCATTGGATAGTGATCGATCCGATGGATAGCGTTATCCATCTTTTGAACAACTGGGGCCTGGATGGCATGCTAGTACATCGTAGATTATTTCCAGGTTTAATTTATCAGAATGCTTCAACGATTTCCCAGTACCTATTTACACATCTGGCCCCGGATGTTCAAAAGGTGGATAAGGCTAACCACCGGATAAATCACTGTACACAGTGAATAAGTGTTGACAAAACAAACTACGCTTTCCACTGTATTGTGATTTATCAGTAGATAGCGTTAGGCACAAGTAAATAGAGAGACATTGCGTGAGAGAAAATAATACCGCAATACTCGAGCCTAGACTTCTAACCGCGACTCACGGGAAAACGTCCACTATAAAGGATAAAACGAAATAAGTGGGAACCCACCTGCTGTACAGAGGCGTGGCTGCTGAGCAATGAAGTGTTTTTAATTCTCCTGTAGCCGCCGTAAGGCACCCACACGTCTGATGACCGTTTGTATGTCATTGTCCAATTAAATACTCCGTTATACTTGGAGGGCTTAGGTGAAGTGTAATGGGGATTTTCTTGAACGAAATAAACCCAGCGCTGATTGGTCGATCGTACCTTAGGCAGTACATCTGGCATGTCTCTACCATGGAAAATCACTGCGTCACTTTCAGGCAGTAATTGTTTGTCATCAGATATAATACACCAAGGAACTTTACACGTTTGGAGAGATGTTGCTGGCCACACTGATGTTGGGCGGACACTGAATATCGTGGTGTAGAATAAAATAACTTTCCACTTTTGGGAAGAGTGAGTTTCTCTTGATGTTCCATTAAATACAGGAATAACAATTGCCAATGCGAAAATAATTAAAATCAGCGACATTAGCAAGAGCTTGTCATATGTAAAGAACTTAGTCCGCCGAATTGTGAACATTTCAATTTCAATGATTTAAAAGAAAAATCTTTCTTCTTACTGTATAAATTTAAAGGCAAATAAATAAAATAAAAACTCTTTGATTACCTCACGCTAAAAAAATGCTCAAATTCGGAAGAAAAAACGGAGAATTTTCGTTATCAAATTTTTGCTTTGTCCCCTTTCCGTTTTCGAAATATGCAAACACTGTATTTGAAGTTTTTGTTTTGCTTTCCCTGGACAGGTACCGCCTGCAGTGTGTTTGTTATTAAGCCGACCTTGCAAGAAAGATTATCAAGTTTAAATAATACTAAATAAAAATAATAAAAAGAATTATAAAGCGCAAACTCCAGGCCAAGGCTTGTTCAAATGCGAGTTACAAGAATGGTAACTAATAACTAAAATTGAATTAATACAAATAACGATAACTAAGATTACAATATTGGTTTAAGAGGAAATCCGCCAGGACTTCGAGTAGTTATGGACAAAATATGTACAAAACATTACACCTGATGCAGCTTTTTGTTACGCTTCAATCTTTCGAGAATCTTTACAAAACATTTGGTCCGCTTCCACTTCGCAAGGCGCCCCTGACAACATTTCTACTGGAGACCACATACTTTTTTCCCGAACATGAACACATTGTCCGTCCACTTGCTGGAAATGGCACACGTGAGATTTTTCCTCCTTTGTATCATTTCTAACTCTGAATTGTTGTGGGACGGAAATTAATTTACCTTTTATAGGGTAGAAAATAACGCAATAGGATTTAAATTATTCTGGAAATTGATTTTTGTCCAACTTTAATAAATATACTCGACTTCCTAGTGGATTCCGTCTTAAAAGTTTAAAGTCAACATTCACAAAATTTAAATCTTAAGTCGATATCAAAATTAACCAGATTAACGACCAAAACACTGTAGTTTGTTCACAGACCTTATATTTTCTCTTACAATATTGTCGAGTTGGCGAAAAAAAAAAAGGGAAATAGAACGAGCACGAACGTTATAGAGTAGAAGGTGGGACGAAAGGAATCAGTAACTGTAGGACAACCGGACAGTTTGAATCGTAATGCTTGTATTCATTTAGTTATGGAGCGTTTGTTTGACGAATCTGTTGAAACTTTTTGTTTCCATGACATACTGCACTTTAATAAACACACGTGACACCATATGGTTGTTGTTTTATATTTTGATCATTTAAGATATCGAGAGCAGAGGCTACAACAACAACAAGTAGCTTTATTTGCATGGCCAAAAATACATCGAGTATTGAATAAGCATACAACTTAATTAACCAAAGAAGACTAAAGGACCAAAAGCGTACTTTTCCCCAAAGGAGTCCACAGGCGAGTATATTTTTTTCTTCGCTCCTTCCGCACTCGTGCTCGCGCGCTCTCATCGCTCGCTCACTGACCTAAGAAAGATGAGTAACGGCTTTGAAATATGAACATAATTAAAACAAACAAAACGACTGAGATGGCGGGCAAATCTTGGGAAACTCGGAAGGCCGTCTGTTCCAAAAAGACGCATTCTGTTTTCAAATATTTATATGATAATTATGTGTACTTGAAAATTGTATCTGAATGGCACGGATTTATGATTATTACATATATTTTCAGTTAGTTTTAATCTAAGAAGCTATAAGGAAATACATAACTCAATGAAACGCAAGATTGCGATCCTTCCATTCTCGTACCTCGAGGCTTCGTCCCTTCTGTGCAGGCTTGAAGAAACGGGCGAAAGGAAACGAAGACCCTGGGTACGAGGATGCGATCCTTCATACCCTGTGTCCATTCGTGTTAATCTGACCATCTTGTGAATAAAATCCTTTCTCTTTACAAAGAAGAAGTCAACCACCTGTCCAAAATGATTTTTTCTTTCACAAAAGAGCAGGGCCAAAATGACAGTCTGAAGCCATAACATCAGCAGGCGTGCTCAAATGAAAACTCTTCATATAGATAATCACACAGTTTTTAGTAGTCATCACATGTGCAAAACGATTTTCCTTTGCGTGTGGCATTCCCGTGTGCAATATATCAACAAGCGGGGATCAACTTCATTAATAATGTGTTCGGACTTAAAAACAAATTAATCCACATTTATTTAAGATCATAAGGGCAGTAATCCCGCTTGATAATAAAAGAAACACCTCGTTCCCGATATGATGCATTTCATATTTCATTCAAAAAGAACCTTAAAACTAACAAGAAGTTTCTATTGGCCCCATAATACAGGCACCCCGTGGATTTCATCCGTTTTGGCAAAATTGGGTGGGAAATGATCAGATAAATCTTGAGGGGGTAAATGAAATTCACAAAGCATTTACAAGCAAAACGATCACGTACCTTATTTGATAAATTGGCTGTACATTGAGTTGGCGTACATGTCATGTGTGTGAAGCAAACTAAACCTAACGTGTATAAAAATTGTTTTAAGACAAACTGAGATTTGCTTCACCAGTCGTGCTGCCCTCCAACAAATATCAATAAACTCGATCAATGGCTTGTTTATGACAAGGACAGGATACCACGCAAAGGCAAATAATGGCTGCAAACAGCTCAGTATTATTGTTTTTAAACTAATTATAGCCATCAGTTGTGGTTCGTACAAAAAGCACCTGGATCTTTAATATGTCCTTGCGGAATTTATTAAGTTTGATTTAAAATAGTCAAAAAATTGACAATTCAGTGATTTTCAGCGCCCATCGCAACAAGAGACAGGCGCACAGAGGTTGCTGGTGTCTAAGAGGACACCTTATTCTGTTTGTGAAGCAAAAACCCAATGGAAGAATTTATTTTGCACCATGCGATTAATCAAACTAATTCAATCGCCAGATTAAGAACCTGTTTGCTAGCCAACTGTATTGTTAACGTGGTTGGTCTGTTCATTGCAAGTTTTGGAAATGCAGTCATTCTTTTTTCAATCTGGCGAACCCAAGCTCTGCATTCACCGTCAAACACTTTGTTGTTTGCTCTTTCCTTGACTGATTTCTTGGTAGGAACAGTAACGCAGCCTTTGTATATCATATCCCGGGTGTACTTCCTTGTTAATGATAAAGATGGACCGCGAGCTCTACAAACTGCTTTTGATGTCATTTCAAGCCTTCTATCTGGGGTTTCATTTATCACGGCAACTTTAATTAGCGTGGACAGATACCTTGTACTCTTCCTACACTTGAGATACATATCCCTTGTGACAAGCAAAAAAATACTGGTATTTATCTTTGGCTCGTGGTTGTTATCCTCAATATGGGGATATACGTGGACACATGACCTTCGATTATTTTACGTTCTGGGGTTTGCTTCCTCTACTGCATGTTTCTCGATTATTGTTTTGATGTACTGCAAAATTTATCGTGTTATTAGACGTCATCGTCAAGAAATACGCAATCAAGCAAGGTTTGACGAAAGTCAGTCTTCAAGTCGAGTCAATTTTACTAGTTACAGGAGGTCGGTGTTGAACACGTTCATTGTTTGTTTTCTTCTGTTCCTGTGTTATTTTCCATATCTGTGCACAGCAGCCGTTATACAGCTTGGCGGTCACAGTCCTGCTAAGAAAATGTCCTTAGAAATTTCGGGTACCATCATTTTCATTAATTCCTCTCTGAATCCGTTTGTTTATTTCTGGCGCGTAAAGGAGTTTCGGAGTGCGATAAAAAGCACATTACACCGATTGAGAATCACGAAAAACCAAGTGGGAATGAACTCCACTTAGCGAGAGAGATTCTTGATTCAAATAGTTTGTACTCTATGATAGACTATGGCTATTCTCCGGCTATAAGGTCTTTGGATTGTCTGCCTTCATACAAGAAGAAAACAAGCCGGAGGTTGCCCATGTCACGTTTCATTGTTTTGAGTTTTATACAGATAACAATTTACGGCTAAAATATTTTACACTTAAAGTAATGACTGGTTCCGAGGGAAACAGTTAATTTTGTTTCCCGAAAAATCTCGACGTTTCCTCAGGCGGAGCTGAGGAAACAAAACTATTTGGTTTCCCGAAGATTCACGTGCAACTGTGGTCAACATTCGCGGATAACAGTGCACTGTTACCCTCTGACGTCAGAGATTTTGAAATATTGCCCACTTAGAGACTTTTGGCGGGGAGCATTTTTTTTGAAAGAGTTTTGTTATTAGATGTTATGTGACCTCAAAGTAACCTATGAGAGCGCCCGCGCGCTGTTGGGGGGAAAAATTCCGGCTATATAACAAAATTACGAAAAAAACTGCTATTGTCTTTATGCAGTTTAATACTTGTTCAGATTTTTGGTGATTTAAAATATTCTTAGAAATAATTTTTCTTCATTATATCTTTCTTCTAGCTACAGAAGCAATTTTGTTTTTCATGATAAAGCTGTAATCGTATAGCAAGGGAAAACCTATAATGTTATGACTTTTTATTATATGGGGTCAGTTTATCGTCCAAACCAACCAAACATGTCCTGGGAGAATTTTTTGTAAAAAAAAATACAGCTCTTGTGAGCACTACCGCATCTGCAACGAATACTGACAAGGACCTAGACTTGCCACAATTCGACCTCACGAGTTTTCACAGTGAATAAGCGAGCGAAGCGAGCCTTTTAGGTCTCAACTAAACTGGGCAAGTACAAGGGGCTTTCGTACGCCACATTCTGAATGCTATCAGGCCGTTCTCAGTCATTCTTTGTAATGCACAAAGTCAGCTCACAGTTTAGCAGCAGCTTGCATGGTTTCGCATGTAAAAGACCATCCCTACCAACCCTGAGCTTAATACATTATAAACATTTGATCTACTCTGGTCTAAAATTTTGTTTGCATTTTATTTCATTGTTTTCGCTGTTTATGTTCTACAGAAATCAATAGTTGAATAACCAGTCCATTTAATCTTTTATTGATTTACTTTTGAAACTGATTATTAAGTAACAGAACACTCATGATCAGTAATGCCTGTTAATATGTGCCCTTCGCTGTCTTGGGACCCTGCATATGCGGTCGTCTGGTCCCGATGGGTACTGGTCCGACCAATAGAAGAAGTAAGCCCATACATTCATTTGGGTGAACTTGGTAAGCTGTGATAAGAAAGGGTTTGTTTTAGAAGAGTACAGCCAAACAAAACTTGGTTACGCATTATATGTGCATTTTCGTCTTCTTTCCTATACAGACCAAACGATAAGTATCAAGAGCGGTGA
The DNA here is from genome assembly GCF_052425735.1 of Oculina patagonica. Classification (NCBI taxonomy): domain Eukaryota; kingdom Metazoa; phylum Cnidaria; class Anthozoa; order Scleractinia; family Oculinidae; genus Oculina; species Oculina patagonica. Next base: position 13,148,605 of record NC_135759.1, on the reverse strand, counting down.
TACACCCCTCCCTTTTATGTAATACCTACAAAATAAGGCGGGTTAGGTAGGAGAGTTATCACGTGTAAGCTCAAACTATGTAGCACGTGATTCTGCAATCTTCCCAACAATATAAGGAGCCTTGTTATGCGAACAAATGGTATAGAAATTTTGTCGTTCCGGTGAGAAAAAGGAAATACCTAGGAAGATATTACCTTTTTTCCGAAAATTACGTTGGGATGAATCGTTGGATACAAATGGCAAACGCCCTGTCTCTCACTTATCACTTTATAGACAAGAACTTCAAATTACCTCTAAGTCCTTGCAGTTCTTTCCTAGGATCCAGGAATTCCCAGTGCATGAGAGCTTTGAGTCCACAGGAATCTTGATGTCGTAAGTTCCAAACGGACTTTTGCATTCCTCCATTCCAAGTAGTCGATCGTCACTTTGTCTCTGGGTTAGGCTGTGTGTGCACATTGATCTCCAGCGGGAATCGTCAGCAGTTACACAAAACAGGGAGTTCCCTTGACACGGTTAAAAGAAATGAAAAAAAGTACAGCAGAAGTTTATTAATCTGACTACTAACTCGCTGCCAAAATGGTTGATAACAATTAAGTGATCGTCAAGTGAGGTTCCGCTATAAAAACGTGAGGTTGATTCAAAAGAAAGAGATAAGACTTGCAGAATAACAAACAGTCATATTTGTAGAAGAGAGAAACCATCATTTCAGAAACCTTCCTAAAAAGATAACCAGAACCGCGCCTGGAGATGGTTCAAAACGTTTACAGGGACGATACCTCCCCTGCAAAGATAGACTGGTTCCGAAAAAAATGTACTATAACAGCAGAAGTAGAACTCTGTCACTGGAAAGGAAACGAATCAGAAAAACATTGAAAGAAACGAAAAAGGGGAATAAGATAATACCAACCAAAGAAGTTTTTCGGTAGCATAGCCACACTCATGCGGGTTTAGAGGTTATCGACACAAAAGTGACGAGTTTTGCTGTAATGACTTTATTAGTAGTAAGGTCCGCTTAAATTCGGAAGCAGCCAATCACAGAGCAGTATTTCTGCGCATGCGTAGAGGAGAAAATCACGTGAGTAGGATGTGGATGACGTCATAAGAGTGGGTCCCAGGGTGTCCGAGTGTGGGTTCCAGGCCCCGGCGGCCAAAAAGAGCTCGCCCCAGACCCCCAGCGGAAATTTGGGGTGGGAAAATCGGGCAAAGGGAAAAAAGGTCACGTGACTCCAAGGCGATGACGTCACAACCCTCTGCGCGTGCGCGCGCCAGCTCAAAACCAACCACAACGACGCGGGTAGTATAACAACCTCCGGTAGTGTAACGGTTATCACTCCTACCACTAAAGTAGGCAATCGGGGTTCGACTCCTCGCTGGGGGCTTTTTTTCATGTTGTCTTTTTTTTATTTAAAATAGGTTTGCGTTCACTTAGAGGAAGATAAAACAAGTGAGACAATGGTGAAGCAGTTTGTGTTTTTTATTACTTGTAAACAACGAAAAGAATTAAAAGTGTGATTTTTTTAAAGTTTCAATTTTGTCTTGGCTTGCATGATGCGTTTAACAATGCGTTCAGTCTTGGTCTTTTTGCCCGGTAACTTGTCGATGGCCTTGATCATCTTGCGGTCTGCCTTCCACTTCTGTTCTAAAGAGCGAGCCTTTCCGTAGTCAATGTCGTGCTGTTTAGCCAAACGGTCCAACCTGTTTATGCCGGGATCACCTCGTTTCAATCGCTTTTCTAGTTTTGTTCCGGGTCCCATGTATTGATAACCAGGCCAGTGAAATTCTACTCCCGTCTTGGCCAACAGTTTTTGTATGTCGACTTTTCCTCCTGCCTGGGTCCATATTTTGCGGTTCAACCACTCCTTCCTGATCTTGGGAAGTCTCGTCTTTTTTCGCGTTGTTTTACGTTTCTTACTGGACATGTCTGCGTCTGGTGCGTCGCCCTTCGGCCCAGTCTTCCCAGCCTGGTAACGGTTTCAAGGTCTCTACTTCGGTCGGTCGCTTTCCTCTCGTAGTAGTAGTCTTATGGGTTAACATAGATCCTAAAACCTCGCTTTCATGTTGCATATATAATGAGGGATGACGTCATCCGAGTTGGACCGGAAGTGAAAAGACCGGAAGTAACCTAATTTGCATAAAATGCGCGAAAAGGGTATCGGCAGTAGCCAATCAGATTGCAGGATTATGGCAGTGAACCAATCACAGGTCCGGATATAGACCACGTGATCCCTTAGGGACCCACGTGACCAACCCCTCCTACGTCATCACTTAATGAATTCAAGATGGCGGCTTTACTTTTAATTTATTCAACATGGTGAGCCCGGATATGGGTCACGTGGTCCCTTAGGGACCCACGTGACCAAACCCTCCTACGTCATCACTTAATGTATTCAAGATGGCGGCTTTACTTTTAATTTATTCAACATGGTGAGCCCGGATATCGACCACGTGGTCCCTTAGGGACCCACGTGACCAAACCCTCCTACGTCATCACTTAATGTATTCAAGATGGCGGCTTTACTTTTAATTTATTCAACATGGTGAACCCAGATATCGACCACGTGGTCCCTTAGGGACCTACGTCATCAAAGTCCTCCGATATTCGATACTCGATACTCGATACTCGACATTCGATACTCGATACTCGATATTCGATACTCGATACTCGATATTCGATTTTCGATATTCCATATTCGATATTCGATTTTCGATATTCGATATTCGCGATACACTCACACTTCATAGTGAGTTAGCAAGACCACCATCCATTATATATTGTCCACAAATTGCCATGTTTTTCAAAGAATTTGGGTCGGCGATTCTGAGAAAACGTAAAGCTATTTTTTTAAAAAAATCACGTGAGGGAGGGGGGATGGGGGTATCCCCTTTTCTCGGGTGTTCTGGGAACGAGTCGGCGATCGAATGCGATGTACACCATGTAAACGTTCAACCTGTTCTTTAATGTGTTCAAAGTTACAACATTAAAGTTTCAACATTTTCTTGGCTTGCATGATTCGTTTGACAATGCGTTCCGTCATGGTTTTACTTCCAGGTAATTTGTTGATGGCTTTAATCATTTTCTCGTCGGCTTTCCACTTGTCCCTTAGATTCTTGGCGTGACTGTAATCGATGTCGTGCTGTTTGGCGATCTTGTCTAATCGATTGATGCCCGGGTCCCCGCGTTTCAATCGCTTGGCCAATTTGGTTCCGGGACCCATGTACTGATAACCGGGCCAGTGAAATTCGATTCCAGTCTTGCCGAGCCACTTCTGAATGTCGATCCCACGTCCGCGTTGTCGTCGCCGTGTCGTCTTTTTTTCAGTCCTCTTCTTCTTGGTCTTCGTCATACTCCAATTTTCGTCTCAACTTTTTGCCTTTGGCCCAATCTTCCCAACCGGGTAATGGTTTCAGTTTCTCGGCTTCCGTTTTCCGCACAGCTGGCTTTTTCCTCGTCTTTAGTTTCTCTTCTAAACTCTTGAATCTCTCTGCCAATGTCGGTTTGCCCGCAGGTGCCGTCTTTGCTTTCTTTGTCGCCCTCGGGGTGACTGTGGGAGGTGATTTCTTGGCACTTCCTTTTATGAGTTGTTTCAACATGGTCTCCACGGGTCCCGTCACCAAACCCACATTCTCCAACTCCTCCTCCTCCTCCTCCGCTTCTTCGCCCGGCCGTCTGGCTGTTACTCCTCCCATGGGAAATTGACGTATCCGTTTGGTCAAACGAGCCCGTTCGCGAGCGAGAGGTTTCACTCGTGCCACGGCGATACCGTCGGGAACGGATTTATCTTTTAACAGCAAGTGACTTTCGGCTGCTATGCGAGCCGCTTTGTTCAACAATGCATTGTCCGTGATTTCGCCTTTGTAATATTGCACCAAACGATTCAAGTCTTTAGCGGGAACCATCACGACTTCCTCGGTCATCTTTGAAGTATTCTTCCAACAAGCTTTCGTAACACCCTTGCCAGTAACGAACTTCCTCTTCTAACTTGTCTAGGCGCCTTTTCAAGTCGCTTCTCGATGTACACTTGTCGCTACACTCCTGGCACAGTACTAGGGTCTTTCCTTCCGGAGTCTCTTGCCTCTCTCGAATGCAATCTTCGCACTCTGCGTCGTATTTTAAAGCCAAATAGTCATGATTGACGCGGGCGTAGGCTTTGTGCCAATGGTCTGCTCTCTTTTCCCACTCTGCTTCTCTGTCCGCCGATTCGCGTAACATTTTCATCATTGTCTGGAGGGTGTTTTGCAGAGACATGCTTGGTAGATCTGTTGCAGTCCTTTCCAAAACCCACTACCCTTCTGTGACAGGAGACCTTCTCGCCTTCTCTTCAACGAGTTTCTGCGCTTACCCAGTTCGCGCAAGACCTTCTTATATCGTCGCAGCTTGGCAGTGATCGGTGGACTGAGCGGAATGCGGTTCTTGAGCAAATTCAATACCATCTCACTCACGGCGTTGATCTGATCGGCGTTGGCGTGCTGTAACATCTCTTCTCGCTTGAACCGATTGGCTTCTCTCAGAATGCTCTCCAAGAACGGACGCTGTCGACGTAATCGATTCATACTTCCCACGGGGCTGGACGTCGGTTGTAACTACCGGTGACGCCCTTTGCCCCCATCCTCTTATAGCGTTTGTCCTTTCCCAATTTATAACCCAACTTGCCGGCAAACTTGAGTATGTCCAATAAACCCTCTCCTCTCCACACGGGTCCTCTTTTAGGTTGTTTTCGTCTTCTCCTTACTATCTTTCTTCCTCGCACCATCTTGTCACAGAATGCAGTCTGTTGTAACTACCGGTGACGCCCAATGCCCCCATCCTCTTATAGTGTTTTTATCTCTTTTTCTTTCGAGTGGCTGCATCCAAGGCTTTCTTTGCACCCCAACCTGCAGCACCCGATGCAGCACCCAAAGCGATTGCTTTTCCACCCGCGATCAAAGCTGGTATCAAGGCTGCTAAGGGTAAAATACCACCCTTCTGTCCTATTCTTCTCCTGCCAGCACGTCTCCGCCTTTGCGTCACACGTTTCTTTCTCCTCATGGTCCTATCGTCGTCGCGGTCTACGTCTATAATGATTTACATTATCCATTATCCCTTTAAATCCTTGACTGGCCAATTTACCACCCAACGTGAAGAATGTGGGTGAAGGACCCGAGAGAAACATGCTGGCCCCCTCGGCTATCTTGTCCACCAAACGATGTTTACGTCTCGCGAGAGCCCCACCTCGCTGCCTCTTTCTTCTGGCCTTACGTTTCGTTCTTCCCATCCTACCATAACTGTCACTTCAGACGGGGGTACCTTCGGATTTATCGTGTTGTCGTTCGTACGCTTGCACGTACTTGTCGGCCACGGGCGGCGTGAAATCGGTGATCGTGTCATCTAGAGTTTGCATCTTGATCAAGAATCCTTCTAGTTCGTCCATCGGAAGACCGCGCGCGTACGTTCTCAATTCGATCAACGTCTTGTCGTAGCTGGTGTAGGCAAAACGACATACGTCCACTTTGAACGAATATTTCTTGAAATCGTTCCAGCCCTTGACGACAGTCCCAGCTGAAGTTAGGCATGCCACAATAACACTATTTTCTGTAAGGGAACCCGCAATGACACCCGCTGCCACGATGAATAAAGCCAAAGCATTCAATGAAGCATGACACCACTTAAAATGGTAAAACATTTGACGATGACACCACCACTTTTTGTGGTAAAAGGAATACAATCCGTCCAATCTGTGTAACAGGTCTGGATCCAAGTTCGTCTTCGACCCGTTTAGTAGGGAGGTCATCTTTAATGGCTCACTCTCGTCGAGGTACGACGAACGGTTGGTCGTCCCCCGTCTTTATAGGTCGTAGTGATGGTGTTTGTCGTGGTGATGCCTGCGATGCGACGTCCAGCCGCCACTTGACGTTGATCGTTGAACAGCATTTGCAATTGACGTTGCATGTCGTCTTGATTCAATTGGTGTGGACCACCCGTTAGCGTTCCTTGACCTGCAGGTACGTTGGACCTCGAGGAAGAAGGTCTCAAAGTCCCCGTACCTACTGCAGGAGACGGTAATTGATCCAAGTACCGTCTTAGGACTATGGGGTCGATTCGATCCAATGTCTGTTTCAATCCCCCTCGGTTGACGTTGACGATCGGAATGGCACTAGGACTGGTTCCTACTCCTGCTGGCGAATGTCTTGACATGTCTTTCTAGCTCTTTCTTCTAATGTCTGGATCAATTCGCTGAAGTAAGTCTCGTTATATTCTCTCACGAATTTCCACATCTGTCGCTTTTCGGCCAAATGTAGCACGGTTTGCATGGCGTCGTAGTCCATGTCCTCTTCTCTCATACGCTCGAAATGACGACTGCACAAGTCCAAGAACACGAGCCACACGTGATCGTTACGTACGAACATCTGGAACGAATCTGTAACATCTCATGCATCCCTCGCCTTTTAAGAGGTGGCTAAAAATCCGTCTGTCGTCGCCACTGGCAGGGTGTAGATCCAATACCATGTAACCAAAGGGTCTTTCCGTCGTCTTGGTGTAGACGTCCATCACATCTTGCCATCGGGAGGGAAACGCTTGTAACAGTAAATTCCTCATGCCCAATTGATCGCGAGGGTTCTTGAAAGCCACGATGTAATGCGCATTTCGAGAAATGCTCTTGGCGTATTTTCCCGGCGGAAACATGTCTTGACACAAGTACAGGACGGTGATGTTCCTGTGGTGGGAAAGTTTGGTAAACAGATCCAATACTCTCTTGTCGTTTCCTCCTTCTTCCATCAGATCGTCCAATACCATCACCCCTCCACGGGGAAACCATTTGGTCAAATCTACTTCTTCGGGAATCCCTTCGTGAAATTTCACGCCTCGCTTTTTCATGTGCGCAAAACCGTCTTGCCAAGCCCCAAAACAATAATGAATGGTCTCAGGGGGTGTACTAAACAACTCTTTTGAGTGATTCAAAAGTACCGACTCGGTAAAACAAGTCTTTCCGCAGCTAGAGGGGCCCACGATCAAAATGCTAGAGGGCATCCGAAAGCTAAAGGCTTCACCGCGCTCCATGGCGAAATGACATTCGTCAAAAAACGAGCAATGATATAAGCATGTTGCAGAAAAAAAGTCTGCAATGAATCCCGATCTCCCGAGCGACAGACGACACACACCTTATTTATTTCCACGTTTTTATTTGTCATCTCACAACAACAAGTGTCTTACACCGCAGAGAGACGGTTCACAATCCTGATGGTATTCCATTTTACAAATTTTGTGCCACGACCTTTCCTTCGAGATCAATTGCTTCAACATTTGCCCAACTTTATGATCATTGTACACGTAATCGTGTTTCTTGAATCTCGCTTCGAATTGACTCATGCTACGTCCTTCGGCCCTATCGATGAGATACATCAACGCGTAATCGCCGCAGCTCTGACTGTACAACGATTGTAGACTCTGTCCGTTGCGCTCCACGTACTTCCAATGATCGTCCAACCAATCTTGCAACGGTTGCGCCGTCTGGTACACTTCTAGGGGTAAGGCGTAACTGTCCAATACTTCGCACACGTTTCCATTCGTCCACAGCGCGATCCAATGCCGACCGCGCATGTAGTGAGGATCGGTGTTGACGATGTACCCGCGGGCTTCCGTCTTGAGTGGTTTGCGAGGTAATCGATCGCAGGCCACTGTCCCGTAAAAGTAAGGCTTCAACGACGGGTGATGTCTGGCCAACTGATCCAATTGCACGTTATTCAAAGTCACTTTCTCCATCACTAACGCTGGTACACGTCGTACAACACGGCTTTGTTCTTGTCTATCTCCAAGAGATTCTCAAACTCTCCGTACACGATGATGGTCAAGTTCACAGCTGGGTTGGCTCCAAAGTTCAGCTCTATTAGTAGATTTCCGGCTTGCTTGGGGTTCATCCTGTAACTGTCCACGCATCCATTGGCCACGTTGTCGAACACGAACAACGTGCAATTCTTTCCTTGTCCCCAATCGTCACCTCTCACCATGTTTCCTTGCTGCTTGCACAGGCAACCGGTGGCTTGCAAGAAGCGGTGGTACCCTCTGAGATCTTTGGTGGCATCGTTGTGAACCAGTTCTAGCGTCTCGTAAGGATACTCTTCTCCTCCCACGAGTTGTTTTATGCTGCTCATTCCAAACTTCTGAAAACAGAAGGGATCGTTGACCACGTTCCCGGTGAAGGCTGTGGACAGTACCATACCCACAATCACGCGGTTGGGAATTCTTCCTTGGAACAAGTTGGTGCATTCGTACCGTCGTTGATCTCCCTGCATGTTGAAGGTCCGAATCTCGCTTCTCACGGTCGGGTAACTCACCACTTGACTCTTGGTGGTCATCTCATCCATCAGTCTCCTGTACGTGGTGGGATTGAGACGCACTTGACACAGGTACATTCGAACTTTGACTTCCTCGGCCGTCAACTTTCCTGCCAGACCCACTCCGTTCAAGAACACGTCGGGAGAATTGAAGTACATCTGTATTCCTATCTGCACTCTGGGTACCAACAACTTGCTCAGATGAAACACTTCGATGAGGGGTTTGAAACGCAACACGTGTCGCTTGCCTTCCGTGTAATTGGCTTGTTCTGCTTTAGAGTTCTTGAGAGCCTCCTTGTGATTGGCGGTCAGGGCTACATAGTCTGCGTGTCCAGCTCCAGCGTTGGCTGCAGTGTTTGTGTTATTGTCCGTCCACGTGGCTGGGAAATCGATATGATTGTACCATCCTTGAGGTTTCAAGATGGTTTCTCCATCACGCCTGTCGTAATTCAGCAACGTTTCCAAGAAGGCTCTGTAATGGTACGTGTCCGTCTGGGGACTGATGAGAGTACCGTTGAGACGCACGCTGATTTGCTTGAACAGAGAATGGGCTAGATTGTTGACGGGCCACAGCTTGTCGGCAGCTGCCACGTTCTCATCGTTGTCTTTCTTCAGTTGCAATTCTACCTCGAAAAAGCTACGGCTGAGATCGATGTAATCTTCTTGGGGGTCGATCTGAAACTCCACCGGATTGATGCCTGTGGTGTAGGTCTGAACGGGGACCATCCGATACGACGAGACGCTGACGTCTGTCGGTGGTACGGCGAATAGATCCAATCGAGGATTGGCCTCGCGTCTCGACTGCGGGTAGGCGCTCGAGATGGTTTCGGTCATCGTCTTCTCTTCCTTCTTCCACTGCGCTTCCGTAAGGTCTGTATCCAGTCGTAGCCAGGAGGCTTTCTGACCTCGGGACCTATCCACCCGCCCTTTTGTACTTTTCGTCGTCGCCTCTTTTGTCCCAACAAGGCCTGGTTCAAAAGTGCCAGTGAGAATCCTTCTCCCCGCTGTCTGACGGGGGCGCGTTTGGATCGGACCAGTCTGGACGATCGCGAGTAAACGGGATTCATTTTTCGCCAAAGATGTCGTTCAGTTTTCTCTTGACGTTTCGTTCTATGACGTTTTTCAGTTTGCGTTTCACGACTCGTTTAGGACCACTCTTGGCTCCTTGACCCGCTTTACGAATGCGGTCCGCGACGCCGCGCCCACTCTTAAATCCTCTCACGGCTCCACCGAGAGACTCTCTCACGATGTCGGCCAAAAATCCGTTCCCCTCTTGAGGTGGAGGATCCGGTGTGAAACGCGTCAGGGCACCGCCTCTCATGTTCGCTTGATATGTAAGGTCACGATCGTGTTGCCTTCGCCAAAATCCACCAGTTTACCTGTAGTCTCGCTCACTTGCGTTTCAATAATGTCCACGATCTGGTTGCGGAGTGGAATATATTGTATGTGGAGAGGTTCAAAGTACTTGATACCTTTTCCTTCACGTTGAAAGTGAATTTCCCGCAACAGATCCGTGACTTGATTTCCCACAACGGAACTACCACCCACGTCTGAGTAAACGAAAAGCGTACGCGATGCGTCTCCAATCACTTTTTGGAAGGCTCTGTTGAGTTTCACAAAGCGCCAGTTGCAATAGCAACTCAAGAAAAGCTGTCCATTCTCAACAACCCAGAAATTTTTCTTGCCCTCTCCAAAATCATCCACGTCTATGGGATCGGGTATCGTAGCGTGGTGGCATTCCGGCTTCAGGTTCGGCCCGAGAAACACGTTTTCTTTCTCGTCCTTTTTTACCCATCCCATGTCAAAGGCCAAATCCTCGTTGAAAGACATGTAATATGGGACACCTTCAGTTTTCACTTCCGAGACGTCCAAGTTCGAGTTGTCGAGGACTAGTTCTTCACCTTCCCACTTGAACGTATATTCCCACTGCTTTCCATTATCGGGCGACTTGGTCAAGTCTCCCACGATACGCTTGTATTCTTTGACTTGATCGAACTTGAAGACCAGGGCTTTCATGAAACTGAGGCCATCCACGATGTTGTCGTCATATAGAATGTCCTGGAACGTCAGATCGGTGGTCACCGACTTGCTTTGCACGCGACCCTCCTTGTCTTTCCGCTTGAGCATCCACTGGGCACTCAAGAGAGGAAACTTGAACGACTTAAATCGAGTTAAGTCGATGCTGGCATCTGGCACGGAAATGCTACTCAATCCCACTTTCCAACCGGTTCCTTCCAATCGTAGCGGGTGAGGTAATCGCACCTTGAAAGAGTTTGCTCTATTCTCTGGAAACTCGGTTCCGCTGCTGTGACTGGGTAACGTGACGTAAAATCCTTCCTCGTGGCTCATGATTTTTTTAGAGCCGTCTTCTCGATCCAGCTGTCGTACTTGTCTGGCCAGCCTTTCCAGTGCACCAAGACTTTATTTCCTTTTCGTTTGACGATCTTGTCCACCCTGAAGACATCGTCGTCGGACACTGCGACTTTTTGTAGATCTTCCTTGTAAAACGTACCGCGAAGAGGGGTGTCGTCCAACTCTTGGATCTTGTAAGTCGTGACGGGTGGTCCCCGACGCACCTCTCGTATCACAAACACTTCTTCGGTCCAGCCGGGTAAATACCCTTTCTCGAACGTGCGAAATTTCTTGTTCAATCTCACGCGTTCTCCTACTTTTAGCGGGGTTTTTCGTTCTCTTTTACCCGACGACAATCTCTTCGCGTACAGACGTTCCCACACTTTTCCTTCGTTGCTCGCATTCACTTTCTCGGGGCTAGTGCCGATGCTACGATGGTGGGATCCGTTGTACCCTTTCACCAAGGCCTGGAGTACAGGTAGGTAACTGAGCGTGTTCTTGGCGGTAAAGTATCGGTACATGCGTTCCTTGAGAGTGCGGTTGAAGCGTTCCACGATGCTGGCTTTGGTATCTCCGGCCGTGGAAAAGTGGTGGATGCCTTCCCGTTTCATCAACGCGGCAAACGTCTTGTTGTAAAATTCTTTCCCGTCGTCGGTCTGTAGGTTCTGAGGTTTGCGTCCATCGGCTCGTTTCAAAATCTTGGCAAAGGCGTCCGACACCGTTTTTCCCGTCTTGTCTTTTAGGGGTTCCACCCAGGCATATTTAGACAAGACGTCGATCACGTTGAGTAGATATCTGTGACCCTTGTTGTATTTGGACAACGGTTGCGTTTCCACTAAATCTGCTACCCACTGTTGGTCGACATTAAACACCAGGACCGGTAACGTGGCGAAACGACGTCTGCGCGGTTTGTGAAGGGTATAACCCAAATCGCGCTCCAATACTTTTTTGGCTGTGTCGACAGATATCTTGTGCGTTTTGGCGAATCTTGTTATCCCGCCCAAGCTACCCGGTTGACTGGGATCGTGGTAGTCCAAAAGTATCTTCTCATCCTTTTTCAGCTTCTTTGGCATGTCGACGACGCTCTGACCACCCTCATATAAGTGACGTGTAATTTATGAGCTGCCTCTTCGATCGTGGTCGGATGAAGTTTGTAAATAGAAGCAAACAGCTCGGCTGGATCCTTGAAATGTCTCAACCATAATATAAACGGTATCAATCTGAAATAGTTTTGTTCTATGTGGGTGGCTTCGAACACTCTCAAGGGGGAGTCACTCGTATCTTCCGGTATATCTATACCCCTCCCAAATTCAGCATACGCTTTCTCGCACAATCTTTTCAACCACTCCCACTTTCCATACAAATCCATGACAAATGAACTTTTATTTATACAACGTCAATTTAAATAGCCTGCATCAATAAATATGTTATCAAAAGATTTTGTACAAGTTTCGCAACTTCTAGGTCTCCACAGTTTGGCTTTTTGGTAGTCGTCGCCCAGGTAAGCTTCATCTTTATCCATGGCGCAACGGTTGCAGAGATCTCTGTCTAACAATCTATCCGCTATTTCTTGCCAGCGATTGCTTTCTAGGCGTTGCAATTTTACTTGAGTTGCCAGTTGGTTGCACAGTTCTTCGTACGTGTTTGCGTCGACCGTGATAGGTTGTTTCAAGTAGGCAGACAATGTCTGGCCTAGGGCTACACTCGCTCTCAACGGTGCGATGAGATCTTCTAAACCACTCCGGTCGTCAAAGTCGCAGACGTTCGCGTTCAACCAGAACGAGACGCCGATGCCAATGGGCGGCGGTTTGCGAGACGTCACGAAGAAAAAGGCTCGCTGCAATGGCACGTAGACAAATTCATTCCAATGTCTATCCCAGAGATAACCGTGCCCAATGTCTTTGATGGTCGCCATCACGGCTCCCTTCCAGTGAGGGTTCTCTTTGAGCCATTCACTTTCGGTGACGCGGTTCTTGGCACACCCGCGCTCTTTCACCATGTCCTCGAAGACATAGACTCTCCTTGGAATGTTTTCGGGTATGGTGGTGGGATAGTCTAACGACAACGTACTCATTCCCGTGTCGGTCTGGATCTTTTTTTCTAGCTTTGTACAATTGGTGTAGAAGAGTCGTTGTTCCAGGTCCAGCCAGTTTTCTCTCGTACCCATGTCACTGCTCTTGGCTTGCTTCGGCCGAACCTTTGTATAATGCACTCTCCAGATCGCACATCCAATGCTCTTGACACTGCATAAACGTGTAGCCTGCTTCCATGCCACGTTTCGCGCGCTCCAATAGGTAATCTTCGTCCGATTGATAATCGCCCCTTTTTAGATCCCTATAGTAAGGCAATGGTTCCCAGTCCTTGGGATCTCCTTGTACAAAGACACCGTTGACTTGTGGGGTTTGAGTTTGAGTTTGGCTGGAATCGCTCTCTGTGCTTTCCATCGCTACAACTGAGTCGACAAATGGACGCGCAGCTCTTTTTATACGTTGGATGACGTCACCTGGGTCATTGCCGGTTGGTCGGAAGAGGTCACGTGTTACCTCTCTGGTTGGTTCGTGCGTATTGACGTCATCCGAGAGTAAAGTATAAAAGCACCGTGTTGTCTCCTGTTAGTCCTCAGTTGGAGCATCGAGAGCACCATGGACGTAGCAGAACCCCAAAAAAAGCGACAGAGGAGAGGGACTGGAAACCCCAAGAAACCCAAAGTCCCCCGTAAAAAGAGACATCCTACAAAGAAGAAGATGGAGTTGAAAGAGGAAGTGTTGGAGGAGGGTGAAATTTTCGACCCCGACCAGTTCCTACAACAGACCTTTGACGACACGGAGCGCGACCCGGTTTGCCCCGTCCACAAAGAACCGCTGACCAAGAGAATGACGGACGGGGGATGGGAGTTCTACTTTTGCCCCCACACGAGCGAAGGCACCATCTGTTTCATTTGCACCGGTAGCGCCCACATTGACCAGTACGTGGTGGCGGTCAATCAACAATTACCGGCTTACTATTATTGGAACATGGATAAGATGAAATGTTACTGCAACGAGAGTCTCATTCTGAGCATGTCGAAATCAGAGAGCAACCCGAACAGGATCTACCTCAAGTGCAGAAAAGGGAAATGTCGGTTCTTCCAATGGGCAGACAGTGTTCCGTTTGGCAAGATCAAAGCCTGGCTGGAAGGAAAGGAATATGTGGGAAACGAGGATCCCCTCTACTCGAGAAGGTCTGGACTGGACTCTAGGGACGAATTTGGATACCCCAGAAGAGGACAAGACGTGGTGGATAGACCGCAACGAATTCTGGATGGGAGACCCGCCTTCAAAGTACAACACTACCCACCCCCGGTCAAGGATTGGATTGGTGATCTTCCCTTGGACGAGTCATTGGTCAAACAGTGTCAAGAGCAAAAGTTTTGGGTGGATGGAGAAGGGAAAATTATTCTTCCCCCGGAATTGGCTGGCGTGAAGTACGACTCGGATGAAGAGAAAATGCTGAGAAATCAACTGTATCTGAGATGCATTTCCCAGAAACAATATCCTAATTTGGATCATTGAGATTTACAGTTTAAACATTTTCATATATTTTCTACGTCAAGCATCAGAGTGCAGTTAGCTCTGGCATGACTCCGGAAAACGTGTGCATGATCTTGGACTTGGAAGGTTACTTTGTGGAGAAGACGTTTCGAGTACGCGAGTTGGGTTATTACACTTGGCAAGAAAAGTTCGGACGCCATGCTTTCTACATGAGAATGTCGTGGTGCAACTTATCTTCCAGAGACAGAAAAACCGTGTCTTACGTCAAATACAACGTGCACGGACTGACGTATCAACCCAGAAAGGAAGAAAAGGCCTACGAGTATGACAGGGTGGAGGAGGTGATGTGGGATTTGTACGAGGAGACCAAAACCCCCGAGAGAACCGTGGTGGCTTACAAGGGAGGACACGTCGAAAGAGACTTGTTGAACAAACTGAACATTCCTAGCGTGAATTTAGAACTGTACGGATGTCCGAAATACGACGTGTTGAAAGAGACAATTGTAGAACCTTTACCTAGTTGCGGTTTTCATCTATACGAAGGACATTGTCCAATGACCGAATGTCATGCTTTCTGGTTATGGTACCAGACTTTTGTTGTTAAATAAATTTACAAATTGCTCCATGCCGAAACTGAATTACGAGAGTATGGGATTCAATCGCTTAAACAACAACAACAATCCTCTACACCCTTGAGTGTTTTTTTTTTCGACCAGCCATATTGTTGGGAGTCAACATCTTCGGTTTAGAAGCTAGTTTAATTTTTGTCCTTTCATTTCAGGGCCGCAAAAACAAACAAACAAACAAACGCATTTGAACAACAACAACAAATACCGCACGCTAAATTATATTTTTTCGCGAACGGTGAAAATCACAACAAAGTCGATGACACTTGTGTTTAGAGTCTAAAAACTGCGAAAGAGTCGGCTCAATAACTTACATCGAAATAATATCTTTCATGGTTGGACATCCCCTTGATATAAGGGTCGAAACAAAAATTTTTCTTCGAGAAAAAACATTTGAACAACGGCCGAATGAAAAATTATATTTTTTAGCGACCGAAGAAAAATCACAACAAACTCGATGACACACTTGTTTAGAGTCTAAAAATGCGAAAGAGTCGGCTCAATGACTTGCTTTGCGTTTTACTAAATTAATACCATTCATGGTTGGACATCTCTTTGATTTAAGGGCCGCAAAAACATTTTTTCCTCGAGAAAAATGCATTTGAACAACGGCCAAATGAACTGCACGCTAAAATTATATTTTTTTGCGACCGGTGAAAAATCACAACAAAGTCGTTGACACACTTGTTAGAGTCTAAAAATGTGAAAGATTCGGCTCAATGGCTTGCTTTGAGTTTCACTGAACTGATATCGTTCATGGTTGGACGTCCCTTTTGATTTAAGGGCTGCGAAAAAATTCTTCTTCGAGACAAATGCATTTGAACAACGGCCAAATGAACCGCTCGCTAAAATTACATTTTTCTCCAAACGGTAAAATCACAACGGAGGCGGTGACACATTTGTTTAGGTTTTTTAAAAAAAGTTAACGTTAAAGCTTCACTTCTAGGTGGCTAGATTTTTAATTTTATTCTGAATCATAGTGGGGTGTTCCTTCGATTTTGGGACCGCGAAAAGATGAAGGCGTTTGCATGAAGTTGTTGTTTACGAAAGACATGCAACGACAACTGCGCGAGCAATTTTGCTTAAAAGAATAATTCAGTCCACCAAAAACGACTTGTTTATTCGTAAAGTTCGGTTTCTTTTTTTTTTTTGACCATAAACACAACTAGACCAAGTAACCTTGAACGAAATGAACGGGTCTAAAACCTTTTTCTTCTTTACTATGCACGGTTCATGATGGCCGCACGAACAAAAACAAACCACTCGTCAAAATTTACAACGTAACCAAATTTATTTTTCGCAGTAAATACATTTTATCAAACGCTCTTCGTCTTGTACAGTAGAGTATGGAGACATTAGCTCACCTTAAAGCTTATATCCTTCTTGAAAAGAGCTGTAATCCGACAAGAAAACTTCGTCCGTTTTACTGTACTTTTCCGAGAATGAACACACGCGGGTTCCTAGAATTTCGAGAAAGATTCTCCACGCGCGTGCGTCGGGATTTTTTTCCCTTGGGGGGAAATCCCAGGATTTTACCCTTGTGGGAAAATCCCGTCAGCTTGGAATTTTACCCTTGTGGGGAAAATCCCGTCAGCTTGGGATTTTACCCTTGTGGGGAAAATCCCGTCACCTTGGGTGACATTGATCATGAGATCTCATTGGTTCATTCTGTATCAGGTCACCTCGATTGACCAATGGGAATACTAGAGCCCAGTTCTTCTGGGATGGGAAAGTTGTATAAAAGGAGCTACTTTGCTCATTTATTCACTTGCAAACATAGTTTGCTCTTGAGCGCTCAAAGAAGAAGATGGAAGCCAATGAGAGGCTAGAAAGTGACGAAGAGGTGCTGAGAGAAGTCTTAGCCCTCGAGGATAAGATAGAAGAAGAAGATGGTTGACGAGAACTCGAGCTCTTTTTATTCACGTGCGTTTTTTTATTAATAACATGTTTTGGTCATCGCAGGGTGCAAGCACAAGTGGTGAACAGCGCGGTATTCAAAGTCAAGAAGACTCCGAGGAAGAGGTAACTAGTTATTAGAGTAGAGTGAATTCGTGTAACCCGTTTTTCATATGCTAATATGATGTGTAATATTCTAATGAGCTGTACAGTAAAACAGAAAATTACGGACATTCATTACCTTGTTTCCTTTGTTTCAAGATGGATGTTCCTTTTGAATTTCAACTGAGAGCCCATGTAGATCGGCGAGTCAGGAGATTTGGTCTCCACATCAGAAACTTTACCGGACGATTTGTGCAGACAGGTGGTGGCGCCGGAGTAGAATCCGCGCCCCTAGGACCGCGCCCCGTACTCGTACAACAGATTGCCAGAGCCCTGCAGAGAGCCGTGCAGCAACATATCTTGGATGATGGAGCCGTTGGAGATGACGATCACTTGTTGATCAACATCAACAGTAACAGAATTCAAAATGCTTTTCATTCCAGACGGCTGACAGTGGGAGAGTGGAGAGAAAACACCGTCGCTGCCAGACAGTTGTTAAAACAAATCAGTGACATGCTGAACAGTAATCAGACTTTTCAAGTGGACGACACGTTCAACCTAAACGTGTCTCACATACAAAATCCAGGCCGAGGTGGTGATCGTCAAAATATAAACCCGGTATCTAAGGGACAAGTGGAAAGCCGACGAGAAAATGATTAAAGCCATCAACAAATTACCTGGAAGTAAAACCACGACGGAACGCATCGTCAAACGAATCATGCAAGCCAAGAAAATGTTGAAACTTTAATGTTGTAACTTTGAACACATTAAAGAACAGGTTGAACGTTTACATGGTGTACATCGCATTCGATCGCCGACTCGTTCCCAGAACACCCGAGAAAAGGGGATACCCCCATCCCCCCTCCCTCACGTGATTTTTTTAAAAAAATAGCTTTACGTTTTCTCAGAATCGCCGACCCAAATTCTTTGAAAAACATGGCAATTTGTGGACAATATATAATGGATGGTGGTCTTGCTAACTCACTATGAAGTGTGAGTGTATCGCGAATATCGAATATCGAAAATCGAATATCGAATATGGAATATCGAAAATCGAATATCGAGTATCGAGTATCGAATATCGAGTATCGAGTATCGAATGTCGAGTATCGAGTATCGAGTATCGAATATCGGAGGACTTTGATGACGTAGGTCCCTAAGGGACCACGTGGTCGATATCTGGGTTCACCATGTTGAATAAATTAAAAGTAAAGCCGCCATCTTGAATACATTAAGTGATGACGTAGGAGGGTTTGGTCACGTGGGTCCCTAAGGGACCACGTGGTCGATATCCGGGCTCACCATGTTGAATAAATTAAAAGTAAAGCCGCCATCTTGAATACATTAAGTGATGACGTAGGAGGGTTTGGTCACGTGGGTCCCTAAGGGACCACGTGACCCATATCCGGGCTCACCATGTTGAATAAATTAAAAGTAAAGCCGCCATCTTGAATTCATTAAGTGATGACGTAGGAGGGGTTGGTCACGTGGGTCCCTAAGGGATCACGTGGTCTATATCCGGACCTGTGATTGGTTCACTGCCATAATCCTGCAATCTGATTGGCTACTGCCGATACCCTTTTCGCGCATTTTATGCAAATTAGGTTACTTCCGGTCTTTTCACTTCCGGTCCAACTCGGATGACGTCATCCCTCATTATATATGCAACATGAAAGCGAGGTTTTAGGATCTATGTTAACCCATAAGACTACTACTACGAGAGGAAAGCGACCGACCGAAGTAGAGACCTTGAAACCGTTACCAGGCTGGGAAGACTGGGCCGAAGGGCGACGCACCAGACGCAGACATGTCCAGTAAGAAACGTAAAACAACGCGAAAAAAGACGAGACTTCCCAAGATCAGGAAGGAGTGGTTGAACCGCAAAATATGGACCCAGGCAGGAGGAAAAGTCGACATACAAAAACTGTTGGCCAAGACGGGAGTAGAATTTCACTGGCCTGGTTATCAATACATGGGACCCGGAACAAAACTAGAAAAGCGATTGAAACGAGGTGATCCCGGCATAAACAGGTTGGACCGTTTGGCTAAACAGCACGACATTGACTACGGAAAGGCTCGCTCTTTAGAACAGAAGTGGAAGGCAGACCGCAAGATGATCAAGGCCATCGACAAGTTACCGGGCAAAAAGACCAAGACTGAACGCATTGTTAAACGCATCATGCAAGCCAAGACAAAATTGAAACTTTAAAAAAATCACACTTTTAATTCTTTTCGTTGTTTACAAGTAATAAAAAACACAAACTGCTTCACCATTGTCTCACTTGTTTTATCTTCCTCTAAGTGAACGCAAACCTATTTTAAATAAAAAAAAGACAACATGAAAAAAAGCCCCCAGCGAGGAGTCGAACCCCGATTGCCTACTTTAGTGGTAGGAGTGATAACCGTTACACTACCGGAGGTTGTTATACTACCCGCGTCGTTGTGGTTGGTTTTGAGCTGGCGCGCGCACGCGCAGAGGGTTGTGACGTCATCGCCTTGGAGTCACGTGACCTTTTTTCCCTTTGCCCGATTTTCCCACCCCAAATTTCCGCTGGGGGTCTGGGGCGAGCTCTTTTTGGCCGCCGGGGCCTGGAACCCACACTCGGACACCCTGGGACCCACTCTTATGACGTCATCCACATCCTACTCACGTGATTTTCTCCTCTACGCATGCGCAGAAATACTGCTCTGTGATTGGCTGCTTCCGAATTTAAGCGGACCTTACTACTTTTATTACAAAAGAATATGGACTTCATATTCTCTTTCTTTATAAGCAGTTATATTTTAGTTCTCTGAGTGTTGAATGACAGGTAATTATATCTCTTGTTTTGTAAGCGACTTACTGCTTCCTTTCTGAGTTTCCTCGTTGCACTTTTGGACGTCAGAAATAGCAAACCGGTTAAACGGGATATTCCTGTAGGAGCCCAAAGGCTGGCGGTATTGCTTGATGGTGTTATCCCCTGCCCGGAAGTAAGATCCACTTAGGTGACGAACCTGAACATCAACAATAGCAGGAACTGTGCTGCCTTGACTGTCCTCGCCTGTTAATTCGATGTACATCTGAGAAAGGAAGCGTTGAAATGTAGTTAACTTTTGGTATTCCGTTTTACATTAAAATGTCTTTTCGACAAAGAAATCTTTTTTTTAAAAAGAAACTAACAAGGTGGAACAGAGAATTGCTCCAAAGTCCAGTCTACTCATTTGTTAGTTTTGAGACCTATTTTCAGGGGGCTTCGCCGTCCTCAAAAAGGGTAAAGCATTAAAGAATTAACCGTTTGAATAAATCGCATTAGGTTTGACATGGAGGAATGTTTTCTTGCCTGTCTCAATCTCAAAAATCTTTCCTTCCCTAGTTTTGCAATCTCTTTTATGACTATAAAGTGATTGATTTGTGAGTTTCTCTTGACTCGTAAAAAAAATCATCGCTAAGTCCTTTGCTCTCGTGCACCTACACTTCCGCTATTTGAGCAAGACAATGCAACAGAGAGGGTTCCCTGTTATGGTATCAAAATAACAAACAAACTAGTCCGGTACCTGATTCTTCCCTTTCCCGCCTTATATAGCAGTTGAGCCCAGGCTGAAGAAGAGAGTTTCCAGGAAAACCTGTCTGCGCATGTGGCATTTTTACTCAATAAACGGGAAAGAACCACCCTCCTGGACTCTCTTCTCCCGTTCTTGTCCCCAGAGGCCGCGATCCGGCTTTTGTTCAGCACCAAGAAAAGCTTGGCCGCGGCCTCTGGGGAACGAAAATGGTTTTCCCCGCTTGGATTCAAACCTAGGAACGACGACAAAGGGAGAGTTCAGCTGCTGGACTAAATCGCCCATGTGGCGTTGTCGCTTGTAGTTTACCTTCAATAGCCTGACATTATAGCAAGTGGGACAGCCTCTGTCAATCTTGATGCTGAATCTGGTAGAACCGTCATTATGAAGGGCATCGAACATCTAAAAGGGAAACATTTATGAATCAGTCTCCTATCTTCACTAGGGACAAAGTATAGGAAATCGCATATTTCGAGTGCAATTTTGAATAAATACGGATTATTTTTCAAAGACTAATAAACATTGTACGACCCGCAGGGAAAGTGCAATGTTTAGTCTTTGAAAAAAATATGGGTGCTTCTTTCAATATTCCAAATTGCACGAGAAAAATCATGTGATTACTGATTAATAACATAATTTTGCACTCATTTTTAACTTTTTTGCATTCAATTTTAACTTTTTGAACTTAAGTCTAACTTTTGGTTTTTGTTTGGGATAAAATTAACATGCTCTTTGGCAATCAGCGTACAAAGATGTGTCAAAGTATTTGACGATGCAAACTTACCGCTTTGTGGTCGACACTGTTAAAACTCCATTTTTTAATACCAGTTGTATAGATATTGTTGGTAAAGCACCTCACGGCTTTGGTTTCTGTCGTCTCAAAGTTTTGTAATACTTTTGTGAGTTCAACAATTCCATTCAGTCTGCCCGTTCCTCCAGCGCTCTCAGCCGCTACTCGTCGAAATGTTGCGAGAGGATTGTTCACTTCCCACAGTGTTCGGAACTTGAAAGCTTTTTGAAGCTCATAAACTTTTTTCATAAACGATTGTTCTATCACCTTATAGCTAGAAAGAAGGTTCTCCAAGAAATTTAAGCGGAGCTCGTCGCTTAAAGGAGTACCTGAAATCAAATTGAAAAAACTGGTGCTAAAATACATGAAAATAGATATAACTTCAAGATAGTCTTTCTTGCCAAGCATCCGCGAACCATGCGGACGTTTCGTCCCTCTCCTTCCAGTGTTCATAAAACCAACTTGTCACATCAAAAGGTGTTTGACTCAACATATATTGGAGAGGAAGAGGGGATTGGATTGGAAAAGAAATGCAAGAAATGCTTTCGCTATCCTACAGTCCCTATGGAAATCATCAAAGTACAGCTCTAAAACCAAGCTGCGCATTTTTCAGGCCAATATAAGGCTTTCCACAAGGTGCTTGGCAACTTTTTATGGTTCGAGCAACTTTTTCCCCTTCGAGCAACTTTTTTCCTCTCGAGCCACTTGTTACGTTTTGAGCAATTTCCAGACCGAAGATCTCCGAAGATTATCCGAGTGTTGTTCAAAGGCCATACGACCTTTTCCGAAGATTTACGAAGTTTGCCGAAGATTTTAGAGGAACATCTTAAGACGTTTCAACTTTTGTCTCATTCTGCATTAAAACATTACAAAACTCGTCAACAAACATGACGTCATCGATATCTTCACGATTTTTATCAATGTGTTATTTAGATACTTCTTTTGCTGTAAAATTGCAGAAAACTGCTTAGAAATCTAACCCTCAAAGGAAAATTGGCATATATTTATAGAAATTCTCTTTATTACAAGCAGCGTTTTGGATTTTTTGGAGCAACTTTCAAGCAACTTTTATTATCACAAGCAACTTTTCTGGATTTTTGGAGCAACGTTTGAGCAACTTTTTGAGAAATTACGGGCAACCTTTTGGAAAATCTCGAGCAACTTGTGGAAAGCCCTAGGCCAATATAGTGGCCGTCTTATTGTACAGGACAGAGAGGTGGAGAACCACAACCGCAGACTTGAACAAACTGGAAGTCGTTCACAGGAAATTAATGCTTGAGAAGGATACTCAAAGTCATCCAGCCAAATCAAATATCAAGCCTTTAATTGTATCACCGGACCAACACACAACCATTATTTGTTAAGTTAAAGATACGAAGATGGAGATGGATCGGGCACGTGACGTCCTACATAGAGGTGGCGATAACATTACCAGAACTGCACTGGACAGGGCACCAGAAGGGAAAAGAAGACGAGGCACACCTTGAATGACCTGAATGAGAAGCGTGGAGAGGGAGCCGAAAGAAATGGAAAGGAATTTGTGGGCGGGTACAAAAACAGGTGCGAAAGATCGAGAGTGGTGGAAGTTAATTCTGAATGGCCTCTAGCGTCCTCAAGAGCACGAAGAGGTTAAGTAGGTAAGTAGTATATATCATTTATCATGACTTACTTGTAATATAATTAATTTTATAAGTTACATACTAAAATCGCGGGAGACGTTATAAAATACCTTGCGTTTGACCAAGTTTTTTAATCGATTCTTGTGTGTTTTCAAGGAGAGGAATATCATAGTTGAATCCACCGATGTCGTTATCAAGTTCCATACATTTTGCTATCAGGTCAATGCGTTGTGATCCAGCGATAAAGAACGACTCAACTAGCTGCTTGAATTGAGCTACAAGGGGGTCTCCTTCCGGGATATTCACATCTAACAGGCACACCAAATCATTTGTCAGACCTTCTTTATTCATCTCAAGATTGGCCTATTGAGTTTAAAAATATAAAGGCAATTGATTCATTAATAAAGATTTGACGCAATATAAATCAATGCAACAAATGCCTTTTTAATATTGTAGTAAAGTTCCCTCGATCTTTTAAGCATTTCCCTTTCGGCAAGAAAAAAAAATGACATATAGTTTTCAGGCAAGCCTAAAAGTGGAGCTCCCCATTTGAGGTATACAGCTCCAGTTGAATTGCACAGGGAATACAACTTTTAACCAGGCAGTTATTTCGGATCTCCTTGTAAACCTTTTTTCGTTTGTCACAACTTTGAATAATATAGGCGACTTCAGAGGAAAATGCGCGACAAATATTTGGAAAGAAAATTTTGTCACGCTTCCTTTTCTTGAGTTTCCTTCAACTCACAGTGAGCTTGCCTCGGGACTCCCCTCCCCAGAGTTTGTACGGATGAGATCCCGGGTTGGCGGACAAGCATTCGCTGACGTCAAAATTAAAAATTTTCAGCTCGATGGCTTAACCAGTATTTTTAGGTGAAAGGCTCCCCTGGCGTGCAGGAGCCCCGCTTTATATAAGACTCCATTTTTCTCTTAAGCACAGTCAACTGGGCAAGCGCCTAATAGCAAAACTGGATAAACGGGAATTAATTCGATTCTTGAATCTCTCATCGGAAAGTTATCGCACTTCAGTGCTATGCCTTTGGTTTTTACCAAGGTAGGTTGTGTAAATTTTCGTGTGTTTGATATTCCACAAGCATTAACAAAATGTTTACCTCCATTTGAGCTGTATGTTAGTTGATTTTAGGTCTAGTTGGGATTATTCTGTGTTATTTATTGTTGTGATATTTATTTCCTCTGTGTTGTGGTATATAACTGTTTATACCTGCATAACTTCAGGAACGGAACCAACATCAAGGCGAGAAAAGTCCAAATCGCTGGAATCCACTAAAGGTCGATAGTTCATTCCAAAGGTCATCCATTTCTTGATTTTTGTCAGATAGCTTTCAAGTGATCCAAGGCATTGCTTACTTTGCAGACCTCCAATGAGACCGAGAACACTGTCAACAGCTCCCAAAGGATCTTTGGATGCTGCAGCGCTTGCAAATCCCGTGAGGCCTTGCAGTACTGCTAACAAGTCTTCTCGATTGAACTTAGCGCGAGCGTGCAGTTGTGGAAGCATGGTCACCACACGGTTGATTAAACTGTTCATCTGTTGCTCGAAGTACCCAATGGACTGTGGAAAAAACAAATCATCTAAATAAACGTCAGAATTTAATGATCTGAAAGTACGACCTATCATAACTTCAAAATAATATTTAATAGATTTAGCCAAGCCTAAAAGCGGAGCTATCCGGTTACCTACTTTGCCCTTTATTTAAATCTGAATCCACTGACCATAACCTGGAAAAAACTGGAACTTGAGCCCTCAATCCATAGAAAGGCAATATCTGGTTAGCGGTGAACTTTAAAAAAAACACGCGATCTCGATCTTGCCCTTGAAGTGATGTTCTGTCAGATGAGATGCGATGTGGTCATGTGTAACTGGTCAGCGGATAAATTGTTTTAATAGCTGTCAATTGACCATATCATGGATGTCCAAAGTGAAAAGTTCCTATTTGTTTTCCTTTATGCCTAGCAGTCTGCCTATAACTGGAGTATGGGCGTCATGTTTGCGCGACGTACGTACGTACGCGCCTGCGAGCCATGCACGGTTCTTCTATTTCTGTGAATTTTCTATGGTTATGGGGCTCCACTCTGCGGCCCTTCGGGCCGCTGGGGAGTTCCGCTAATATATAGATTTAGGCAAGCCTAAAAAGCGGAGCTCCCCATTTTTTTAATTTTCACTGGAGTTTAAAATGTTTCCATTTGATAAATATGCGGTCATTCAAAGCCTTTAAATGTATACGCTGGCCCACAGGTGTAAGACAAATTTAAATCGATCATGGTTAAAATGAATATCTTTATACGGTACAACAAAAATAATAATCTCGAGGCAGAACAACTCATGGCCTAAAAATTATTATTATTATTATTGTTATGTTCCTTACGTAATGTTTGCTTAAAGTCCTTAGCGCCGAGACCAAACCATGGTCCTGGGGCACTAAAGGGTAGTCAGTTTTTAGCTTGACAACACCCTCCTCAAAATATGCGCTGTACCCAGCAAGGTTATCTTCTGTAGTTCACTGATGCTTATTTGGCCGGGGATTCTTCCAATATAACTCTCTAGTCCCTTTTTGACAGCTCCAAGTGCTCCAATGATAACTGGTATCGTTTCCGTTCTCATGCCCCACATTCGGCCTGTTATTATTATAATTATTATCCAAGCCAGGATGCAGCGTCCCAATTCAAGGTGTCAACCAAGATCACAGCGCCCCTAGTCGAGAAAATAATCGCACAGGATCATGAAACACCGGCCGATACTGCTGTCAAGACACTACAGCAGTGCGTGCGAAGAGAAACCAACGAAGCGCTTCAGACTAGGCTTGGCAATGTCAGGGAGTCTCTACCTCAGAGACACAACGAGCCATTGATCTCGCAACCGAGAAAGGTGCTTCTAACTGGCTCACGGTCCTCCCATTAAAGGACATGGGCTACAACCTGAATAAAGGCGAGTTCCGAGATGCTGTAAAGCTCAGGTACGACTGGGAAATCGACGACAAGCCGACAGTGTGCGTGTGCGGTGACGCCTTTACAATCGATCATGCAATGATTTGTAGGAGAGGCGGATTCATAATTCAGCGCCATAATGAACTCCGTGACCTCGAGGCTGACTTGCTTAAGATGGTCTGTAATGATGTCGAAATAGAGCCCGTCCTTCAAGAACTGACTGGAGAGAGGCTACCAAGCGGCGCTAACACAACGCCAGATGCTCGCCTAGATATACATGCCCGGGGGTTTTGGGAGAAGCAGAGATCCGCGTTCTTTGATGTGAGGGTGTGTCACCCCAACGCGGATTCCTACAAGGACCAAACCCCCAAGCAGATATACCGTAACCATGAGAATGAGAAGAAGAGGGCTTACGCAGACAGGGTTCTTCAAGTAGAACAGGGAACTTTCACTCCATTGGTGTTTACATCCACCGGAGGAATGGGCGAGGAGTGCAAGAGGTATCACAGTAGGCTTGCAGAATTAATCGCCGCAAAGAAAGGGGAGGATTACGCAACAACGGTGTCTTGGATCAGATCAAAAGTCTCATTTGCGATCCTCCGATCCGCCTTATAGTCCATGAGCCAATTCGTAAAAAGTGGCTGGAAAAGCAATTTCGTAGCACCCCAAACCGAACAAAGTTTCCTTGGTACCAAATTAAAGCTAAGGGCCTAGTGTTTTATATTCAACTTGTTTCCAGCCGCGAAAATGGAGCTTAAAGGAAAAAACGAGAGGTTTTTATCAGGGTGTGGGTGGGGATAACTTTAGAACATTCAGGTCGGTATATTATAACAAGGCCCATATCTCCCACCTCATTACACCAAACTTTACTAAACTTGGAGGGATTAAACAATCAATCATACTCTTTAAC
Source organism: Oculina patagonica (assembly GCF_052425735.1). Classification (NCBI taxonomy): domain Eukaryota; kingdom Metazoa; phylum Cnidaria; class Anthozoa; order Scleractinia; family Oculinidae; genus Oculina; species Oculina patagonica. Next base: position 13,121,987 of record NC_135759.1, on the reverse strand, counting down.
ATAAGATGCTTTGTAATTAATTAACTGTCACCATAGAGACGGTTGCTAAGGCCTATATAATAAAACGATGACACTTCAAATCCTTAGTTTCAGAATGGAAGTTAAATGGTCACGCTTTTAATAAAAGTTGTTATAGCGCAATGAAAGCTATAATTGGAAGAAATGTACAAACTTAACTTCTCCCCGAGTTAAAAATCCCTCAGTTAGCAAATATTTCCTTGCATTTTGAGACTTTTAGTACCTTAGCAACCAGTTGTTTACATGTAGACTTTTGAACAGCTGGGACGTAAAAGTAGTACAATGAGCTGAAATATAGAAGATTTCAAAAATTATTGCTGTTTGGGTGATCGTGGTCATAAAAAAATTAAAAATATGGTTGATTTATTTAAAATGAAAATTTCGGCAACGTTTCTGTTGCCTTCCTCAGAATGAAATTATAAAAAATAAATTTAAAAGTTTAAAACTTCTGACGGTCCCTAAGGGAAACAATTAGTGGCAAATACGCTTTAGGGAAAGGCTGGCGTTCATTAACAGCTTCGGTGTTTACTGTGGAATGCAAAGATTTTAAAAATAACGCCTCGTTCCAGTATTTCTACAAAGTTTGGATGAATGTCATGTCCACGAGTCTCCGAGTGCTGTTTTATGGCAGACTTGATTTTTAACCTTGTAATTAGTTTTATTTGAGGACCTCTCTGAAAACGACGTCATGTGAGGGGAACCTCCTCTTGAAAGTTTATTTTATTCTTTTTAGACTCATTATTGCCTCAAATGCCAGGGTAGTGCTCTGCCCCTTTCACTATGTATACAAAATGAACGTTGCATTTCACTTTATATACGATGCCAGTAACTTGGTTGTCGTGTGGCTGTCCTTAGGTTTTCTGGATCACAAATCAAGTGTCTCGATAAAAATAAAACAGATCTGATTTAAAACTATTTTTCATGGGTGACTTCGAGTTAGTATTTAATTGTATATTATAAAGAAACGATGAAAATTTTTTTTTTTATTTTCTTATCTTTGTTCTTGTACGACTATAACTATATTATCTGCTCTTTATATACTAGCATATTTCGTACCATTTTTCTTTTTTTTAGGCGTGCCTTTCTTTGTAAGCTTTAATTTTGAATCCTATCCTCTCAGTGGCTCTACTGTTGTACAAATAATATAATCTCAAAAAACGTGCTCGATCATCATGGTAGTAAACTCAGTGAGGTAAAGCAGCCACGTTAGAATGTAATGGCAATCTTTATCTTTAAAATAAAATATAGAAGTCATTTTAAACCTGTGATTAGGAAGATGGAGTGTTTAGACTGTAATGGAAGGATATTAGAGGGAAGGTCCTAAGGGAGGACATCACAAGAGGTGCTATTGGCCATGCACAAATAAAGATCACGCGACAAGAGCTAATAGAAAAAATGAAACTCTCCACTTAACCAGCAGCACACGAGGAAGTGACAAATGAGCCGGTGCAAAAGCGCGTCTGTCAATCTAGTATCTTGGTAACAAATCCTGACAAATGCCACCCTCGACACCCTCACCAAACTGAAGCTGTAAACGTTTACAAATGCAGTGAAATCCAAAGCCGCGGAGACAGGAGGCAGGGATGTAATGCTCAAGGCAGACAGAAATCTCATCGCCAGACTTCTTGTTATTGGTCAGACTCCAGATGAGAATCGCAAGGTATATCAGAGACTTGTTTGCACACCAACTAGGCGCGCTACCGTGGTCTTTAGCAGCACTTAATGGATCACTGCTGGCAAAGACAAACAAAGCCGTTTTGCCTAAGCTGCTGGATAAAAATGTTCCTGTGTTGCCCTCTTTACTACTTTCTACCTTTGTTATCATTGATGCCATGGCTGTGATTCAGGCAATGACACATGTGCCAGACAATTTCAGTGCATATAGTGCTATAAGCCGGGCATCAGTACCCTGTAATTTCAATCAAAAATGCTGAAAGAAGCAAGCGCAGTCGGGATGGACAGACTGTGGAGATTAGTAGCTCACAGCAACGTTGAATTGCTTACGACAATGGCCGGAAGACATTTCTGAGCACTGGGAAGACTTGCCTGCTTCATTTCCTTGCTTGTGAATGAGCAAGACATTCGTATTCTCACAAGCTAGAAGGACGTGTTGTGTACACTCACAGATGACTCCTTGGGTACAAGACTTACGGGAAGCGATGGTCGTGTGTTGTCAACGGCAGTCCCAGAGCTTTATACCGAGCAGGAAGAACTGGGATGTTTTTGCACGTTCTGGATGCATTCACAATGGTCATCAACAATTGAGTATTTTCTCTTCTGATGCAGACGTGAAAGTGCTGGCAAGCCATCATCAAACAAACAGCCCAGCAAGAATTGCCATCATAAGTTCGACTCAGAATCATTCTCGAATCGTGGACATTTCAAGTGTCTGCAATCAGTTAGCTTAGCGGAAATAGTATGCAAAGTGCTTCCAGGCCTTCATGCACTGACTGGCTGCGATTCGGTTAGTGCCTTCTCCGGCAAACGGGAAATGAAAGCTTTTAAGTAGTAAGGAAATAAAAACTACGAGAACTAATTCTTCTCCTTGGCCACGATAATGTACATGTGAGGGACGAACATGCAGCAGATGTTGAAGAACTTGTGTGCTTTTTGTATGGAAAGGCAGGGAAAGATGTTAATCAAGTTAGATACCACTTATTCTGCAAAATGAAGAATTACAGTCGCACCACCTCCCGCCACTAAATGTCTGCCCTCAAGAAACATATATACAGCAACCTTACAGGCTTATATTTAGAGAAATGCTTTGGAGGCAAACCCGACAGCCCATAATTTAGTTGGTAACGGATGATATATAAAAGGACCAGGAACTGAATTAGACAGACCAAGCTCTAGCACCTGAGGCGGTGATGGAGCTGGTTTGTTGTGGCTGCAAGGTACAGTGCCGGAGTCGGCGCTGATCCTGGACAAGAAGTGGTATGCTTTGCAGAGATGCATGTCTTTGAGAGGACAGTAGTTGCACCAACTGGTCAAGCAAGGAGGACATAGACGGGGATAATAGCGAACCCGAAGATACTCACTTTTAATTAGTTAATACCTAGAATTAATATGTGTAGAAAAACACATTTTTTTAGAATTTGCGACTCCATTGCCATTGGAAAGTTTGAAATTTTCTTTTTTATGTTTTTTTTTTTTAAATACTGTGATTCTTTATACATACTGTTAGATATTTTTATTTTCAGGACCTGCATTGATAGTAGTTTTTTTCTTAAAAATGATAATTATTGTTATCATTTTTATTGTTATTGCTATTGTTATTATTATTATTATTACTATTACTACTATTACTGTTATCATTATCATTATTATTATTACATTTTAAGTCTAAAAGAATGATTAGAGCCATTGGAGGCATTATCAATAGCATTTTGTATTTACATCATTTCTGTAAATAGAAGCTGTCGTTTTGTTTGAATAGGAATGTGTTAGCGGTTCTCCAATTTTTAACAGTTTCCTTATTTCTTCATGTTTCGTGGAATTTCAATGAGTTTAGGAACATATATAAAAAAACTTGATGGGTGTGAAGTTGATATACAGCTTTCGTGGTACAGTATGCTCACTTGCGAATGGTAATAAAGAAAACGTTTTCAATAACCTTGCCTAGCAATCTTTCCTTATGAAAATGGTACAAAAACGTCCACATTTCATCTACACAAAATTTCACTCCATTTATTTCATAACCGCTTACTTGCTGGATATAACCGTGCAGTGTGCTTGACAGTGTGCATACTGTACACAAAGGCCTGATGTAAAAAATGGTTGCTAAGGTATTAAATACCTCAAAATGCAAATTGCTAATTCCGAAATTCTTCACCTGGAGAGTAGTTTAGTTTGTACATTGCTTCCTATTTTAAACCTTTATTGCGCTATACTTTTATTAAAAACGCAGCCATTAACTTTCATTCTGAAACTCAGGATTTGAAGCGTCGTGTTCCATAAATAGGCCTTAGCAACGGCCTCTATGGCGTTCGCTAATTCATAAATAGCATCTCATATTATAGAGTATGATCGATACTTAACTCATCAAATAAATAATATTGGTGTAACGATGTTATAGATATCAGCATTGTTATAAACACGATTAATTTAATTTATCCCCACCCACCCCCTGTTACAAACACCTCATTTTCTTCTTAAGCTCCATTTTCACAGCTGGAAACAAGTTGAATAAAAAATAGGCCCTGAGCTTTGATTTGGTACAATGAAACTTTGTTCGGTTGGGGGTGCTACGGAAATAGATTTTTGAGGTCCTGGCTCATGGACTATTAATCTGCCTAAGGGGATCAAGAACTGTAAAGAGAAACAGGAAATTGACATTTATGATATGGACTTTCAAGTAGAGAATTCTCGTATGAATTTAGATCGAATATTTTTTTTTAATATATATTTTCTTTTATTATTGCTCTCGAGTCGCTTTTACTATTTTTCTACATTTTTAAAGACACTGTTTTTATTATTATGTAAAAATATGTTTATATATAAATTCTTATTCGATAGTCAAAATTTAATTCTTTTAGAAATTGGTTAATAAAGTTTTTATATTTTTTTTATTATTATTATTATTATTATTATTATTATTATTATTTCTAAGAATATGAAACAGTTTCGCGATCCTCTTATCTTTTTGCTTTATACAAAAGAGACGTCAATATATTTCGTGGACAAATATTCCCGTCTCGCCTTTCTTGTCTTAACATCGGTGCACTCAAATGGGTTGCTCACGTACGCAAATTTAAAACTTTACAAATCGGTATTCATTTCTTAGCTTTTTTTTATTTCTTACCGTGTGCACAGTTTAAACAAATTTTAACGTACACTAAATCATCTTCATTCAGTGTAGTCATTCAGTGTAAAAGTGAGCTTCACTAAAGCAAAAAAAACGTTTAAACTACTTTATTAAAAAATAAAAGAAAAATATAAGTCACTTTGTATTCACAGTTCGCGCTCTCGGGCTAGATGCGGTAAACATGATTTTCAGAACAAGTTTAGTTTGCTCCACTTTTTTGCTTTGTCGTCGTTCAGCACTTCGAAAAACGTCACTTATACTGTATGAATTTCTTCTGCCGAGAGAATTTAATAAACTCACAGCAATAAGAAATTAACTCTCATCTGACAGAACATCACTTCAAGGGCAAGAAATCGACTTTATACGACCGAAGAAAATCAACTTACGCCAATAGAAAATCAGTAAATCCATAGCAAAATAAGTCTAAAATAGAACCAACTCAGGGAACAAAAACAAAATGAGCTGACATGTAAGCCAATGTATTGCATATTAAAGCGACTGAAAGCGGCAAAGTATTCACGGAAAGATCTATTAAAAAACCTTGCCGACACTGGCGGAATCTCTCGAAATTGCGTTCAGAAAGTAAAAATATTTTCTGTCATAAAATCAGGCTCAGCAATTCAGTACAGGTTGTTACCTTGCATCAGAGTCATGTTTCTTTCTTCAGCGGACATGACCGATGCAGTAGTTAGCTTCGTTTCAACACAATCATTTAAGCTATTCTTGATGATGCATGACAGCCGCAGATTCAACCGCAAACAACAGAAACAAGCAACCTGGACTTGTACAAGGAATATCATTCGCAATTATTTCGGGTCTCCTCGTAAACCTTTTTTGTTTTCCACAATTTCACGGAATATACTGTAGATGACTTTTTCGGTCATCGTGCAAAAAATATTTCGGTAAGAAAGTTCTCCTTTTACTAGCGATTTCATTCAGCCTACACAGTGAACACCGCGCAACAAATTTTCTCACGTCTTCAAATCATATCTCCGTTTAGATCTAACTGAATCGTCCACATCATCCAGTCGATAGAAGATAAAGGACCATATTAAAAGTCAATTGCTCGTTTTTCGGTTACGGAAAATGAATGCGACCAAAGACCAATGAAATTAAAATTTAACCGTATAGCAATCGAACGAGCGCCACATTTTTGCGTATAGGTGCATAGAGGTTTGGATACACTCACACATAAAAAAAAAAGACAAACAAAATAGAGCAGTTGGATAATAGATCTCTCAGATGTTTTGCTGTGTAGTGTCGCTGAGTAATTTTACCCGTTGTCTATATTTGTCTTGCACCGAATCCTCGTTTAAGACCTTTAAAAATTTCGGATGACCATGGCCGCCATGTTGCACGACGTACGGTCCGACGTACGTTGTTCTTTGTACGGCGCATGCGCCCGCAGACTATGCCGCTAGCCATGATGACCATGATAAACTCAGCTACATGGTTCCTCTACTTGTAATTTTCTATGGCTATGGGGCTACGCTCAGCGGCCCTTCGAGCCGCTAAGGAGCTCCGCTATAATTTGTTGCGAAGGAAATTGTTCTGCTACAAAGGTGGGCAAGAATAAGCTCTAACTTTATTTCGCTCCGTCAAAACGTCAACTTTTTCAAAAAATCCGCTACGGCGGTTTACTTACTTGTTTTAACTTGCAGCTGATAACCAGCTAAGTGTGTCACTCGACCGCTAGTGATACAGAACTTTTTTCTTTAGAAACTAGTAGCTCAGCGCTATCTTTATCTGACCTTACTTATTTTGATGACAAAATGAAACAAGTTATGTCTTTGTGGGAAGCCTTTGCTTTCACTGTTAATGTCTGCTTTTACTTTCTAGCGGCAAGGGAACAAAAGTTTCTATTTGATTTTTTTTATATAAAAAAATTATATATTTCTTTGCGCTAGTAAAAATGGAAACGTGACCTTGTTAGATGAGAAAATTTTAACCGCTCCCGGAACCAATCAATTCGCAACATTTGTAAAAAGACCCGTCAGGTAAAGACTTAACCTGACCATTTTGCAAATATTTTTAAACGATCGTCGTTTCTCTCCTTACCCTGACATAAAGACCCTTTTCGTCCTGTGCGATAACTTTCGCTTCTTCTAAACGATCTTTCTCTGCCTTTACTTGTAATTCAGATACTGCTGACATCTGTTGGGCAACCTTTGAATGGAATAACAATGATCAGTATATAACAAAAATACTGGAAAAAAAGTTGTACTTTCGCCTGTCTGTCTGTCTGTCTGTCTGCTTGTTTGTCTACTTGTCTGTCTATATATATCTGCCTTGTCATTGGTCGTATTAACGTCATTTTAGATAAGAATCTGAGCCGCTATTGAGGCCACAACCTGGCTGTAATAACAGGGTGAATATGTTAAAGGAGTGGCTGCAGGGTTCCACTGAATAATAAGCTCTCAGTTAAACAATTAGAACCTCATCTTTTCTTTCCTAGATCAATTAAAAATCAAGACATCGCCTTGTTCTCCAGATTATTTTATTACTTACTCGCTCAAAGTTATTGCTGTTCTCTATTGTAGTTCTGATGTCATTGTAGGCTTTTTCGTAATCCATGGCAGCTTTTTTCAACGATTCGGCGTTATTTTTTAACTCTTCCCACTTAATTCGCGGTGCAAACAATTCGTTCTTTCCAAAGATATCATATCCGTCTATGCCAAGGAAACTAAGTTTCCTTCTCACAGCTGCAATAAAAAAACAAAACAAATATTTTTAACGCGGAAGCTGACAGGTGATTGGCATACCGGTATGTAACTGACAAGTGAATTATTAAGTCGTTTACCGTTAACGTGATATATCTTAACACGTTGACATTTTCACAGATCCCCCCGTTTTTGTTTGAGTAGTTTCTCTCCCCTCCACCTTCCGGGGGAGTTCACACATAGGCTCACTAAGTATATCAAGAAGCAGGCTATTTCAACCAATAGGCCAATTCCGATATATTAATATTCTAACTTGGCTCCGAAGCCTGGGGGAATAAAACAAAAGAAACGATTTATTTATTCCTGAACCTCGACGTGATATCTTTTGTTTTATTCCCCCAAGCCTCGGAGCCAAGTTAGAATTTTAATATATCGGAAATGACCTATTGAAAGTCAACGGTACCGAATTCGTGGTGAACCACAGGGTTAGCAAATACCTTTCTCGATGCGTAAAGCGTCACTATTTTGACTTGCAACGTTAAGGACAAAAGTCAATGCAGCCCTTCCCAAGGCATCGTCTGTATTTGCCAACAGTAAATCCTCGGCTCGTCTCTTCATGAGCTTAAGGAGATCCAATGGATAGCTCTGCATGCTAGTACCATCCAATAATCCTGATTCAACTGCCGTGGACGAAACGTGTCCATTCCTCCCAGGAGTGCTCGGTGCTATCAAGTAATAAATATTGATTGTTGTTCTCTTTGTACAGGTCAGTCAACATAAATGTTTGGCTCGACTTGTGCAATCATTTTCAAACATAACTTTGTTGTGTACTGACATATTTGTCGTTACAGATGCGGTCCCAGTTGTTCATTCACTAACTAACTAGTGGTACAATAAAAGGAGAGTAAAGGCTACACCCTTCGAAAAATGAAAAAAAGTAGAGTAATATTTCCTCTCTAGAAAATCGCGATAATTTAGTTTGAATGTTTAAAAGCGATCTAATCGACCATAATGAATTACCGCGCCCAGATTTACCCCCATTAGCCCTGTCTTAGATTCGTTACTGAACATGGCGTGTTTGCAAAGTAACTAAACTATTTAATCCAGCAAATACCATCTCCTATTTCTTAAGTTTCAAATTACTGAACTTTTTGGTACTTTTTTAAAGGTAGTAATGCTTCTTTAAGATTATTTAAATGATAAGGTGGAAATTGGTCTGATTCTTTCAGGTAAAAGGTAAAGGGTAAAGTCTGCTTCGAGCCTAGTGGCCCATACAGGCCGGAGCTTATCCCGGTTTCCGTAGCATTAAGCGACTAGGAGTATTGCTACTCGCCCCTGGATGGGATGCTAGTCCATCGCAGCGTTACCCCCCCCCCCCCAGCAGTGCCTCTCTCCACCTGGGTGGAGAGAGGCACTGTGAGAGTAAAGTGTCTTGCCCAAGAACACAACGCAGCGCCCCGGCCAGGCCTCGAGAACCCGGGTCGTTCTATTCGGAGGCGAGCGCGCTAACCATTAGGCCACCGCGCCTCCCAAACGATTCTTTCAGGTACTTGTCATTAAAACATTCTCAGAGCCTCGTATCCATTTTTTCGTAGTCTAATACAAGTTAAGGATTGAGAGTTTCCCACCTTTTAAGCAATTCGAGACCTTTTGTCGTGATAAAGGAACTTGAACATTTCGGACAGTTGTTTGTGTACTTCAAGAACCTTACGTTTGTTAGAAGGTAGCACTACTTTTCTTAACAATCCTTATCTTCAAAATCCTTATCTTACAAAAAATGTAAGCTTCTTAGAAAAACCCGGCCCAGACAGTATCACTTTAATGCCTGTCTATACATCAGAGCAAAAGATTTAAAGATGAAATCATTGCCAGCACGACTGTTCTCAAGTACAAAATCAACCCCTGTAAAACTTACTAGTTCCCGGGTCCCCGCGGTCTCCTGTGTCTCCTCGGTCGCCGCGGCTGCCTGCTCCATTATCTACACAAGCTGTTCTTATAAGCATATCTTCTGAATAACAACTTCTGCCAAGTCCACCTTCACCACCTCTGCCACCTATAAAAGCCAACATTGATGAAATAAATTTGTAGATGTTCCGTATACTCTGTATTTTTTGCAATTGTACACAAGCTTCCTCCCCTCATAACAAGTGGGAAGGTGAATGGACAGTGGATTGACTTTGCCTGGTATTGAGAGATTTGTTGCATGTTTTTCTGAACAACATATTAACGTTTAAAAACTCTTGCAATGTAAGATTTCGCTGCCAGGAACGGACAATCAAAGACTCTTTTCTGAGCCAGTCCCTATTCATGCAAATTGGATGTTTTATAGAGTTTTATTGTAAATAGTATCGTGACGTTGGCTCGATGAGGCGATCTTCTCCTAACAGTGGATTGCAATGTCAAATTATTTCTGGATTGTCATTTCAGTCCGGGAGCAAAGGTCACTGAACGAAGTTCCGTGGGAATTTCGTAAAACCTTTGGTTACCAGACGGCAGTATAGTTTATCATAAAAATTGGAATAAAAGAGAGTTTCTTCCAAACATTATACGTAATTTCTGAACAGAGTACATAAATCATACCCTAAAACATACCCTTTGGTACATACCAATATAGCTTATATAAAGGAGTACCCCGGGCAAGAAACCCCTTCCCAAGACGATAATAGGACATTGACAAGATAATATTTGACCAAGAAAGGAGAAGTGCGACATGAGGCTTAAAGAAATTTGGGTTTATATGGCTTACTTCATATCCAGGCCTAGACCTGAAGTACTTGACCCTACCATCTCCTCCCTGCCCATTACGGGCTGCTTGGGCTCCAGTTCCCCCGCAAGACGTCAATTGCACTCTGCCATCTATTGTTAGATACCGAAAATCGATTTCACCTGCCCTTCCTCCGTTCCCTTAAAATGAATAAAGAAAGAAATTATCGTTTATTGAATTTGCAATCCACTATGCAACTGGATGTGAGTAACTTGCTAGGATCATATGACTCATATGCGACGATCCTTTAAGTCAAGAACGTTTTACGTGTGACCCTCGTTAAATAAAGTTTGTTTGATTAACTGATTGATTGATTGATTGATTGATTGATTGATTGATTGATTGATTGATTGACATACAAAACAATAGTGAATGATTTCTGAAGTTTACAGTAGCTTGTCAGTGTTTACTAGTAACTACAGTCAACTCTCGTTATAGCGAACACGCTCGGGGCGTCACTAAGTGTCCGTCATAGCGAGAGTCCGTAATAGCGGGAGTCATTTCCAGTCAAACCTCTTTCGCCGGGGAGTTGGATTTTGTCCGTAATATCGAGTGTCTGCAATAGCGGGGTGTCCGCAAGGCGAGAGTTGACCGTGCATACTAAGTGTCCTGCAGTTTATCAGGTGCTACATGTTACTATATACCAGGTTTCCTTTAGTTTTATCGGGTGCCTCATGTAACTACATACCAGGTGTCCCCGCGTTTCCTCCCGGCCCTCCTTTTGCACCTTTTACACCTTTCTCGCCAGCAACAGAAGAACAGCCGTTTCTTTGACTTGAGCAGGCGGATCCAGATTTACCTGGTTTCTAAAAGATTTTTCATAGCTTTAAAATGATATTCCTATTCGTTATGTTCTGCTGTTCGTTATGTTCTGCTGTTCTTTGTTATGTTCTAAGTTTTAAGAGTCATCTTAACTGTTGGTGACTATAGAAAAGGCGTTTCTGGTAATCTTTTTCTCAGTATTAGGAATTGAACTTTGCAGAAAATGGAAAAGAAATATACGAAAAATGTAATTTACGATCCCACGAACACCAGGAATATAAAGGCTCTTAATTGCTCATTAGGAAATTAGAAAACATGTTTCATTAACCGTATCTCCACTGGGCGCAGCATTCACTCCCTTGCTGCCGTGGTCTCCACTGTGTCCGTTTGCTCCACTTGCGATGATTTCAAATGCGCCACTCACAGAACCAGCGAATATTTCAACTGACCGTTCAAGTATAAATATACAGGCAGTTTAATTAGTAATTTATCAGTAATTTGAAATTAATAGCGAATGGAATATTAATAATATTCTAAAATAAGGACAAACAACGCACATTATCGCTAAAATTGCAGCGATATCAAAGTTTCTTTCACTTCACAGTTTTAAAACAAACATTTTAAATTAAAACATTAAAATGTTTGTTTTAAAACTGTCTTAAAGACATTGGGATAGTTGAACATGGCTTACGGTTTTTACATTGTACATTTTACACTGTGCATTAGTTTTAAAAACTCGTTTACTTCTTTTTAAAGATAAACCATAATGAAATATAATCTTTCAATTCGTTACCTTAATTGGCTCCCCATGGGATTAACAAAAATTTCTTGTTAAATAGGGGTTATTCTTTAATTAATTTGATTTCCGTCGGGGACTCAGATTCTTTCTTTGCCCCTTGCTCGTGACTTCGTGTCTTTACCGTGTCTCCTCCAATAATAATTTTTTTAAAACTCCAGAATTCAGCATATAAATACACACTGCACACACACATACAACCCACAATCCTCCATTTTGCGCCGACGAAGGGCTAACGCTCGAAACATCAGCTTTTCCAGTTCACTAGTCTCGGTTATGTTAGCTTTATCACTTTTTGATTACCTCTTGGTCCATTTTTACCGTCCTTTCCGTTGTCACCATTACTTCCTGCGGTTCTTCTCGAAAATTCTTGATTCCAAGTAGGTGGAGTAACATCAAGCTGACTTCCTGAAGAAGCGATGATCTCCCTAGCATGTACTTTGAAGGACCTTATCCCGTGAAGAGCAACCGCGTTCTTAAAAATAAATAAATTGAGACGCATTTAACATGCCGATTATAGTTGTCAGCTCAAAACAGAGTGGGTTGAGGATTTTTTACTGATGCCAAGATAAAACGAATTGGATGGGTGTCACAGCATAACATACACTTTTGTTAACGGTTGGACAAAGAAAACGTTACAATTTGTGTCTATTACCTGTATTACTGTTTCAACAGATTAGCAGAAGTGTCGTTTGTTGGCCTCGATCGGTAACTAGCTAACCGGTTAGCCTCCTGCAGTTGGGATTCTCGTATAATTTTAAATATTTGTTTTCAGGGGTACAACAGTAATAGTCCATTACAAGAGAAAATATTTCCTATTCCCTTGTCCATTACCATTGCTTCATTATTTGACGTCCCACAGACAGTCTTTCAACAGTTTTTTATATAATTATTATGAACTTAAGGAAGGCTGTATCTCCGTCTTCTCGCCTGTCTGTTCCTATAGTAAAAGACGTAAGAGCAGTTGGAAAATATTGAATGTTTACCTCAAGGTATACGGTGTCTGCCAGAATGTGAATTTCGTTAATGAGCTCGATTTCTGTCCTCGGTGAATCAAATGTAAGGCTTCTCTGCGACTCAAGCTGTTCCTTCAGATTTCGCAGATGAACCACTCTACTAAGAACACGATAGTGACCTGGAAGAAGCATTTTATTAGCTTTTGATTTTTTAGAAATACTTTAACGGTGAAGAACCATTATAATTATCGAGACGGAGAGGTTGGGCACAGATTCCCTTTTTTACGATTTATTCGTGTTCTTGGGTGATCCGTATCGTACATGTAGCTGTAACATTATGCGCTTCCTTTTCGCTTCAATGCGACGTTTTTAAATTGTGATCTGTTTTTACCGTCAGCGCAAACAGTGTTTACGGGTTGTTATAGTAAACAAATCCATTTCGAATTTTTCGTATCTTTGATGGCGAAGTAGCTGCGTGATTTGAGAGTAAACCTCCAACTTTTGATCGCTGTTTGATTCTCCCAAAGAAACGTACCCTTTGTTTAAAGGACGAACTGTACCTCTTAGTGCAACTCGCCTACCATAGAAAATTTTTTGTTGGTTATGAAATACAAAATGGAAACGAAACATCAACGTCACGTTTCCTTTTTTAGAAACTTATAAGTCAAGTCTTTCTTAAGCACTCTTATGGAGAACTGAGAATTACGCTACGAAACGCCTGTTCCCTTTTAGCACCTTTCTCTAATACTATTTCACATTACATTCTTACCATTCCCTGCGTCCACGATTGACGGAGTCTGAGTCCAACTCATTGCTGGAATAGTTGGGTTTCCACTGTAAGAAGAATCACCCAGCGTTGCCTGCGCGCACCTGGAGGAGCTGGAGACTGGGACGAAAAGTTACAGACACTAAAATCGAGCAGTTTTTATTTGCAGTGATGAAAATAAGTCGCCGAAAAAGAAAAAGAAACATGACTGACCTGACGCTTTCTACTGTTTAATACGTTTGGGGAGAATGGCTCACCATTTTTGACCAAAAGGGTCCGGTGTGATAGAAAAAAAAATAGGAGGAATGAAGCACAAGAAAGGCAACTTTAGGCTAAAAACACGTGCTGAATTTTCAGTTTTACAAGATTCAATCAAAGGGAGTCTGAAACAGTCAGTTTTGGTTTACATATTCTATAAAATGACCAAAACAATTTCACCTAAAAAACAGATAGCAGGTTTATTCATATTGTCAGCCCCCCCCCCCCCCCCCCCCCCCCCCGCCAAGGAACTGCAACAACTCGTTACAGAGCTGAAGCAGGATGATTGAGGACATTATCTATGGTGTATTATCACCGCAATAATATAATAAAATAATAATAAATAATTTTTTCAAAAGGAGGCTCCCGTTACATGGAGTGGTTTTCAGGGAGGTCCTCAAATAAAACTAATTACAAGGGTAAAAATCAAGTTTAAAAGGTAAAAATATAAAATTACAAGTATAATGTTCTAAAAATTAAGAATAATGTTCTAAAAACTTTATCAATAAAAAGCTTTAATTACTCAGTTTGCTATTAAAGAAAAATCTTAATTTTCTGTTTATTGATGGTACATTTGTAGCTGGTGATTCTCTTTCCCCAGTCAGTTCTTATTATTGGGAGTCTAGGCAGATAGCTGTTTCTTGAACTGTAGCCGTGTAAATCTTTCATGGTGGTTTTGAAGGTGTTAAAATGTTCTGGAATGTCCCGTTTAATAGCGTTTTGTACAGCACAGCAGCGGTTTCCAAAGCGTCGACCAGCTAGCGGGATCCATTTGAGATGTTCGAGAGCTTCAGTTGATGAGATCTTGTTTTCCCATAAGTCTTTTAGCAAACCTCTTCTGAAAGGCTTGTAAGCGATCCATATCAGATTTCGAATCAGGTTGATCGCCCCAGACAATGTCACCGTAGTCGAAATGAGGCAAAACTAGACCGTTGTTATAAGCAATGCGAGTCTTGTGATCAAGCATGTGACAGATTCGACTGAACACGGATATGCGATGGCCTAGCTTCTTGATCAAATTGCTTGTATGCGGCCTCCAGGTCCATTGTGCGTCCATATGATTGTTATTCCGAAATATTTACATCATTGCACTCGTTAAACTTTTGCATTTTTCATTTGTGACTCAACATCATCAAATGATGACAGCTTGGTCTTACTCCCAGCAAGCATGAGCTGCATCTCCTTCGCATATGTGGTTAAGTTCACGTGCTATGATGGCTTGAAGCTCAACTGCAGTTGATGCGGCACAAGACAACACTGCGTTATCAGCATACAGGATTACCCGAGTTTTTTCAACTGAATTTGACAAGCTATTGATGTATATGTTAAATAGCAAAGGGCCCAAAATACTCCCATATGGAACTCCGGACTCCGTGCGTGATAGCGCAGATTGGCCCAAAATGGAGGTCACGGTACTGAGCTTAGCTTGCAGTTTACTCTCCTAAATGGCTGGTGTATTTTGGATAGACGACTTCCTCTTTCAATTCTCAGCAGATTAAAAAAAAAATGAACAAAATATCATCATGATTAGTGTGTGAAGTTTAAAACTTTTCAATTTTTTCTGTCCAGCCACGCGGCATTCAATCCCGGCTGTTGGGTGCAAATGTGATTTCTAAATGATAAGATTTACTTTAAGGAACGTCACTAGCTGAATAGATTTCAATAATAGATTCACATAAACAACATTTATTTCAGGGATTTATTTGCAATAATTTTGGACTAAAAGACACTGCAGCCACATTCAGGAACGAAGCCCGAATTTACAGATCTAGGGTGGCCTTTTGGACATCTTATCTCCGCAACGAATTCGGTGACCTCCCATTTTTTTTTACATTTCTGACATAAGTAACTCATAGCCTCACAGTGGTGAAAGCTTTAAAAAAAAGTCAATGTGGGAAGATTTTCGCGCGAACGTCCTTCCAGAAACAAAAACATGTTTTCAACAGGCACTTATTAGAGGCTCTCAATGGGGTGGTGGCTTTTACCGTTAACGGTTAAAATTTTGGCTTTTTTACGGCTAAGGGTTAATTTATTTCCATAACGGTTAACAGAAGTTAAAAGTTAATTTTCATCGTTTTTGAAAGTTAAAAATTAATTTCCATTATTGAAAAACATGTTTTGGGACTCAGGGCCATTTTGGAACGATGAAGTGACCTAGTTTGGTTTATTTTTAATTACTGAGCGATTTTTTTACGGTTAACATATTTTACGGCTAACGGTTAAAATTTTCCAATTTTTACGCCTAACGGCTAAATTTTTGGCCGTTTTACGCGGTTAACGGTTAACCCCATTAAGACCCTCTTATTATTTGCACCAACAAGAACAACGGTGGCACTTGTAGGGAATCTAAAGCCGAAACCGGGTTGTACCCGCGACAGAATGTTTGGGAAAAAGGAATTATTTCGAAATATTTTCCAGGGACAAGGACAATGACCGGGGACGGAATACATTTCACTGGTACCAGGCCCAGGGTGCCAGAGTACCAGACTTTGTTCAGCTGCTGACCAGGTTCTTATTAAATGATGTCATTTCTTTCTTTTCTCCTTCACGTTTACTAGGTTACAAAACATAAACATTTGACATATAAACGCGCAAACATGTCGTGTGATTTGTTGGATTTACCTTGTATGTCACCTGGCAATATTAACATAATTGCAGGCTCTTGAGTACACATCAGATCAGATGACCTACCTGGCACCCAGCCCAACCCACCGGGAAAAAAGAAAAATTCCCTTCAAGGTGGCCTCAATAGAAAGGAGACAAGCATCTTCAACAAAAACACCTTAAAACAGTTCAGATTTTGTTTCCCTAACTGAACAATTATGAACATTTAAGTCAGCGTTAAAAGAATCAAGGGGCACACATTATTAATTTAAGACATTGCTCTACTTAACAAGTAGATTTTGAGCTCGAAATGTCTCTGAGATCACCTCGTAGAAATTGATAGCGAATAATCTGATTGTTAGTGAAGAAATTATTCAACATGACACGAGCGACGGGAATCGAAACTGATTGTTGTAGTACAATCTGCACTTAAGCGCGTCCAATTGAACTATTACCAAGGTATAATTGATAACAAATTCCGAGCTAACGCGAACTCATATACAATAAACGGCTGATATTATAAGAGTGGCTCAACACCAGACTGTAGCATTTGCCTTAGTATTAACAACGAAAAAAACATACGAGGAGGTGTAATGTTTTAACGTAAGTTTTAAACGAGGGATCACAGGGAATTTTTTTAAACTATTATTTAAACAAGACTGACCAACACTAAAACACTATGATTGATTTCGTGCTCTTTGTTTATCGTTTGACTAAGGTTGCAACCAAAATAAAACAAACGAAT
This sequence comes from Oculina patagonica, assembly GCF_052425735.1. NCBI lineage: Eukaryota > Metazoa > Cnidaria > Anthozoa > Scleractinia > Oculinidae > Oculina > Oculina patagonica. The sequence goes on along the minus strand of NC_135759.1, from coordinate 13,104,854 downwards.
GAAAAAACCTGAACTGCAGCATTAATTCTTGTGCAAATAACATGCCCTAATGGGTAGATTGACACTAACAACTTGCAATAACCGGAAAATACTCTTCAAATGTTCTTCCCGAACAATTTTAAAAATTATAGAGGAAAGAGACGGTCCAAGTTCATCAACAATCAAGAAACATCAATCAAATTTAAAATCTACGTCCCTTACCATTTACTGCGTTTTCAATTACTGCGAGAAGAAAAATTGCAAGGGAGATTGCGTTCCACGTTACCATGTTGTTTGCTTGTTTAAACGCCGGTAACAAATATCACACCAACAAGTTGACAAAACGCTTTTTCCCGTTACCTGCCCCCCGTCAAGTGAAACATTAATTACTTACAGTAACCTGTTCAGTTCATTGCTGTCTGCTCAAGCGTTAAGTGACAAGTTCAGCAAACAACAAGAGGTTAGCATATGAACGTGTTTTCAACGCCCTGGGGACTAATAAAAATCGTCTATTTATATTGACAAAGTTGCCCCTGGTAGAAGAGTTACCCTCTCCCCCGAGGCCCAGACGTTTCAATGAACAAAGGTATCCCTGCTCACCCATTGCCGACTCCAAAGCTGTTCTATTTTGCGTACGACTGACAGCAAGTTAAGAAGCAGGGCCCCACTGAAAACCACCTTTTTTGACGTGGGCTCCCTGCTAATATCTTTATTATTATTATAAAAGCGAAGGTCTGGGGTCGAGAATGCTGCTGAACGCCGAGCCAAAAAATTGACCCTCCCGGTCTTGCGCATGCTCTGAATGTCTCATGAACCTGGAAGTCGATTCAAACGTATTGAAAAAGTTGGCTCGTCTCCCAGGGGCCACGACCTTGCCTCGCATCTAAATCCTCCATCTCCCCAGACACAAATGATAACCGGTCTCGAAAGGTCAAAAACAATCTTTACAACATCTTGACAGTACCTTTCTTTTGTTGCCAATTTACAGAGATTTGTTTTTTTTTTTTCGTTGATGGATTTGTACCCTGCTAAAGTTTTCACAATCGAACTTAACTACACGACATTCAGAACTTTAGAAAACGCTAAGTAATAAACCTTTTAGGTAGCTTTGCACGTGCTTTATAAATCCTCATCGTATTCTATTGGAAAGCCGCGAATCTGACTGGTTCCTTAATGTTTGGACATAAAACTCGTCTTCCTTTTCTAAGCGAAAGTCAACTCGCTGGCTCGAAATAAAGGTAACAACAACAACAATCAATCAATCAGTTTAATAATGTAGCGTGTCTTACATGGATATAATCAAGCAAGTTCACTATTACCTTAGTTTCCACGTATCTTACTTAATCACCTATGGTTTCAAGTGGCTTCTAACAACAGCTTCCAATTAGAAACCCTTGTCTCAAATATAACACATTAGTAAACTAGAACCTTTGCAATAACCAGATCTGATATACTCTATACCACTGTCATTCACTGAATAAACTTTTGACGCCCACACACACATACGGATATAATTATACTGTATATGTACAAAAATTACACTTGACGAATATGCCACCAAGTTATCAACTCTATCAATTTTTTGATTTGAAAAATGAATCCAAGACCGTTTGCTTTCTTCCATCATGAGGATCTGCCCTCTTCCTTTTCCTGTCTACCTTGGCTAGCTGTTTTTCATTCTTGCCACCACTGTGCTTTTCATAAGCAGTGAAAACCTTCCTCATGGCTGTAGAAAGAGCTGCACTTTGTAAATCATCACTTGATATCCACTTCATGTCTCTATTTTCTTGAGTTGTTTTATCCAAAGTTTCATCTCCAATGTGCATGTCAGCATACACTACATACTTGTGATGAATGTGTGAAAACTGGTGAGAAACCTCAGCTATGCTTTTCGTGTTTTTCTTTTGTTTTAGCGTGATTCCCAATTCACTCTCTAAAAAAATACCCAGAGCTGTGGTCATCCCAGCCTCTGGCATGTTGGATTCTACAGTAATGTTGGGGAACTCCCACAAGCCAGCTAAAAGACCTGTTTTAGGCCTTTGAACAATAAGAAAGTGAGATCCCAGCTCGGAAACTCTTTCTAAAACAACGACAGCCAATGTTTCTTCCTTTGGTTGTTTCTTTTTAGCTTTCTGTGGATAATTACATACTCCAAGAGAAGCATCCCACAATGCCAATGGTAGGCAGAGCTTGCATTCTTCAATGTCTGTAATTGTATTTTGTTTCATGCTATGACTGGATTTAATACTTTTTCCACTTAGTAGCATGGAAGCTGATGTTTTGTGTTCCTCCACTCGTTTTAATGCACTGCAGTGTATTCGCAGAGGGCATGCATGACACTGCGGAGACTGCGGTGTACATAGAGTTGCTCCAAATTCCATTAAAGCCTGATTAAAATCCCCAGGTCTGTCTTCAGAAACAAGCTTGTTAGCAAGCTCCCAAAACTTTTCCACAGCTTGATTACTGGAACTCAAAGCTCCAATGCCGCAGAGTCTTGATAAAACTCTTATCACATTTCCATCAACCACTCCTGTGCACTCACCAAATGCAATAGAAGCAATGGCACCTGCAGTGTATCTTCCAACACCTGGAAGCTGCTTCAAGAGTTCAGCAGCGTTGGCAGGCATGTTGCCACTCATTTCCTCAACAACCTTAAGTGTGTGAACACAAAAAGTATGACATTTAAGAAAGATAGAAAGATACTATTCATAAAATTAATATCAAGTTTAATGAAAAGTGAGTAGTGCATGTTGCAAGCTGGAACATGTCTATGTCCAGTTTGATTTTTATTTTCCATTGTTTTCTGTTGTTAGATTAAGATAGTGAATATGAGACAATGAAAATAAAAATCAAACTGGTTTGAAATAATTTTGAACCAAATATTGAATTAAACAACATCTACATTCGCAGCTTCTAGTCTAAAAACTAAACTGCACACTGCAAACTGGAGGTCAAGACTGAAATAATAATAAAATATGTTTGCTTGTTCAAGCAAGAGTTGAGAGCTTCTACAGACTGAAATGTTCAGACCCCCTACCCCCATTGGGATTTTCAATGGTCCTCCATGGGGAAGGTAGGGATATTTTCTGGAACTACACATTATGGGAATAGCATTAAATATTCAAGTGAAAAGTTTTCAAAAAAGGTGCAGTCTCCCTATGGTAGGTATGTACAAGGGATACCACTCTTTATTATATACACTGCAGTGGTATAGCGAGTGGTAGCAAATCGAGAAAAATGGTATCACACATGTGTGGATAAAAATGATATCCAGACATGTGTGATATCATCTTTGACCAATCAGCTCACAGAGTTTGCCATGTTTCAATGTTCAATGAGCCAAATTTTATCCATATCAAGTCGAAACCTCTTTGAATCTTCCTCAGCACCTTCGGTAATCTTCGAAAATTTTGGGAAAACTTCGGGAAATGTTCGGAATCAATCGTACGACCTTCGGACAACATTTTGAAAATCTTCGGAAATCTTCGGAAAATGGTCGGAAACCTAGTCTACTGTTACTATGCGCTTTCCTAGCCTGTATGACTTTTTAACAAACACACAGGAAGTGGTAAAGGTAATAAAGGTCAATAAAGTTAATATTTTTAGGTATTTGAAGACTGTTTGTGATCGTTAATACGTAATAGACCGTAATACGTGACAGACCTCTGCTGTATCTTTGCCGCATGCTATATGAAGACGACTGGGGACGAGTCAGCGTTGTCACAATGCATTGTCATAATGAATCCATAATGATGAATGATTACATAAAGTGCATTGTCATTTCGGTTAATATAAAGTGTTATTGTTTTAGCATCCAATAAACTGTTTCCATTTTAAAAATTATTCACCTGATGTTGTTGATCTTTTTACAAGCAATTTGAGACCTTCTGAAGTACAAAGGCTACACAAGTTTTTTTCGAAATGTTCAAAATGGAAGTCCAATAGGTCGAGACAGTCATCGAATGTGTGGTTATTTTTTACGAGGAAGGAAAGGGAGGGGAGGAATATCAAAAGAAAAACAAATTTAGATGCAGCGTGCCAAAAGAAGACTAATTTGAGGTAAGAATTTTTTTGTTCATTTCAAGTGCTCACACTTCTCGTCATAAGTAGCTCCATTTTTGTTTCGTGTAACATACAATGTAGCAAACCAATCGTGATTTGCTTCATATCATTGTTGCTCTACAAAAATTAATTTAATACGAAAACATCGGCACATCAGAGAGATAACTGAACGCACTTAGTGGATGCAACTTTAAGCATGGCTGATTAAAAGTGCGGTATCGGTATTTTGTAGATTTTGCACACGGTATTTCGGTATTTGCATTTTTTCTTACGGTATTGCGGTTTTGGGTATCGGCACATCAGAGAGATAACTAAACGCACTTAGTGGATGCAACTTTAAGCGTGGCGGATTAAAAGTGCGGTATCGGTATTTTGTAGATTTTGCACACGGTATTTCGGTATTTGCATTTTTTCTTACGGTATTGCGGTTTTGGGTATCGGCACATCAGAGAGATAACTGAACGCACTTAGTGGATGCAACTTTAAGCGTGGCCGATTAAAAGTGCGGTATCGGTATTTTGTAGATTTTGCACACGGTATTTCGGTATTTGCATTTTTTCTTACGGTATTGCGGTTTTGGGTATCGGCACATCAGAGAGATAACTGAACGCACTTAGTGGATGCAACTTTAAGCGTGGCCGATTAAAAGTGCGGTATCGGTATTTTGTAGATTTTGCACACGGTATTTCGGTATTTGCATTTTTTCTTACGGTATTGCGGTTTTGGGTACCCCTCAATGTCCCCCTCATTTTGGGAGATGGGCAAATTGATGACCATACATACATGTAAATAGCCCCCAAAATCACAAATTTTCCAGATTCTGAGGCGTTCTCCTTTGTCAAATGCAAAAAAGGGTTAGCATTTGGTCCTTTTGAGTAGGCCCTTGAGAACAAACCACCAGGTTCACATTAAATGCCTCTGTTTTTTAACATGTTTTCCTTACTTTTAAATTGCACTGATTAAGATACATGTACACTTTTATCACAGTTTCCTAAACATTGTAGAAATTATCTCATACAATTTCTGTAATCTTAACTTTCCCCCGCTTTTCTATAGTGTTACAATGTGTAGTTCCAGAAAATGTCAATTTTCCCCCACCGAAGGGATTGGAAATTCCTTGGGGGTGGGGGTTCTCGAAGACCAACAAAAAAGCTCTCCTTTATGGGAAGCTGGATGAATTTTAGCTGGTGGCTCATGACTGCCTGCTGGAGCTCTGGCACATACTGGGTTTTATTGAAAGCCTTGATCATCATCAAAATTTGCAGGGCTCATTGCGGCACACACAGTGATCACGATGCCAGACCAGAGTTCAAGCTGTTGTTGCCCTAGGGAATTGTACAGTTTAATTGCCCTGGGAAGTAACACAGTTTTAACATATGCATCATGTTTATCCAACAAAGAACTGCATTTCCGTTTAAAGAAACATTGGTGCGAAATGAGTGGTCGCTTCCCCTCCCCTTCCTCCTGTCCCCTTCCCTCCCCACTCCACCCCACTTCGTTCTCAGATCTTCTTGTGTAGCAAAATAAGATCATATTCACATCTCGGTATTGGGCTGGAACTAGCTCGAAATATTAATGGCGGCTAATTCCATTCTCGTCTCCATAGCCCTTTCGTTTCTCTTATGCACCTATCAATGTAAATCCCGTTCAAATGTACCTAAGAAGACCCACCCAGGGGCAGAATTCTAAAACAAACTAACAAGTACTTTCTACATACCTTTATTTTCTGTCAATCCAACCGTTTCGGTATTCATATTGAAAACAATAAAAGGTCACGGACGTCTTAGATTTCCCTCAGGATTCCTACTCCAAATGTACTTGAAAGTATAATATACTTAAAATCGCTATTTTATGACTAAATGGCGTTAAAAGTGGCAGATAAATGCCGATGAAAAACTCAGAATTGTTCCTTGCAATAAAGCATATGATTTCCAAAGCCACAAGAAGGAAGAACTTGGTAACCGCGTCTGAAGATTGCATCCAGGCGCTTCCCGGTCAAAGTCAAATGTCCCAACCCCCGGAACGCGACTCGCAGTCAAATGCCCGACAGAGGGGATCGTTCTTGTTGTCAAATCCCGTGCCTTTGCCCGCACTCCCCCCCCCGCGGGATTTACATTGATAGGTGCATTAGCCGGATTGGCACGAGAAATCGTTTCCTCGTGCCAAGGCTCAGCCGGCTAAGAGAAACGAAAGAGCTATGGGGACGAGAATGGGCTAATTCGTGTCATTTGAATACGAATATGGTCTTTTAACTTCACCTTTTTAAAAGAAACAAAACTAAAAATGAAAACCAAAAGAATGTTGCACTGACCTTCTTAGCTCCCTCGTGGAGTCTCTTTGCCCGCGAATAATAACCAAGTCCTGACCACATCTCATTCACTTCTTCCAAACTCGCACGTGACAAGTGTTCAACAGTCGGCCATTTCTCCATCCAGCGGGTGTAATAATCCTTAACAGTAGCGACCTGTGTTTGCTGCAGCATGATCTCAGAGACCCACACAGCATATGCTCGCTTGTTTGGATCTGTCAGGGACACTCGGTCCCTCCAGGGAAGCTTTCTGTGGTTTTTGTCGTACCAGGCCAGGAGTTCAGCTTGAGTTTGCTGGATTTCGTCGCTTGTCAAATCATGCGTGTGTTCCTTTGATCCAACCTGGTCCTCACTTTTGAGCTTTGATTTTGTCTTCTTGTTCATACTTGAATCAAACTCTACCTTTGACAACATGTATTACACTGGAGTAGAGCATAAAGCGCACAACATGCAAGACAACATGCATACATGTGCGCATACGAATTTCTGATGTTCAGCTTTGGAATGCGTGGGATTGGGTACTACATAACCTGCGACGAGCTAAAACGTAGAATAGGGGTTATGTGGACAAAATTTGGAACCACATATTTGTAAACTCTCAAGGGACTTTTTTAATTTCTCAAGGGACTGTTTTAATTAATCGGGCGGGGCCTGGGCCCGATTCATAATCTGTGTCAGATTTTGTCGTTTTTTTTGTCGGTAAATCGTTCCAGAATCTCGCGGCCCAGCCGATTCCTTGGTCACGGTCACGCAAGTTTTCATTACTTGCGAAATATTACGTTCAAATCGTACAAGTTTTAATGTTCACTCCCTGGAAGCTGTGTTACAAAATCATTCCCGTCTAATTTTACGAGTACTCTATGCTCTGTTAAACGCGAAATATATATCTACCTTGATTTGATAAAAGGTGGCTATCGTGCGGCGAAAGAGGTCAGGTGGTCAAACATTACCCGCACGATTATAAACTGCTTGCAGTTCTTGTTTCTCAAGGGATTACTTTCCGCTGTGGGTGATCACTTGCGATCTCGTGGAAAAAACGTGACTTGTCACATTTACAAACGTTATATAACAATTTTAAAAGTGACATGTCAGCTTTCTTATCTCAACGCACGTGTGTCTGAAAGGCGATCTATAAAAAGCGTCGCACAAACAATGGATTGCGTAACTAAAACACGAATAAATAATCACTAGCACTTACATCGTTTAAAAATTACAAACGTCAAAAATAAACCATACCAAAAAACTCGCTTTTTTCAAAGATATTATTTAAGTTAAAACAAATGCAAGAGATGGGGGCTTCTTTTAGCTTAGGAGCGGTTAAAAATTAGGCCAAATTTGGTCGCTGCCATTCTATTTCGTCATCAGCCTAGGTCGTTAGGGACGAGACCTCGCGTTGACAGCAATGTCGCATGAATCCGCTTTACAACATGCGATCGTATCTACGCAGTTCGAGTGGAATTTCAGTCAAAGACAGCAAAATTCTTTCGTATTTCATCTTCAAATATAATTCGAAAGCATTCACTGTATATATGGCTTTTGTTTAATCCTGGGTCTTGATATCCGACCCTCGCAGAGCCTAGACAAAACGCAGCTTAAGTGTAACGATTTGTTTACGCCGCAATTATATGCGCAATGTTTTCTCCGACAGTAGTCGGAAATATCCGTATTTTTTTCGTGCTTTTTCGTGGAGCAATCGTAACGATACGGCCTTGAACACATTGAACAGCGGTCTACCTTAACAATTCAAATATGGCGTCGCAAAAACAAAGCGTCGAACGCATATTTTGCTGTTTCATTTGCTAATTTCGTTGCCGTAATCGACTGCCTCGAAAGTTCCTTGCAATTTTAAAGTATAGAATTGTCAGATCTCGGTGAAATTTGCACTGTTTATTTGTGTAATGTTAAGGAATATGTGTATAAATACCCGGCGCGGACGAGCCATCTTTGACAAAATTATATGGCTGCATTTCCTCCGCGAAGATAGGAAATTGTTAAACTAAACTACAAAGAAACTGTAATGATAAGTTCGAAGAACAATGCACAGGATAAACCTTCGACTCATACTTCATGCAAAAACGTCGATATCTCGAAGAGACTTTGATTTTCCCTTGCAAAGATGAGAGAGGGAAAAAGAACGCATGATACATTTATTTAACCGGCCGCCAACCGCCCCCAAATTTAAATAAACTAGTGGTAACCACAGGTTAGAAAGTGCGGGCCTCGATGCAGTTAAGAGAAGGTACTGGGAGGGAAGTGTTTTTAAATCACTGGACAAAAGAAAATTATTCCGAGTTTGGTCTAGTAACGCGTCACGCTTAAGTCACGAATGTTTTTTATCGTTTCCTATTGCCGCGAACCAATCAGAGTTGTTTTTTTTTTGATTGACAGTTTTGCGAAGTGTAGTCGAGCACGCGGTGTGAATTGAGATGTGATTTTCCTCCGTCGGCAAACTCGCTTTGTTGTCAGTGTTATAAGGAATTTCTCGAGAATAACCGTTGTTGGAATCATTCGCTTTGCCGTAGTTTATCTGTGATACAATCACAGCAGATCTTCTCAAAAGCAACACCTCCCGGGGGGTGGACTCCCCCCCCCGGGCAACACCTTTAAAACAACGTCTGCAAAACGTAATGTCTGCAAGACAGAAGCCTCGATCTAATGTGACAAACTGTTGATTTTTTGCATTCTTATCGCTCTTGGAGACAAGATTTTTCTCTTCCGGTGTTACGACAAACTGTCGTGATTGACACATTTTTTGCATTCCGATCGTTCTTAGTGGAATAACAAAATTTTCAACTTCTGGTATGCAGATAGCCTTTATAAACGTGGCGCGCACGCGTAATACGCAATCCGCTGGTCACTGTCAAGATTAGGGTTGCGGGCCTCTCTTGGGCCCGCAACAAAGGTGTCGTCGAACTGTCAAACCACTCTTTGTAGATGGCGGCAAATTCGGGACTCGGATTTCCACGAGGCGTGAAAAACTTCTGCAGAATAATTACAGTATACATATACAGCCTGTATTAAAACTTCGCCGTGCTAAAATAAAAATACTTTCAGTAGTAGGGAAAAATTGCGCTCGCGAATATATATTTATCAGCGATAGATAGATGTTTCACGGCGCGGATACTGGGATAGCATCGTGTAGCTTTTAAGTAAACACTGTAAACATTCCAACACCTCTGGAATATTGTTTGGTGAATTTGTTTTCTCGAAACTCATTCGATGAACTGCCAAAACACCGACACGAAAACAAATTACGCATTATCGAACAATTTATCTTTCTGTATTCAGAGAATTATACACTTGAAATTTGTCTGGGCTTCATGCAGCTAACGTAGAAGAAAACTCGTCCTCGCAATTAACACGCCTCGTCTAAGCCATTAGCACCAGCTTTTGACCGGAAGTCTCATTGAAATACTACAGCCAATCAGTCCACACCGCTCCATTTAGTATTGTTTCTCGACCAATCAGAAGAAAAACCAGAATCCGGTTTTTTTACATACGATTCGACAAGTAAATGTATCATGCCCTCCTTCCCCGGAGTGGTAAGTAGGGAGGGAGGGCATGATCTCAGGTTAGGTACTACAATGCAGAGTCCATTGCTCTGCGGGAGGGACTCCGGGAAGCTGGAAAATGGAATTGATCATGCCAGAAAGTCCAGAAATCCCGTGTTTTAGCGGAGTAAAATCTCGCAGAACGGAAGCAAAATCCAAAACGCTGAACCATAATGTTCTGTAAGGCTATGTTTACACGGGACCGGTCCGGAACGGATCCGGTCCGATTCTCGGACTGGATAGGACTTCTGTTTACACGGGATCGTTCTGGAACCGGTCCGGAACAGATCCAAAACTGGGCCTGCTATTTTGCAGGTCCAGTTACTGATCAGTTCCAGACCGGTTCCGGACCGGTCCCGTGTAAACGTAGCCTAAGTCTTTGTGTCTTGTAAACGCGCCTGGGGTCCTCAGTATTCTTATTGTACCTCTGCAGTGGCGGATCCAGATAAGGAGGGGCCCGATCATCCAGACCCTAGAATAAGGGGGGGGGGGGGGGGCCCTCTCGAAAAAATTTTTTGTTGCCCTTTGGGCCTTAGCCTCCCACGCAGTCATTGTGTGTGACGATGCTGAGGAGGACAATGTATGCCAGTTTATGTCTTGTTTTGCAAAGAAGAATGAATCACTTTATTTAAACCGTTAAAATAAACAGCAGAGCTGGTGGAGTCGTGTACTTGAATTAGTTAATTACGGGACAAAGGACGCAAGAAATGCACAAGATGTATAACGAGTCTAGAAAGCTATTGTTCTGTTCGCTAGACCTTTTGTTTGGTGACATTATCTTGGAGACTGTATGCCCAACCTCCTTTACTCTGCACCATAGTAAATCCCAGAGGCAATAATAAATGAGCGATTTATTTGAACTTTGTCCAACATAGACCTACATACAGTACAGACAAACTGGCTAACTGGGTTTGTCTTGAATTACTTGTCTTCACGGAAATTTAAATGTCCAAAAAGTTTCCAAGTAAAAGTATTCCCAAGGGAAAATACTGAACACAATGACTATAGACGTTTTCTGCATTCCAACCAACAACAGCCCTGAGTGTTTGGGTGAACAAAAATACAAGAAATGTATAATATTAATGTCCACCCACACCTCGCTGTGAAGCAATTGTTCATACGCACTGAAGTGGAATGCGGTAAAGGTCTATTGAACATATCTAGTTTTAACTACAAAACTCTAAGTTCGAAACTCAAGCAATTTTATTAACCCCCCAGGGGGTATTCCTTTTCAAGACCTTTTTGGGGGTGGGGGTGCATGTATAGAGAAGGGGATCATAAGATGGGTTATTTCAAACAATATATCAGTTAGGGTAAATAAAGAACTGAAGTACACTAGCTGATGTTTTTTGCTGTTTAAGTAACACATTTTCAAATACAGTGAGTGGATAACGAAAAGTTAACTTGTTTTCTTGCCAGCTTGGGCTAATATTTAGTACAAACGTATTTATTTGAGAGACTTTCCAATCTATGGACGTTTGAACTCATAGTAACAGTTTACATGTTATTGAAATCAAGATTAAACTAGTCAATCAACCTTACTAAGCAACTGAAACAATTTTAAACCAGCTTCACAAAATAGCTTATAAATGTAAAAGTGCCAAAAGCCAGTTTGGCACTCATTGATTTGCAGCCTGCATACTGACGTCTCCATATCATTTTTCTGTGTGAAGCAAAAGCAGTAAGATATGTCTGCTGGCAGGCTTTTCACCCCTGCACCAAGATGAGACACTCAAAAATTCCCTGATCAAAACATATAGCACATTCAATAGGAATATAGTACATACCATAGCAACATCTGACCTTAACTTAAATTAGCAGTAACAGCAAAAAAAAGCACTAAAATAGATCAACTTTTCTTTAACGTAACACTAAAATAAAAGCGAAACTAAAAGGCTTTAGAATTTGTGTTTAAAGTTTAAGGTCAAGTTACAAGTTAACAAGTTAACACTTCCAGACCAATCTTTTTGAAAACTACATGTATATTCATGATTGTACATGTAGTTGCATGTACAAATTGAAACAGAAGGATCAAGAACAATTTTTACTATATTGAACTCAAACATGCAACTCAAACACAAACTCAAAACCCCAGGGGAGTGGACTCACACATGAAAGGGGCTGGGATGCTCACTGTTTTGCTTAGGGGTGTAAATTGTGGATTTTGGTCTCACTTAGGGTGTTCTGGGCAAAACACCAACATTTATAGTTGTCAACATATTGTTTAGGGTTGTACATGAAGAAAATTATATAGAAATATATGTTTTAAAATGCATGTTTTAAATAGGCCATTTCCAAGTTACCTTTTGCCTCTATTTCAAAACGAGTCTACATGCAAAACCATTCATATGAAAATGAGTTTCACCTACAGGTCCATTTTCATGCAAATCAAACTCATTTTCATTTGAATGGTTTTGCACGTAGACTCGTTTTAAAACAGAGGCAAAGGGTAACTCGGAAATGGTCGTTTAGGGGTCAAAAAACGCTTAAGAGCCATGAATTTCTGACGAGCATCCCCGCCTATTTCATAACCCCCCTCACCAGCTCAAAACCTGAGCCTGAACTTATGGATTTGACAGTACTCAATGAGAAGGGTCAATTCTAGATGACAACCTGTTGTACTTTCACACACTAGATCACTGCTGCAACAGAACTACTGAACAAGGCTGGTGGTGTGTAGGCAAATATCAGCCTGCACCCAGCTTTCTGGACAAAGTTATAGTAAGAAGTAAGATATCCAAATTGTATTGTTCACTCTTCGCCATAGTTTTTGACGATTCTCTGAGATTGCCTCACATACTGCTGTTGTTTGTAGTAAATCCTGACAACTCCTTTCACTGCTACAAAGCTGATGCCACCCTGAAACGACAAAGTCAACATTATTTTGCAACACTATTGAGGAATGAAGAACCCATGCCAGTTTGAGTTTAAGTGAAGTGCAAAATAATAAATTGCTTAAAAGAACTGGCAAACTATTTAACAATTAGATTATGAGCTCGAGATTTCTATTCGCCCTCATCAACTATCACACATACAAATCGAGAGCGAATAATCTAATTGTTTTAGCATAAATCTACTAGACGTTCAAAACTTAACAACAAGACAGGCTCTCGTTTTTATTGAATAATCATGATATAAATAAGTCACACAACACGTGGATAATTGACAACTGCACCACATTGCATTGGCTTCTGTGTGTGCGTTTGCATTTCATTCACGATTTATTGAAACCGTTATATGCTCGAAACTGAAGGAAAAGCCAAGTTTTTTATTGTAAAATGACGATTGAAAGATGTACTGACGTACAAGGGCCCTTGGAAGTCAAGTTTTTTTAAAAATTCAAAAACGTAAAAGATTTTAAAAAAGTTAAGCAAGTTGTTCACAAGGAAGAAACCACATTGCACTGTTTAGCTTCTGTGTGCGCCTTTGCATCTCATTCACGATTTATTTAAACTGTCGTTTGCTCGAAATTGAACTAAAAGCCGGATTTTCATTGTAAAATGACAATTTAAAGATAGACTGACTTACAAAGGCCCTTTGGAAGTCAAGTTGTTTTAAATATAGGAAACGTGAACGATAAGAAATTTAAGAAAAGTTGAACGAGTCGCCCGCAACCTTGAATTCGCTTTCAATTTTGTTGTTTTATTTAAGTCTGATTGATGCATAAAAAAACTTGCAGGTCGAATCTGTTTAGCCTTTCTTTTACTGCTCCTCGATGGGACGATGAAACTGTGTTAGTTTGCAAAGACATTTTAAACTTTATTTCCACAAAATGTCTCGGTGAAACGCATCTCTGAATGTTATAAAATTATAGATTCGCCCGCTTTTAAAAGCATAAATGAATATTAATTGCTTTTTTTACCGTGTAAAATCTTCATTATATATTTCGGTACAGTCTTTATCTTCTCCAACATCGCCTGGAATAGTAAATAATCCAAGTCCTTCTGTACGGTCAATTTAAAAGCGAAAAAACGGCAACCATTCTGTTGACAACCGCACGCTGTTTCGCTACTCACCTTCTACAATAGAATAGATAGTGAGTAGCGTAGCCAATCAGAGAACAGCATTCGTGATAGAAAGCTAGTCGATTTATACTAATAAGGTTTAGAACCTGACTAAGGCAGAGGGCTACTTTCAACAGGAGCCACAACTTCTACCAAAGGCAATGATCAACAATAACAGGTTTCAATAATGTTAAATGTTTTGGTGTTATATCTGACTCCAAACTAGGAAATTTACACCCTTTTGCCTCACTCATGATTTCGAGCCCAAAATTTCAGCAAAAAGGTGCGGTTTATGCACAAGTTTATGGTATATTATTTTTAATAAAAAGTCTGAAAACCCAACAATAATCCAGTTCACCACAAAGCAACCACAGTCATGCTGTACACATGTCCTTATGGAAAGAATGGACAGCATTGTGTTGAGAACGTTTTTGTAACTCATGGACTCAGTTTCCATCCAGCAGTGATCCCATTTTGAAAACCCAAAATAACTGTATATAGGTAACAGTTTGTGCACACATTATAGTTTTCATATATTTTTTACCAAAAAATAACAGGATTGTTAAACTACAACCCTTGATTATGCATTTATTACTCAAGCATTTGCAGGGTCTCAAGTTGATGTTCCTGATATTACAGAAACTGTAGATTTCTGTAATATTACCAGGAAGGAAAGGAAGATTCTGTGTTAAGCCTTGAGCATTAATTAATTCACTGCTAGTTCCAAACACAAAAAAATATAATTATAAGTTTAGTGAGTTTAGCATACTTACCAGAAGTGCTCGATGAAGACTTGAATTAACATAGCCAAAACACACTTTGCCAATAAGTGTTGAAATTGTTGGTAGTATAAGAGCTCCACAGAGCAGCCTTGTAAGGGACACTGGGTCAGATAATGGCGTGGGTTCAGCCGGAGTGCGTGTGGCAAAATCAGCTGTTAAGCGAGGCAGAAATAAGCTGAGAAATGACATCTTGCTGACGTGGCGTCTCCACAGCCTTAACACGTGATCTTCCCAGCGAACCATCTTCCCAAGTATTAGTGCCAAAGGAATAGTTGGAAGTCCAACAAATAAAAACAAGGGATCTGCTTTCTCCATAACTTCAAGCCCTTCTTTGTGACCCAATACCTGCATTACTGTCACTGCTCCGTAAGTGACTGCAGACCAATATAATGACCCTACAACGACCCCTGCAGCAGCTATAGGGCAAAATTTGTGAATGAGTTTGTCTAAGAACTCCACCGTTTGAAGCAAAAGTCCTAATGGAGGAAAGACAATGACATATTCAGCATTGCACTGTGGGCATGACACTTTTGTTGTTGAACTGCCAGCTTGTTTTTCATCAATCCAGCGCTGCAGGCAAATCTGGTGAACCCACTTTGTTGTCCCACGGCAACGGCAAGGCCGAACCCACTGTGACCAAGGTTCATCTTCTTCTGTTGCAAAACATACCCAGCAGCGCCTACAGCATGAAAATTACAAAACATAGCAGCTGAAAACCTAATTTCCATGTGAAAAATATTTTATGCTGAACAAACCTCTAAGGTCCCTAACACATTTTCTTCACAGAATTTTAATATGTAACCAATTTTAAACAGCATACATGTATACTCCCCTCTCCCTTTCCCAATGTCTATTAAAGCCCCCTTTTTTGGGATTAGCCCTTCATCAGTAGTAAATAATGTGGCCATAAAACAACACAACAGACCTAATATTCAAAAGTAATGTTCAAAGCCATGCGCATGCAGTCTAAGTAAATGAAAAGTTAATGTTTAACCTACTAGGTTGTGCAGTTCCCAGTTTGAAGATACGGGCTGTAAGCCTCATTTCCAGTCGTTTCTGGTAGATGTTGTTGCCCGGCAACAATGTTGGGCACACAAAGGTGCAGCCAGCCTCCCAGGTACAGAGGAATGAGCATTTAACACTTAACCTGAGCTGAGCATTTGCAGTTAACCTGAGTATTTTTCAGGCTATTAAACCTGATTGCTGTTGAGGGTGCTATTCAGGCTAACTGAAGTGCAAGCTGAACTCCAATTTGCCACAATACGCACACTGGTTGACCTGAATAATGCTCAGGTTAGCCTGTTACAGTAAGCTCTCAATAATGGTAAGGATTTTGCTTGTTTTGGTTATTTTGCTTCATATAGCTGGTTCTGGACATTTCGGTTGTTTTTGACAGTTTTGTTTTGGTCATTACGGTCCTTTCGTTCTGGCTGGCTTTATTTCGTTGTTTCAGGTTTCAGGTTTTGTTGTTTCATGCCTACCCTAGCCTGCGTGGTCGGCGTTCAAAGGGGAAGGAGGAGGGGAGTTCAAGCGCGATGCGCGAGGTGCCATGAAGCTATTGTTTTTTTCATACCGCCCCTAAAGTACATGTCATCTGCTTGCCCTCTGTTTTACGTCTGGCTGTCAAAATTATCCGATCTGATTGGTGGCGATTTTTGCGGGTAATAAAACCCTTCACCGCTTGAATTGCCAATCTAATTTATTTTTATCTCGTTTTCTTGTTAGAAATATGGCAAACCAAAATCTTCTCATGGTAGATCAGGTCATATATTTTCCTTGCACTTTTCAACTGCGCCGATTTGTTACAAAAAGTTGCCGTTCTGAGACTGAGAGAACATTTATTAGGGGTGGTGAATGGTCCTTCAAAAACTGCATGTCTCGCAAAATTTTAGCCAAATTTGAGGGGTCTCGTCGTCTCTAATTTTTCTTTGATGCCTTCTCGCAGTCTCGACTTCTTTTGCAAGGCTAAAAAGGTCTTGGGTTAGCAGAAATGATATCAGTCTCGCTGTCTCGCAAAGTCTCGCATTTACCATTCGACACCCCTTTTACTTCAATCAAGCAGCGCTTCCGGTATTCGAGCATATGGCGTCGGATTGCAACCAGCCATGACCCAAACAACTTTATAATTCACAGCGTGTAGAGCTTACGGGCTGCTGTATTTTAAAAACTTGTTATTCTTCGCAGATTCAGTAGTTTGATACCAAATCCTACAAGGGCCGATTTCTTTCAAAGATTCAACTGCTTCGCAGAGAAATCGCTCAAAACATTCGTCACTGGATTTATCTGCATTGAATAAAAGTTGAGAACGGACCACAGCAATAAAATAAATCGAATTGAATGACATATATCTGACCGATCAGAACAATCAATTTTCACACTCTATAAATTCTGACCAATCACAATTTTTGCGTCCAGTATCTGGACGTAAAAAACGAAAAATACAATAGCGTCATGGCAGGCGTTCCCCTTCCCCCTTCTCCGATCGCGCTTCGCGCTCTCTCCTCACACCTCGCACTTGAACTCCCCTTCTCCTTCCCCTTTGAACGCCGGCCACACAGGCTATGCCTACCCCCAAAAGAGCCTTGGTATTAAACTGTTACAGCACTACAGGCAGCCCAGACGTTGTATTCGATTTACTAGGTGATTATAAGACAATGTATGAGAATACTTTGAAAATTGCTCTAAATAGTACTTGTATGAAAGATTTGAATAAAAATGTCTTACCTCATATTTATCTTGCGTTATTTTGACATTTGGGTACAAGATTCAAAATTTTAGCTAAGCGACCGCGCCATAGCGACAAAAGTCGAAAGATTCTGGCCACGCGAAAATTGGGGCGAGAGCAAAAAAGGGAAAGGAGCGGGGAGGGGGTGGGGAAGCAAGGGAACGCTTGCAAGCAAGCCCCACGATTCTGAAAAACGCCCACCGATTTTTCCGGTTGATTTCACTTGTTGATTGACAGCTTATCAACAAATTAGCCAATTACATTTGACCGGAAATAAAATTTACTTCCTTCAAAACAAAATACTCCACGTGAAACCTTGTCAAAATATTCAAACCCGCGAAACACTGTTGTGATGTCCAAGCGATCGCTGTAGAGTTTGTCGATGCAATTTTAAAATTAAATTTGGTACAGCATCTCAACCGGGAAAAGCTGGTTATATTTCTTTAGAATATCGTTGTAAACCCTAGAAGCGAAAATATTCATACGGGAAATCCTTGCCGATTTTTGCAGAGCTGTTTTAATCAAAATTGTGAAAAAACCCCAAGCTATTTTCATAGCACGTTTGTCATCCTTGCGCTCGCAAAATTAGAAATTTCGGGACACTATACGAACTCGTACAGAGTTTGATAGGAAGCGAGGCTTCTGCTTGAAAAACGCAACCAAAGCCAATGTTTCAATCTACTTTATTACTAATATTCGATAATATATTGCAATATAACCGCTTACTTCAATAGTGCACAAAGAAATCTTCAGTTTTTAATACGTATCAAAGTTGTAAACAGTGGTGAAGAAGCTCATCTCAATCCCATCCAAGTTTCATTTGTATGACTTTCGTCTACAACAAGAGCGGCTAA
The DNA here is from genome assembly GCF_052425735.1 of Oculina patagonica. NCBI lineage: Eukaryota > Metazoa > Cnidaria > Anthozoa > Scleractinia > Oculinidae > Oculina > Oculina patagonica. The sequence goes on along the minus strand of NC_135759.1, from coordinate 13,086,589 downwards.
ATTCTCATTAAATGCAGAATTCTTCGATTTTAGTGAATCAGTAAAATGCCTGTCCATGGTGGCTTAAGCTGAAGCGTACACAATATTAAATTTCCCTCAGTGTTTGTCCTCTAAACTGTCAAACTTTTCATTATTGCGGTTTTCGGTGAAATGCGACAGCCAATGAACCATGAAAAACAGAAACAAACAAAATGGATCGAAATCTACCAATCACAACTGACAGACTTGACCTTTTGACCCGAATGAAGCGAACTTCTGTTTCCCGAGAGAGAGAGGTCCACTAAGATGATTGACGGCAGCAAAAAGCCTAAACCCTTGTTCTTTGATCAGCAAGCGCGAATATGTCAAACTTGTCAATCAACATAACTACGCCGCACCAATCAGAGACGCCGTTCGCGGGCGAACAGGTTTTTCAGGATTGTGGGGTTTGCTCGCAAGCGTTCCCTCACTTCCCCACCCCCAACCCCCTTCTTTTCCCTTTTTGCTCTTGCCACAATTTTCGCGCGGCCAGAATCTTTCGCTCTTCGCTAGAATATTCGTTCGCGCGCGACACATAGCAGCACTATGCTCGCACGGGAACGCTTGCTACGCAGGCTAATTAAGCCGCCTGTGAAAGCACCAATTTGGATGTACCAATGTAGGCAGAAGCCCACAATTACTTTATGCACTCTAAATATCACCCTGGGACTGGATTTGGTTTTGGCATGAATATGCAAAAAACAACACATGCACAATGCGGGCAGCTAGAGTGTCCGCTTACATGTCAAGAGAGAGTCAAGTTGAAGTTATTATTGGGACAGGGTTAAGTTGTACAATTTTCAAAATACGTTTTCCATCCTTGTATTAAAATACCAGTCATGTAAATGGGAAAGAAACCCCCTGTCTTAAGATTGCGAACTACCCATAAGGTGAAACATTAAAAAAAATGCGCGGCGAAAGCTTGCTGTATGCTCAAACTTTAAGATGTTCAAAGTTCTTTCCCTTTCGTGCAGATCATGGACAAATGCTAGTAGCAGAAGCACGGAAGGTTAAGAAGGCTAGTAATGTGTATTCACTGGTGTTTTTTCATTAGTAGCACAGAAAAACAAGCATTTTAATAACACATTTTAGGGTTTTGTTGGCTCATTTAAATAAAATATGCGAATATCATAATCAGTCTGCAGCTTACCGAATTTCAGTAAGCTCAACGATGTTCAGTGAACAGAAGCTCTATCACTATATAAACTCACCTCACATCCCAGTCATCCACATGAGACGAAGCCATTCAAAACTCAAACTATTTCGTTAATGGAAGCATAAAAAAGTGGCAAAAATAATTGAAAGCGTGAGAGAATTCAGTCTGTATTCACATAACGACACGAAAGCAACTCTCCAACATGGCGTCGAACAACTCAGTTGTCTTTTATCCAATCAGAGGCTAGAGCGCTCATGGATACTTCCGGTTTCGATTACTTCCGGTTGCGAATTGACAAAAATCGAGAAAAAATAGATTTAAAATTCTTGGTCCATACTTGATGAATCTTGCAATTAAAACAGTTTACATTCATTTCCCTGCTGTTGTTGTTTCCCTTCTATCTATACGCTGTTTGATCGAGATAAATACACAACGTATGCTATCAGACATGCTTTATTTCTTCCTCTCACTCTTTGTTGCATTTCTAAGCGTCGATAAACTGAAAGGAAATTTCGTGAATATACTTGAGCGATAAAAATGCAAAGAAATTAAAAAGATTCCGAATTCACACATGCTTTACTTAGCAAGTCCAAAACTTCTTTCAACTGTTTACACGACAATAGCACTGCAGCAGCAGCTGGAAGTATGAAAAGACAAAGAGACAAGACGCCCTCTACCAATCAGATCAAAGATTAAATCTGCACATAGAAATCGTCAACCAATCAAAATTAACTGTTTAACGCATTATCTATGCGGCGAAAGAAGACCAACTGATGGATGAGTAATGTTGGTGAAAATTTTCCTACCAGAAAAGGGATTTCAGCCAGAAATCAAAGAATCGAAAAATAATTTTAGTTATGGCGAATGGCTAAACATGCTCGCAGGAAATGTTTGAAACAAGCAGAATAAATTGAGAGTGCTTTAAAAAGGTTCAGCCACACCACCGCATCTTTTCTAATCCCGTATGATGAAAGAACAATAGCTTTTTTACCTGCCGTGTGTAAATATATAGAGGCACGAGTCGTCCCTTTGTGATGTTTATGACCATTAAAAAGGCGTCTATTCATAGCATGGCAAATTCAGAGCCACCTAGACCACGTGCAAACTGCGAAACAAAAAAATATTCATGGCGATCGCTTAAAATTTATTGACTTCGCTGGGAGAAGTTCGCAAAGAAGCGATCACGTCCATTTAGTCTAAAAACCTCCCAGTCGTATTTACACTTTTTATTGTTTACGTTGGCGAGATATCTTCCGCTTGCATTTGGAGCTTTTCAGGATGTTCTTTCTCAAAACGCCGCTAGGCCTTTCAAAGAGCTTCGCATTCAATATTCTTTCATAAGGGCGGAAAATCGTATTTTCCTCCTTAGGTCAAATCAAACACCGCCGTTGTCAAAAACACATCAGAAATGCGCTCGATCGCCGAATCTGATTTCATATGATCATTATTAATTTTCCCATAAGCAGGTAGGACCACGTGATGTGGACCGCAGAACCATTCATCTGACTCGGATCTTGTTCAACTTGACAGAAAAGCAACGACGTGGCGAGGTGAACACAATAGCACCTGCTGTATACGTAATCGACTAAGGCACTATTTCGCCTTAGCTTCTACAATTCTGGGATATGGCCGATTTTGGCCACACAACAAGATCACTTTCACCAGTCGACTACAATCACAGCGACTCGCGAGCGACGTCGCTTTTTTTCCCTGGAAATCTCAAGGAGGAGCACACAGACAACAAAAATATTAAAAACGGTGCGTGTGAAGACTGTTTAGACGATTCGTCGAAATCTAAGGTAATTTCAACGCAGGGAAACACTGCTTTAGAGCAGACAAAACTAAACTTCACCAGAGATCCCGAGAACTCCATGTTTCACGATTTTGCGACATCGACCACGTTTTGGTCGCCAGCGAGCGTGGAGGATGTTTTTGTACAGCCCGCAATTCCTCAGCCAGTCAACGGCATTCACTTGCCTTCTAACACTCCAGTTATAACACAGCCACGAAGAATAAATGGACCAACTAGTATGACAACAACAATGAACCATCAGCCAAGAAGACCGATGCCTCATAACTCACCGTTTATGCAAACCAAATCCATGCCGACTATTACAAGTCTAGGAGGATGGAATCAACAAACTCCACAATCCATTTCAGGCTGGCCTTCACAACAACACAACTCATGGGGAAGTCGCCATACAAATCATACACTCAACGCCATCAATTTCCCACATGGAAGGAGCTCTCGGCCATCTTCGTTAACGCTTCCAAGCTCACGAATGAGAAATCACCGTCCAAACCATTCATTTGCTCCCGTTTCAAGATCGGCTATCTCAACACAAAGCATAACGCAGGGATTACAAAGCTTGAGTTTGAATAGGCATCCTGTAGACGGTACAATTTTGGATGATATTCCCAGCCTTGGAAATTCACATGGCCAAACCAGTGAGCTTTCAAACTCGCTTTATTCTTATCAGGTAAAGTCAACGAAACTGTTAAACAGCAAAAAAGCTTAACTTAGCGTTCATTTTGCGTAAAAACTCTTGTACAAAAGAACAACTAAGCTTACATTTAAATCGCCATATCTTGGGTGATTCATCCTAAAACACAGTTTCCAAAATGTAGATTTGAACCAAAATAACACCTGAGACAAAGCTTTTCTTCTACTCTAGCCGTACCACAGTTTTTTCCCTTTTTTAATCGGGGATGTCTGTTAAAAACCATTCGATGTTTTGTTTCAAAATCGTAAGGAAAAGACAAGCAAAATAAAACGATGAATGTGGATTCGCAATGATGTTTTTCACCGTTCTTTCACCGATACCATACATAAATTAATGACGGAAAAAATTGGCCAAAAGGTACAGCTGCTTCAAAATTAAGGCTTAATAAAACTGGAAATTTAGGGAAAATTTCAAAGCTTTGTAGATCTTAGACTTTGATCGCTAATGGATCTTTTGTCTTTTTCTTCCCATTCAGGATTCAATGAAATTCCCTTCTTTGGAAACACGTTTACTCGATATAATTCGTTCCCCGTCGGATCCTCCAGATAACTTAAGCGGTTAGTATGATCTTTCATTACAACGTGAAATGCTTTCTATATCGGCAAAAAAGAAAGTAGAAAATAAAACAATCGATCAAGGTAATAACTGCCAAGTAACTTAACCCATTAGAAATCCTAGGCTTTTTTCACTACCTCAATATTACTAGTATTTTGGTTCCCAAAATCATGGTTGTATGCAAATATATAGCGCTTTTAAAAGATCTTTCAGCTTTAGACAGTTTCTAGGGGAAATTTTGCCATTTGAGAGTTATGCATTGTTGTTTACGAGTTCATATCGTGATAAATATCGAATATTTCAAGATGTGGTTCTTTTACGACTTACGTTTGCTTCTCCTTTGAAACTTTAATAGTTTGCAATGAAGTAAGGATTTGATGAAAAGTTTCATTCTCCGCGAATATCTCCCGCCCGGCACCTGCACTATACGCCGTGGTCCTTTAAATTTTTAATAAGTTTACCAAAATGGCTAGAATCGACAGTATTTGACTCGTTTTTAACTTGCTTTCATTCTTCGTCCTATCGTTCTTTTGAAGATTTTCTTGAAACCCTTGAAGCGGTTGCCTGTTCAGTAAAAAAAAGAAAGTAAGGGTTCGTTCACCGGCGAAGAGTTTTTTGGCGGAGTAATGGATTTTTGTTTTGGCTAAGGAAAACCGCAAAAATGGCGGATAAATATGTCTTGTCGCAGATCTTCGAAAAAAAAACCTTTTAGAGAAAGTCTACAAAATAGTTTCGGTAATACGCCTTTACTAAGGAACAATACATTAAGCTTGCTTCCTGTATGTTTTGAATGTCTCAGGTGGTATGCGGGAATGATGATGAAGTACCTCCATTTAGCTGATAGAATTTCGAAGGAAGGAAACCATGAAATTACTCTTATGTTTATTTCTGTGAAAGTCATTTCTCTGACGGTCAAAATAAGAACCCATTTGATTCGGTGTTCACCACTGCTTTGCATGTTACTAGAACTACCGCGAAAAAATCAATTTACTGACATGAACGCGCTTTTTTACACCACTAAATCCGCAATGCGCGAGTTTTCCTTTGAGTTGAACTGCGTGCAACAGTCAAAAAGATGAAAAATTAAAGATTTTGTAGGTCATAATCACCTCAGCTTTCTTCATTTTACAATATTATTGATTAGAGATAGCAGCAAAACGACTTTGGCTCTTTGCCTTTCCAGCGCTTTGCTTAAAATTGTCGACAAACTTTCCTCCCTACAGCGAAAGAAATACCTCAACGTTTCTTTTCATCGAGTTGATGGACCATTTGTCGAGAAAAGCAAATGCTCAGATTTACGCAATTAAGATTTATAAGGTTTGTGTATTTCTCGAGTTCTGTACAGCTGACATAAAGAGAGTTCTATTTATCGCGGAAAAATCAGTTGAGGCTTTATCATATTCGTTAGATTATCGGCCATGTGGTTATCAACACAGAGAGAACAGAAATGGTCTTACTGTTGGGATAAGGAAGAAACATTCGTGTTTTTGCTATTCCTGAAAAAAAAAGGAAAGAAAGAAATAGTACCGAGTACTGCTGTAGTAAAATGCTTTATAAGCCCCCCTGTGAAACTTAAAGATGCAACTAAATCATATGATCGTGCAATTTTCTAGATTTATTTTGATTCCTACTTCAAAGTGCTTTGGAGCAAAAGTCAAAAGATTTCATTTGACCACCAAACATATCTCATCTCTTTTGAAGGATAAACGTAATTTGATTTGTATTCAGTCTCGTTGACGTCTGACTAGTATATATCTCCTGGCTAAGCCAGCAGCTGAACTCACTGATCAAGGAATATTTTAAAAAATGAAATAAAATCCAAAAAAATGAAATTCTTCATTATGTCGACGAAACGGGGGAAAAAAGGTACAAGTCATTCTAAACAAATGAAAAAAAAAATGCTTTCATGTGAAGAACTAAGAAAGAATAAGGTCAATAGAGGACGCTTTCGCAACAAACGCCAACGCAATTTTGTCAGTCCGAGAGGAACAAATAGAGCCAGTGTTGATATTTTTTCGTGCTTCAATTTTCTTTATAGCTGCGAGGTGTAAGAAGGAAACAAGATCATCATCGATTAATCCTGGTCTGAAATTCAGGCATTGAAATAGACAAAATAGGGAGCGAGATTGTGAGAGAAACAAACAACAAAGAAGCCCTGATGCAAATTTATTTTTTAGAACTAAATTCTAATATTCGTCATAATTAAGTCAGTGGTTTATGGCAGGCCATTTCAATTGCTGGGATCATGCACAGACAGCAAAGAATGATTTTTGCGACCTTCCCTTAAAACAAAAGCGAACGAAAAAGTCAACTAAATACTAGCAAGCGAATATCAGCGAGCAAATCAAAAATTTAGACGCGGCTATTGAGGTAGTGTACTCGTTAAAAAGCTTAAGCACAGCGTAAGTACATCGAAAGTAAAAACCGTGCAAAGAGGAAGGAACAGACAGACTTGAGGCAACAAATTTGCCAGCGATGAAAGTAGTTGGATTCGTAATTTAGTCAGGTTTAACTTGTTTGCATTTTTCCTTTCAGTTTTAAGCTTTGAGTATGAGAATAAAATATTTATTTTATATTGCTAGATAAAAAAAACTAAAGAACACGGGTTTACTATCGAGAAAATCGACTCGATATTTCGTTCCCTTGAAGGCAACTGATCTTTTGAATAAAAATAAATATTCAACGCGCAAACGTCAACGTAGTATGAGACCACTAAGGCACACTCAAACCTCCCGTAAAGCTGCTATACATAAAGATACAAATGAGAGAAGAAATTTAAATTATGAAAGCAGTTTTGACATAAAGTTATCTTTCATTTAAAATTCACTCCGTTTTGGGGCGTATTTTCTCGATAGGGTATTTTCGCGAAATAGTTATCAATATTTCTCTTCTTGTGTTTTGTGAAAAGGCCTTTTATGTAAGACCACAAGCTGAGTTGAGAGTGAAGCATCGTCAGCAGCTGTATGCATTTTCCACGAAAACATGTCAAAATTAATGTTTATTAAAAATTGAATTAAAATTTCTCTTTTTGGTTGGCCGAGAGTGAAATAGGACAAGGCTTCGGCGGCTAAGGAAGCACAGTTGACGATACTGTCACTCAAATTCTTTCAGAAAAATGGCAAAATGCTTTAGAGACATTGTTTTGTGAAAAACACTAATGAGGATTGCTCGACGAAATATCCTGAGAAACCACTTAAGTGTCAGCACGTGAGACGGCCTGAATAATTTCCAGAGAACATTTGATGGGCTTCTTACTGAAATCGACAATGTTTAAATGTTCATTTGCACTGGAAATTCGGAAGCGATGTGGTTTTCTTTCGATTCGTTCAGCACGATAGCATTGACTAATGTAAATTTATCTCAACAATTAGTTTAGCATTCCAACTGAGTCGATAAAGCGCCGGTCTGCAAAATTTTCTTGAATATTCAGATTGCTTAGTCTGCCTTGAATTAGTTAGTATTTTTCTTAAGACAGTCATTAAAATTTTCAATGGGGCAAAAACCACCTTTTCTATGTGTCCATTTACAATTCAACAGAGCCGTGTGAAATTTCAATTTAGCTTTTTCATTTAGGGGGGAATCTAAATAGTCTCTATAAATTTGTTTCACACAACATTCTCCGAATAATCAGCGACGTATTGTTGCAAAATATTTTCTTTTCCATTACAACTAGGCATTGCCCGACAATTTCAAAGTGCAAGTCTATAATTAAAAAAGAGGAATTTAAAAGGCCGTCTAAATAACACACGATTTAAAAAGATATACTTGTTGTTGATCATTGCCCGCTTGCAAATCCTATGTGCAGCCTGCTATATAATTAATTTCGCGTACACAGTCCACTAAAGAAAAGATGTTCAATATAGTTTTTTGTGTTGTTCAAAATTTGTTATCCAAATAATCCTGTTTTAGTCACAATATTTATATTTTTGGGAGTAATGGAAGTAATTTCTCAGCCAGCGATGTTTAAGGAAAAGAAAACAAAATATAAATACAAGTGATTTGCATGGTCTATGAAATTCGACTGGAGCGAAGAAAGGGCGAGTAATTATTGATCATATTTTAGAAGTGTACTAATATATCGCCTAATGCAAGGAAGGGAAAAATCCTTGACATTTACGGCCATCGCAACAACCAGTGAAAAGAAATCATCTTCAACCAGCTTAGAAATATTTCCGTTTGTCCTAATATACATCTATTTTTTCCGGTATAATTCCTATTCGGATCGATCTTACATAGATATATTTAAGGGCATGTTTTTCACTGAAATTTTATAAATCTAAGTCTTTGGCCGAAGGAAAAGCAGCCTGACAATACGAACTTTCCATCAAGAAATAGATAGCCCTTATGGCGATTTAGGTTATGCACCCAATCCGACATTACATCTGCATGATTTATGAGTCCCAAATGCACCTTTACTATGGCTGTGCTGTTTAGTTCATCAAATGAATGTCAACTTACCGGGCATTAAAAAGATTTTCACCTTATTACAAAACAGGATGCCGTGCAAATTGCAGTTGACTTTCAATTCAAGTGCCAAGGGGAAGCGAAATTGACGCATTTAAAAAAAATCGTTAAAGAACAAGTTGTGAAAAACAGACTATGAATAATAATTATCAACAGACAAAGACGTGGGCAGCACAAAGTATATTATGCGCAAATTTTTAACCGGTCGTATTTTACCGCAACCTGAAAAGAAAATCAACTGAATGAGCGATGCAAACAAATGATGGATCATTCCTCTCAGTGAAGAAACCTACATTAATAATGTGAATGCACTGCACTTCTGCCGTGTAAATTTATCGATCCATTCTAAAGTTCTTTTACAAACACCAGTGTCAAATGTATCTCTGAAATCTTTGAAATGGGTTTAATTTCAGTGGTACATTGGAAACAGTGAATCAGTTGAAAGCACATTTGTCAACATGCTGTGAGACGTCGGTCATTAAGCAGCAAATATTACTTTTAATAAGGAAATGAAGTTTTTTTTTCCACAAAAGGCTTCATTTTTTTTTTCAGGTAGCAAATCTTTGTGATGAACACAGAGCTCATCAAATTCGAGGCTCGTGTTGGCGGTAAAATGTCATGCAACTCAGTTCAGCCACAACATTGCGCTTATCAAACGCCTTTAAACCGAGACATAACATCCTCTCGTGTTTAGGCTACAGTCCAAAAAATAGATATCACTTTCTTTTACAGGATGAAAATCATGGTAATAAAATAGCACAGTACACATTTCAGTATTACAGCTGTGGTCAAACTATGAACATGGTCAGTTTCTAACGATCAAAACTATTTTTTCGTTGAAAACCTTTTCAAGCGAAGTCTTTGTGACAAATTGTCAACTTCTGATAAAATGGACATTACTGCTTATTCATCGACTGGGTACGGAGAGACTGAGGTTATTTTCACACGTCAGTTTTAGTCCTAAGCACAGAGTCAAGCTTATTTGCAGCCTAAAACTGGATAAGAACTAGGTGGAAGTTCAAGTAATAAAAAGTTTATTAGTTTTGTACATAACTGATATACATAAAAGCACGCTGAAACAATCACTTCGGCGAGGAAACTCTCAAGAGGCTTCATTATAGAAATATATAACAGGTGATGTCCTGTTGCAAAACAGAAAAAAAGAAAAATTAAGAATGATCTTCAATAGCTTTTTAATCTCCCAAACGAAAACCCATATCTTCTTTACATTTTGCAAAAAAAAAGACTTATCTTGATCTTACTGAGTGTTCAATTAAAAATGTGTAAAATAGTTCAATAGACAACAGCTTCCTACTGGAGATTTCCCCACAATAAATCATGTTAGAGATTTACCACTTATAGATCTTAGTGGGAGAGCTTACTATCGGTGAAAATATTCAGCTTCCTCTTTCTGCGTAGGAAAGTAAAAGCAAAGAGGTTTCAAAAATAAAACCTTTAAATGAATTTCTGCCAACTTTGATAAAGACAAGATCGTGGAACAAAGACAAGTACATTTTCTTCTTGACTTGAGCTCATACTTAATATATTCATTTTGTCAAAGACACAATTTGTTTAAGCGTAAGGCTGTAACCGTGTTTTGATTCTCTTATCCAATAAAATACGTTTATTTATATTGTCAGTAGTCGATATAAGTTTTGCATTTACTTTCTTCTTGTCGGGCGTTTAGCAAAATGACATATCTCATGGAGAAAGCAACCGTCAACAAATGAATCCAAAGATGTATACAAAAGCAACGTCTACAAGAAAAGCTCTTAAAAATATCAGCTAGTTCCATATATTTAGTTTCAGCTATCAGCAGACATACACTAAAAACACTTTACAGAATCCGGGATACAAATTTGGTAAAACATCTGCTCTAAGGCATATGACAAAATGAATATCAAACATGGGTGGCTGCTTTAATGTAAGCGACTTTTTTATCTTGCGACTTCCGTGATCACATAGTCAAGATCCTTCTTCGGCAAATTAATTATAGCACCACAGACACAGTCAAGACACTGATGAAAAATGATTTATTAGCCTTAGAGAAAGGAAATGACCTTTCTTTTATTTATAATTTCAGCTTTCAAATATCATCTACAGAAGAAAGGACTATCCCACACAGGAGGTAAATAAATTACTTATTTTATTTTTAACAGCATGAGGATGCAAATACAATGTCATTTAATATTTTTGGACTCGAAAAGGAAAAACTGCACTGGGAAAAAGGACAAAAAGTTATGGAGATTTCTCAAGAACATTTGCTGAAAATAGATTTTTCAGGAAATTGCCGAAAAAAAAACCCAACTCGTTTCAAAATCTATAAACAGGCCTTTAATTAATGATGCTCTAACAGAAACTTAGCCGTCCAAAAATAAAGGTCTTTACCACAAGTCCCAAAAGGCTATACATTTCGTGGAAACCCGATAAGAACAAACAGTTTTAGATTTAGCAGCAACAAACTGTCCAGTAGTGAGAGCGATATCGGATTCAAGCGAAATTTTACGTGGCACTTTCCTACGAGAAAAAATATATAATTCCGTCTTTGGTGTGATGTGTTTATCTCGAGGGCGCGCGGCCAAGTGTACTACCATCATCCAATGAGAATGCGAGAATTCTCCAATGGCGGTTTTGACTGGTTGATACACGGAACCAATTGTTGCCGAACAAATGATCAGACAACAATAGTATTTATGGCCATAAACATTTCGGAAGTGTAAAAAGCCTGGGTTGTATACCTCTCCTCTAACAAATTCCCTGAGTTGCTATATTTACCTTATTTGGCTGTTCATTTATAGCGGAAAGTTCTGTTTTCCTGTCGGAGACATTGAAATTAAGCCATTATCTCGAAATTCCGGCAGAAAAGTTCACTGTTGGAAGAAAGTGAAACCGATTGCAAAACAAATTTTTAAATTAAGTAACAAGACAAGTTATTCCGCATTCTTAACATTAATCTTTCTTCCTTCGACTATTTACAGACGTGAAGGTGTCATTTAATGCATCCCTGGTCATAGAATAACAATCCGGGACAAGTGACTTCCTTGCGATTCATTTTACAGATCCTAAAAATACCAACCAAGGCATTTTAAATTACTCTAGGAAAAAACAACTACAAAAGTAATTTGAAAATGTCCAGCACTTTGTTTTTAGAATAAAGGAGCTGATCGAAAAGATACGAACCGGGAAATTGTGAAATCCCACGGGCAGTGTATCGGCGGGGAGGGGGAATTAACGTAGAGTGAATATTCTCCTTTGCAGTTTTTCTTTCCTAAATTTTACCTATTACATTATCCAACCGTGGACAAAACCCTAACAGTTTACTAATCATCTTCCAATAGCATTATTCAAAAAAGAAATAAAAAAACCCGTACCGTCACCCTGCAAAGGCCACCCATGTGTACAGTTCTACGCGTTTTCTTTTCATTAGGAAAGGAAATACGATAAGACCATGTCTGAGTTCTCCTGATTCACCATAGAACATGGTGTTCGACGATTTCTGACGAGTTTTCGTTTTACTGTCCACAGATCAAATTGTACCATCAATATGGTCCCTAAACTGCTCTCCCACGTCAGAGCTGTCTGATCATATTGAACGGTACTCCAGAAAAGTGTTCGTCGGCGGGCTTCCTCCAGATATTGATGAAGGTATGATAATAACAACAACACACTTACAAGGGCAAACTACAAGCTCACGGTATATAAGCCGGCCAGTCCTCTTTATCTGACTTACGTGATATGAAAGAGAACTTTACAGTGTATTATTGATGCGTACTTATACTCGTTGCGCTATAGTTGTTACAAAATTGTTCTTTTTTTAGATGAGATTCACGCCAGTTTCTGCCGGTTTGGAAGCTTAACTGTGGACTGGCCACACAAAGCCGAAAGCAAGTCATACTTTCCTCCTAAAGGTAAAGTCATTCAACAGTATACTGTGACTATCACCTCCACTCGCTCTCTACCTGTTCAGCACTAACTCCCTCGAATTAAGAATTGTATTCGACTACATTCGTAAGGATACTATGAGAATATGATTGTTAATGAAACTGTTGTGCTACATAGCTGAACAAGTAAAGTACTTTTTATCACGTAGACTGTCGTTGTGTCCGAAGGTTTTGCTCTGACGATTGACTGACGTTCAAAGCATCAGTTGGCTAGCATACCATGGTGATTTGTTTACCTTGTCAACTCAAAGTCATTTATTAACAAGCTGAGTGATAAACAAAACACGCCATTTTGCACCACAGTCAGTGGTATTGTGGGCTTTTACTTGGGGTAGAAGGGCACAGAATGCGTCATCAGAATTTTAAGCTATTTTTAACTCGGTATACGGACTAACGCGTCGTATATTAGCTAATATTTTGTAATCAAGGTTTTTGCATTTTTCACAGGCTACGCGTTTCTGCTCTACCTTGAGGAACAATCGGTTCAGAAGCTGATTGAAGCCTGCTTTCAACAAGATGACAAGTTATACCTGTGCGTGTCGAGTCCTACTATTAAAGACAAACCCGTGAGTCTTTTAGTTTTGCTTTCTCCCCTCTGCTTATCTTGACTAACTCACAAAGCTACACTGGTTTGCATAAAACTTTCACTGAAAGCTGCGTGTAGTTCCTAACTCTACAACTGACCGAAAAGTAAACTTCTTAACCAATCGGCAGTAGCCAAACAACGTGCATTGCAAATAACTCTCAAATCTGCACGAAAAAGCTAAATCGCCGTTAAATTAGGCACAGCAATTTGTTTGCTTAAAAAATAGCACTTTTGTGCTTCTGTTGAATGCTCTATCAGTTAAAAGCCAAAACGTGTTGACCTGAGCACAAAAAAATGTTTTTTTGTTTAAGGTACAATTTGAAAAAAAAATTTCCCCGCAAAGCGTTTTAGTATCATTTCACTGCTTGCAGAAATGTTACATGTAAAGTTAATCAGGCTTGTTGCTTTTCAAACTCCAGGTTCAGATCAGACCTTGGAATCTGAATGACTCAGATTTCGTGATGGACGGTTCTCATCCACTGGATCCAAGGAAGACGATATTTGTTGGTGGAGTGCCGCGCCCACTGAGGGCAATAGAACTGGCCATGATAATGGATCGGCTGTACGGAGGAGTCTGTTATGCTGGGATAGACGTGGATCCTGAACTGAAATACCCCAAAGGTGATAATCAAACAAACGGCAAGAATACTCTCTTTCGATTAAGTTACTTATTAAACGCCAAAAGGCGAGAGAAGCACATGTACTAAGTAAAGAAAATACAAGCAAAAATCAAGATGACAAGGCAATAAAATGGATAAAAATTGAATCGAACATACCGCATGTGCACAGAGTAGGTAACAAAGACAACCCCTGTAGATTAATTCACTGTACTGTGTAACCGACAGTAGATTGAGAAACGTTCTATCTCGCTGCATGAACACGTTATTAGTTATATGAAGTGACTTGGTGTGTAGTCTTTGACGTTATATATATTATTTGTCATTCAAGGTGCTGGCCGAGTGGCTTTCTCCAACCAACAGAGTTACATTGCCGCAATCAGTGCCAGATTTGTGCAGCTTCAACACGGGGACATTGATAAAAGAGTGAGTTATTATCATGTTTTATTTTAGTGAAATGATATTTAAACTCACCAATGTCCATTTCGATGACCTACAGACACTTGTGTTTAGTAATGGAAAAGTTTTTTGTTGCTTCCCAGGTTGAAGTGAAGCCATACGTATTGGACGACCAACTATGTGATGAATGCCATGGTGCGCGGTGTGCTGGCAAATTTGCGCCATTTTTCTGCGCAAACGTCACATGCCTGCAGTACTACTGCGAACAGTGCTGGGCTATCATACATTCCAGACAAGGGCGGGAATTTCACAAGCCTCTGGTCAAGGAAGGCGCTGACCGACCAAGAACTGTTCCGTTCAGATGGTAAAGAAACACGGAAAATACAATCTTTTTGCTGAGCATTTCTAGGTTTATTCTGAAAGCAATTGCTATGACGATTATTTGATCAGAAACGAAGTGCTAAATGCGCTGTCCAACAAGAATTATTACTTTCCTTCTTATCAGTGAAGACATCAAGTAGCTTAACCTTTCCTCATTTGTTGATCTCTTTCAAAAATCATTCGATTGTTGTTTAATCCATAATTTGCAGGACCGAAATAACACTGTCGGTTTGGGTTAAATAACGTCATAGGAAAATGTTTTTATTTTATAGAAAGTAGAAAATTAAGATAATTTTCATGATTGAGGGATAAAATTGTCTGCTTAATTATCATATTTAGCTGGCATAATTTATATAAAGTATCGTTATAATAGACTTCAAAAAGTAGGAATTCACTTTATTTTGGTATAACTGGCTTCAGGCGGACGGGTTGTGAGTAAAACGGTTATGTATTTATGACTAGAAAGCCCTACAGAATGAGGATACTGCCTTTAGTGTTCTTACTTTTGAGCTTTGTAAATGGAGAACTTTTTAAAGCATTTTTGAGCAGAAGATAGGTTTTGTTTCGACTGGTGATCGGCACTTTAATCAGGTACCAAATTTTAATTTTTTTAGTAAACAAGGAAATTGAATACTTTGAACAAGTAGAGTTATTTATTGAGGAATTTTAACTACAGGAAATTTAATATTTAAGGAAATTATAGAATTGCTGTTTATATTATTACTAGAATTGTACATACTAGCTGACCAGCAAAGTTGAATTTCAGCAAAGAAGTAAAGATAAGTTATAAATCAAAGCAAAGCATATGTCTGAATGGTACGAGATAAGGGCTTTTCTCTGAAGTTTAATTTTATAGAATGTATAATTGTTTATAGCTGAGTGAGAGGGGTACCATTGTTGAAGCAGTATTAACATAGAGGCTGAAAGTTACCTAAATTCACAGCTTAAAACAACAAAATTACAGCTGAAAGCGTAACGAAAAAGAAACGGGAAAGAAATCAGTTACATGCACTTGCTAATTGAAGTATAAATGTAACAAACTGCATTCAAAGTCCTAAAAAGAAACATCAGGATTTTAGGGCAGGAATAAATTTCTATATTGTACATTTTTTGCTCACGTTGTTTCAAACAACATCATGAGATATGTAAGAAATAAATTATTATTGGTTTTTCAAACCGTATTATCGATGTTGGCTTATAAATGCCACAGTGATATATAAAGAGGAGAACAAATCATTCTACTTTGCTTTATGAGGATAAAACTATTACCTTATATCTTTTGTTCAAAAGGCCAGAACTTTTTATAGATTTTATATTTACTTCAGATAATATATGACATGAATTTAATTTTGGAAATATTTAGTTTTAGAGAGATGGATAAATCTGTTTGTGGAATATCAATTTATACAATTTGCGGGTTGCTTGTTTGCGTGGCAGATAATTTTCTCCTGAAAATGAAAAACACGTTTGTATTGTTCACACTTAAAACTTTAAGACAGTAAAATAGTTTTGTAATTTGTACGATGGAGAGAAAAGATTTAACCCTCCTTTTGAAATAACCCGTTAAACGTCGATGTGAAGTGGATGATACCGTTGCAAACCAAGTGCTTCAATAGTAGAAACCTTTTAGTGAGGTCCATTGAAGTTGTACTGTTCGTTGGTTGTAATGTGACATCAAAAATACGAATTGTAGTCAATCAATTTCCAAGAATCAAAATCATTTTGAGCACGAAGAGCACGGTATGCTTATTGCTTTGTTTCTTACTATTTTTGTTGTGTGTATATAAAATATTATTTACATAAAATTTGTAAAGTTCTCGAAAATTTCTGTAACATTTGGTTGGAGGAAACGACTTTTTACACTTTCAAATTTCATATCATTAACAGAAAATAGACAAACTAACAACTTTATTTTTGGAGATAAAAAAAAACAAGACTTAACTTTCCTTCTTGCAGTAATTTTAGTATTCGCGTATATTTAAAATGCTTTAATTAAGGTCCAGTTAATAGTTTTTCACGATGATTTAATATCTGTTTTTGAGAGTTTCCATTCTTTTGTAATAACACTGGGACGTAACTCACGTTTAAGCTAATGAAAAGTTATCTGCTACGCAAACATGAACTTTGAATCGTAACATGTAATGTCTTGCACGTTACAAATTATTTCAACTCGTACAAATGTATGATAATATTTTTTCGCTTTATTTATGCGTTTTAAGGGCAGCCAATAGTATAATTTTCATAAGTTATTCGCATTTGCCTCGTTATTATCAGACGAGGCAGAAACCACTTAAGGTCAAGAAAATAACATCTAATAATTGAGGAAATGTTTGGGGAAAATTGATTATGTATCGATGTGTGAGTAGAACGTAGACCTGATTTTAAGTGCAAAAATCTAACGTTCTCTTGGTCTATCGGGGACTGACTATGTTCAGTAGACAATTTCGTCATTTTAGGAATGAAGTTGTTAAGAATTTGTCCATTATAGTACAAAACAAACAAACAAACAAACAAATTAATGGTTTTCTTATAATGTATTCCTACTAACTCCAGAGTTTATTATTGTATTCCACGTGTAAGCGATATATTGAGAGTTATTTATAAATCAGCACACTTTGTAAATGTCAATTTCTTTCTACTCAGGGGTGCGCATGTAATTGTTACAAAGAAAGGGCTAAAGATATATCTTTTTAATAAAAAAACCCAAAGTCGTTTAAAGGAAAGCCTTGTGCAGGATGGATCCATTATTTTTTGCCTTCAATATAGCATTATTTTCTTGTATCTTTGTATTGATTCAATTTGTTCTAGATTTTTTTGTTTTGTAAGCCATGGTGTTGTTAGCCTCCCTAACAATCGACAAATAGGGTTTGTGTTTAAACACACTCCAAGCAAGCATCACCACTTACCAACATAGAGTAAAACTTACATGTAGTCTCTTAAATTTTAACAGTTACACGTCAAAAAAATTAACTTTGAACTCCATACTAGTAAACAAGATTACATTAAGCAATTCTAAGTTCGTGTGCATATTTCTAAGCTGCCTAAGTATACGATCCCTTTAGAGCACAAAAATTGTAGACTTATTCTGTAGTGCAAGAGGTTGAAGAAGACATTTAACACTGATTCTTACAAATTAGGCATGCTTCGAAATTGCACCTGTAACTAGCTAAACATATGTTTAAACTGGTTGAAAATTTCAATATGAAATACATCATGCTACATCACTTGGTTACTTTCTACTGCAACAATAACTGATAATATAACTATAACAGATTGTTAAATTTCCAACAATTTTATTATGTCTAACACATTTTTCTTATCATGCCTAAAAAGAAACGATAACTGTTTTTCTTAACCTTAAATGTTAAGCAGGCGAGTAAGCATTGTGATGTAGTTGAAATCGTTTCTGTGATGACCAAACTTCTTTAAATCGAAGGAAACCTTAAATTGATAGTTTAATGAAGTAGAAAGCATCCACATGTGAAAGGAACTTCGCTTCACAATGCGCATGCTACTTTTAATCGTTCCCAACTAAATGGCTATACCTTCTCAACTTAAGTAAATACTTTCATAACTAGTAAATAAAGCAAAAATACTTTAATGATGTAGAATTGACTAAAGAAGCAAGTCGTTAAAAAGTTTCTAGAAACTAATTTTCGCAGACAAAACGAGTGTACTGTTAAGAAAGAATTCTTTATTTTCATATGGTTTTGCCAGTTTCCATTGATTTGTTTGGTTTTAGATTACGCTAGACCTCTCGTGGACAAAGGAGCTGGAAAAAAAAATTAACAACTATTTTCAAGGAGAAAACGAAAACAAATCTTTGGAACAGGCTATAAGGGATTTTTGTTCTCTTTTTTACAACTATTTTTCTTAGTTTCAAGTATAAACACGTTTCACTGATTTTTGTTTTTAAATTTTGCATATTTTAATAACATTTGGAAGTAACCATTTTGTGTACCAGGAAATACAGAACATTACATCACAAATCCATTTATCGGTATTTATCACTAAAACACAATTTTAAAAAATCCATATTACGATGCATGCTGGTTTTATAACTGATGGTATTTTCAAAACATATTTTGACCTCTGCAGTGTAGATCTTACAGGATTAATAATTATTTTAAGATCTCTTTAATTTTGTATTCAAACATTTGTAGCATGTATTAAAGAATTCTTTGTCCCAGGTATCTGTAAATGCATAATTCTGCTACCGTGGCATAAAGTAAATTTTTATAATTGAATATTTTGGTTATATATGGTTAATAGTGGAATAGTAAAAATGATCTTGATAATTGTTAGTAGTCTGGAGTCTCTTTTGGCTCCCAGTATCTACTTTTTTAGCATTTAGAGCATTTATGTGTTGCAGGTATTGTAACACCGTTTGCTTAATCTATAAAAGTTCAAATAAACTAATTCTTGTTTGTGTTTAAACTAGTCTTCACTTTGTCCTGAAAACTGAAATTTAACTCTAGGATTGAATTACAAATGAAGAAAGTCTAAATATAAAACTATAACAACACTCACGTCTTTCAAAAATTATAGACCTGACGTCCCTAAAATAAAAATAAAACGAGAGCATAAAAATTTGAACGGTAACTGTTACACCAGTTGTTGAAGGTAATGAACTAAAAGCCAAAAGTTTCAGATCTGTATTTGTTTGGCGGGTCAGTCACTGTTGGACACATCTGTCGGCCGGCCCGCCAAATAAACAAAGGATGTACGCAACTGTGTGAAATTATTACAATTTGATTTCTATGACATCAAGTATACGGGATACTGGACCGAGTTAAACATCGCATCAATCTCAAAACTTATCTAAGCATGACATTCCTTCTGATATAGCCTCCCCCCACAAAAAAATAGTCACTCCAATACCCAAATTGCGATAAACGACCAGCCTCGCTTAAGCACCCTGCCCCTTCTCAAAATAATAACAAAAAAAAAAAAACATGCCACTGATTTCACGCAAGGTCTGTATTGCACCGTGTCTCTATTTCACGTAACATCTTGCGCAGTACTGCAAAAGTCGAACTGCTTTTGTACCTGCAACAATTTCCACGTGTTCCATTTCTACTTCAGTGTTGATCGGTAACTGCTGACAACTAACACCAATTTTCTGTCTATCTACTAATCTCTAACCCAAAGGCCACGGAAGGCCACGGTATGATCTGCTTCCTTTCGACTCTTCTCCTCTGTTTCGTGCAGCGGGTTATTCTTCTTGGCTACATGTTCCGAATAATGCAATCCACCGGACAAATCGCTTTCCAACTACAGTGATTTATTATCCACCTCTGCTTCGTGGTGTACAAATAGGCCAAGTCAGGATTTTGGGTAAAAAAAAAAGGTTCGATAATAAATCTTTCCTTAGACGCGGTTTTAGTATGTAGTATCGCTGTACATTCTTAGCCCTTCGGTCTCATCAGAATACTGCAAGAGTCGGCAAAAATATAAAGCGATACACATACTAAAATGTCTAATACGATGCCAGTATCAGGTGGATAGCGCCAGTTATAAGTAAAAGGGGCGTGGTTCTTGTCTCGTCAGCAAGTTGTCCCAAGTGTTACAGCGTGTTGGCATTTGCGCGGAATCTGCTTGTAATGTTTCAGCGAGTGCCCGGGCTGTCTTTTCCAAGAACACAACACAGTTACCCACCCAGGGCTCCATCCTCGAGCTCTCGATCCGCAATGCGATGCACTAACCATTGGGCTAACCATTTTTGTCATACGGGTTTTTGTCTTCATATATACAAACTTTTGAAGGGAAGTCGCTTTTAATTACAGTCCCTTTATGACCCTATCCTGCCTGAAATTGATCATTCTTACCCCAAGCCAGGTGAAAAGAGGACTGGTGGGCATTTTGTTGAGAAAATCAATCGGATTTGTAGCCTGACAATTGAACTGTCACCGAACCTGTTAATATCGTAGTCCTATTCAGACTACAGTGGGGTTAAAAACATGGTTCAAAATATTAAAGAATGTCTTAAATTCGACCCCATTAAGATAAAAACAAAACCACGACAATTTCCCGGCTTAGTTTTGTGGTTCACCATGCAGCTGTTTGCAGAAAGGTTAAAAGCGTACGCGACAATGTCAGGAAGTGATAGTTCGCGGTGTTTTTAGCGCGATGGCGGGAGAACAACCTCCTTGTGTAGCATAATTAACTGCACGCAGGCTTAAAAAATAACCACCTTTTACTACATGAATATTGTATTCATCAGGATTCGTTGTTTTCCTTCCATCGCGCTGAAACACTGTATTTCGATCAAGAAACGGTGAATAGCAACTATCCATAATAGTTCTACTCTTAGCTTTTGTAGGACAACCTTTCTCTGTACACTCTTGCTGAATTTGCAGAGATCAAATTTGATGGTACTTTCAACTATTAGTGACGTGAATTTACTTGACGAATCACAGGTGACCCAAGCACTTTATGAGTTTGTATTATAAAGCTGAAAATTCAACAAAAGTTGACAAAAATAAATAAACTGAAATAAAGTTTTATTTTTTAATTGTGTTTGTGTGCCGTCACTGCCTTTGTACTTTAGAAGGGGTTTTGAGCGATTTGGAGTGATTTTGAGCGAATGTTTGATATGCCGGTACATCATTGTATATATTGTGACAAGGTTGGAATCAAACTGCACGAAGCATAACCGACCGACTCGAGGAAAAGATAAACTTTCTCCCATAAATACTTTTCGGTCCTCACTTAAATCACTCGTTTACAACAAAGGATAATTTTCCCACCTTTTTGCCAGTCATGACACAGTTTCCACCATTTTTCAGCCACTAAGAACCGCGAGAAAACTCACTTTAGTGACAACTTCGCCGCCAACGAGTAATTTAAGTGAGGACCGAAAAGTATTTATGGGAGAAAGTTTATCTTTTCCTCGAGTCGGTCGGTTATGCTTCGTGCAGTTTGATTCCAACCTTGTCACAATATATACATAATGATTACCGGCATATCAAACATTCGCTCAAAATCACTCCAAATCGCTCAAACCCCCTTCTAAAGTACAAAGGCAGTGACGGCACACAAACACAATTAAAAAATAAAACTTTATTTTCAGTTTGTTTATTTTTGTCAACTTTTGTTGAATTTTCAGCTTTATAATACAAACTCATAAAGTGCTTGGGTCACCTGTGGACGAATAACGAAAATCAACCATGCAATCCGATGGGATATCGAGAGAAACAATCCATAATGCCTTAAAGCACACTGTTGATATTTATTATCAGCTGGAGCGTGCAGTGTGGATTCCACAAGCAACATCAGGACTCTTGGCAAACCTCAGCGAGGGAGAACCTCTCAGTTCAAGATAAGTTCTCTTTGATTGTGGTTCGTTCACAGTGCACAATCGAGATGTTTGTGCGAATTACTCCATGTGTTCAGGTTTATTTTCTACCTGTGCAGTGTATTGATTGTCACGTTTTCCAGGGTTCAGGTGTACATCATGTGAGTATTTACAATCATCTCCGTACTCACACTGGCCACTTTTAAATCTCTTGCAAGGAAATTGTTTGTAGTACGTTTTGTCTTCCTCCACTGTTTTGCGACCTTGTAAACGTTGTCTCTTTTCCTCAACCGTCTCGCTGTCTTTCTTTCTTTTTGCCCTGCATTTCAAAATTACAAACTCTATAATGTAATGTCATGTCTTCATAATGTAATGTAATGTAAGTTTCAGATAGCTTTTTCTGCATAAACTTAAAACAAATATCTAAAGTAAATGTAAGAACAACAAGCGTAATTAAAATTTACAAATAACAAAAACTAAGCACATCTACAGTAAAGAAACCTAAAGGACAACTAAAGACAGGCAGCTACGGACAACAAATTGAAACTAAGGACCCGGGACTAAGGACAACTACGGAAACCTAACCACAACGAAAAACAACTAAACACAAGTGAAAAAAAAAAATTATTGTTGTTTATTGTGGTAAGCCACTAAGAAGAACAGTAAGTACAATGAGACAAAACTTTAAGGGAAACTAAGAACAATGAAGAGCAACCAAGTATGGTATGACTAAGTACAGCTGTACAACTAACAGCACCTAAGGACACTGAAGGCACCTGAACACAGCTAAGAATAACTAAACACCAATAGGACTTAGTATTGTTGCACTAAAAACATGTACTATACCTTGGTTTAGGTCCCCAGTTGGCCTCAGGGTTTTCTTGATACCTAAGAAGTTTCTTCTGTCTTGACACTGGGTTTGCTCCAGGTTTAGCCTCAAAAGACACTTGAATAACAGGTTCTTTGCTGAGAATTGCTGTACCTGGAGAAGTTTCTTTCTTCCTTTTCACTGGGTGAAGTTTTTCCCAGCATCTCATGATATCCCATACAACTAATGAATGAAAAAAAACTTATCAGGCAATGCATTCTGAGTCAATTTAACCAATAGATCCCTTTAGCTACATATGTAAACTGGCCATTTCATATCAGGTGATGTTCTCCAGGGAATTGTTCCTTTGTCTTTCTGGAAATTATTTATTCATATCCATGTGAAATTCTTTGAATTTGAGAGAAAACATTCTGAAGGGTAACATCATATTCATGTAGTCTACGATCACGAACCGCACAACAAACAAACAAAGTTAAAGAGGTCTATTACATGTATGCACAGCAACAGAAACGAACAGGTAATACGGTATCATTAATTTTTGTAGAATAGTGGTAAGCAAATGACAGGAACCCATTAGAAACCAACACAAACATGGCCATAAATTATGCTGAAAAAATGTTTCATTATTTTTCCAGCCAAATGAAAACAAAAAATGCAAAAATCTGATTTTCCCAAAAAAGAAAGTGGCTCTTATAATAATGCACATACTGGTACTAAACAAATTATCCAATTTCACAAGGATTAAGTGTTGAGTCACAAAATTAAGCATGTAATAAGGTATGACAAGCTAGCCACACTGAACATGTCCAAGTGAAAAGTTGTTATTGATTCTTGGACATGATTACAGTCACACTTTATGACATACGCACCAGTGTGTGGAGCGTCAGTTTTAAGTGCTTGTCGACATGCATGTGAGCTGGATGCTCTGTAGCCTGCTTCCATAACAGCTGATCTGATCTGCACAAGAGAAGGTGTGTTACAATGAAGCACTCCACAGAGATGATCCACAGTGTAGTACAGAGGACAGTCTGGCAGCTCTTCTTGAATAACACTCAATAATCCTGTACAAAAAAAAACACAGAGAAATAAAAATTGCAGTGGCAATCTGATACGAGAATGGAGATTCTGATCTTTTATTTATTAAATGAGACCTAGCATTTGATTACAGTATTTGTTTCCTTTTTGTGTCAAGGTGATTCAGCTTTGGCAATTCCTTGAGTATACTACAGTATTTATATGAGGGCCACTAGATCACAGATCACTGCCATTTTGTTTTGGTACTTGGGAGCTCTGCTTTACATCTTAATTCACTGTTCAAAACAGCAATGATATTGAGTGAATGTCAGTAATCTGAATCTTTTGCATTTATAATTTACTGCCAAAGATAATGGAAAGTCTATCTAATCACTCCCACCCAATTTGTTTGTGGCATGTCTTTACTAAAGAGGGACCACTGTAAGTGTATGCAATTATACTTGAGAAAGTTTAAAGCAATGCTAACCTCTGTGTAACAACAATCCGAAAAGTGAAAAATTTTTGGGTTCATACAAAGCAAAATCTTAGCTTGCAGTATGGTGACCATAATTTTTAACAGATTTCTGTCTTTATACGAGTATTTTAAAAAACATATCATTCAGTTAATTACCTAGCCTTACAAAAAGACAAAGTTTGAGCGAAATTTCTTTTTTGACCACGGCCAGGTTTTTCGTGTTTTTAAAAATTTTTTCCCCTTTCCTTTTGCTCCTTTTCTTATCTTTTTGCTGCAGTCATTGGCCTTCCACTGGGCTTGCTTTCAACCACCAACCAAACAGGAAATTTATGTCATGGAGTAGCCAAGGGTGGTAAAGGCAAATTTTCCTCAGATGTTTTTCACTCAAATTTTTAAGCATTTTCATGTGTATTTCAAGCTCAATGAACCCAATCACTCTGATCTTGGTATCATTGGAAATATCTTTTCCTCCTGCATCCATTGAGCACATGTGGTGCCTTTTTTGGTCACAAATAATGACGTCAGAAGTGGAACAAAAGAGCAAGTTTGGTCACAGGCGGTTATAGGCAGCACAGGTGCCAATGGGTTAACGAGTTATCAAAAACATCAGTGAAAGATCAACAATCTACAAACTTTTAATAAAACACAAAAACCTATTCTATACGATGATCACAACTCAAGCTATACTGTTGAGGAAACTTTTACATTACCATCATGTTACTCACCAATTATTCTCTCAGATGTCTTCAACAGCCCAGCTTGTTCCTTTACACTCTTTAATAAACTCTCTACAAATTCAGCATCGTGAATAGGCTCCCTCCATATAGGGCCCCCTAGATGGAATTTTCCACCGCACTGGTCACATAAGGGGCCTACAGGAGGTCCCAGGGCAGGAGGGTACTTCCTGCTATTGCCTTCCTCAATACGACGACCCACTGGTAACAAATTGAAATACACACAAACTTATTTTTTTTTAATAATAAACACAATTTCCTCATTACCCTCTGACCTTAGTACACCCAGTTTAGCCAACTTCTATATACAGCTGTTTACAGGTACAAGGTTTGTTCAGTACAGCAACAGACTTGAAGTGTTGTTTGTGTTCCGACTATCCCTGTGGACTCATCACAATTAATACAGCACAACTTGTAAAAATATACAAACTTATCTGTCTAATAAGATATACTTCTCACTGAATTTAAGATGTATATGCACGAGTCAGGAACATTCAAATTCATTGTTTCTTTAGTACAGTGGAACCCCGATATAGATCTTTGATTACACCGGGGGCCTTGTTGGATGGAACCTGATTGTTCCTCGACAATATGTCCCCCTTGGCATTCAGGGGTTCCACTGTAGTCTGGTTTTTATAGAAACAGGGTTTTCAATTTGAAGGTGGGACTTGAGTAATAGTACCAGGATACACAAGGGTAAGTACCTGAATACTTTAAACCTGGATATAAAGAAATTTCACTTCAAGCTTTCTTTTCTGCCTGCCTACTCTCTTATAGGTGCCATCCTATGGCAGAACGTAATGAGCCCCCCGAGAAAGTGCATCCCTAACTATTTTTTTTTTTCTTATTTATACTGAGCTATAACACTTACTTGGTTGAAAATGAAAGCTTCCACATCCAATGCACAAGAAAACCAAACTGTGTTTACTAGCTGACCTTTTCACTTCTGAGGCACTCGTGAAAACTTGCACAAACACACGAACATAGAAATCAACACTAATACTCAAAAGTGGTTTGATGTATCGCTTGTATCTATTAGCATGGGATTCCAGAGAGAAGAGCAACAATCTCAAAGCCTGTAAAAATAGAATTGTTGTGAAAAATACTAAATACTAAATACTAATATGAACTTTTCCTTAATTATGGTACATCATGTACAGTTAATTGTATTTACTACAGTACTACACTTTGTTACTACAAAATCCAAGTTATTTGTTATTGCAGGTGGCAGATCTTGCTTTCCTGTAAAAACTTTGAACAAGCAGCAAACCGATTTCTGAAACTGATAGGTAATTTTGCTTTAAATGCTTTTTGTCTCATGCAACTATCTCAGTCAAGTTCAGGTTCCAAGCAAAATGAATACACAGCCAAAATGATTCTGATGATTCTGACAGTCATGAACTGTATTCTGATTCTGGCAAGTGGTGGCTCCCAGCAACAGTGCCTCCATGAAAGTAATATTGCCACATAAAGAGGAACACTATCCCACTACACTCACCATCTCATGGCAAAACTTTGCTTTTAAAGACATGCTGCCATATTTTCCAAAGCAGGCCTCACTGTGGTTTCCACACAGGACCCCCATATCAGTACAAGTCACGAGAAGAATGCCACCATCAGCTACAGCTTGCACAGCACTGTCCAGAAATGTTGAAGCTGATCCATATGGATCAAGATCAATTGCATCAAAGCGGCTTGATGGAGGGTGACGATGTTTGTACATTAATAACCTACAAGATAGAGTTTTAAGACATATATTATATTTAGTGATAGTTTATATAGGAAATTTTACATTTTGGCTGCTTATTAAGGCTGCATGTGCTATGGTTTAAACTCAAATTCCCAAGCTTAGGAAAAAAAAAGACTTTTTCTTACTCTGTTAGTCTTCTTACATTGTACATCAAAACATTGAGTTCCTTTTGGGCTTTTGCTCAATCTTGAATCTTTCCTGACCATTACCTTATTATAGGAAATTAACGCTGTGTTAATTTACGCCTAAAACGTGAATTGGGACCAATCGGGGGGACATTCAGGAGAAGGAACAAGTTTTCACTGTGGCGTTTCCATGTTCGTCTCCTTCCTTCATTGTGGCAGATAATTGCTTTTTCCTTGGGTCAGAACGTCTGGACTGTCGGTTGGGGCCAAATAGAGTCATGGAATTCGCTCCACTTATCGGTGGGTTAACGTAACAAAATCGCGACTTAAAACGCGAATGGCGTTAATTCATCGCGTAATTCCTATAAAAGGTAACTTTTAATTCCAGAAAGGATGTGGATAGTAGCCCATGTGCAGCCCCTAACTTGCCTAAAAAAATCAGATGGGGCGGGGCATCTGTGCTCTACCATTGTCTGATTGCTGATCTTCTCTAAGGGCATGTGGTGTTTCTCAAAATGTTTGAAAGATGTTCTGATTAGTTGATCACGTGAGTGTGGTTTAATGTAAGAGTACTTAGCATTTGTTAATTTTCTTTTAACTAACTGCCTTACATTTTAAACGATTGTGTTGAAAAGTATCTCAAGAGTTGGCTACAGAAATCAAAATAGATATTTATTTCTTGTTATATTTTGTGAGTGGGTTTTACATTTAAAAGTTTCAAGTTTAAAAGCCAGTCTGAATAGCAAACATTTGCTTACAGCATTTTATAGCAACAAATAAAGTGTTTTGCAAGTGGTGCATTTTCATCAATGAACTTAGCAAAGGATATCAATGCTCTCATGCAAAGATCACATCATGCAGACAGCAAAGTTCTTTGTTGTTTCTGCATGTCACCTCAGACAATAACACTGAAAAGGAATTAATGCATAGATAACTTCAATGCAAAGAACATTATTATCAGTGGTAACACACAGATATCCCCCTCCGATTGTTCTTGATGCAGACTGCAAGCTGTCTCTGTTTTGCTTTAATCCTCAGCTGTAAAACAGTTCTGGCTAAAATAACAAGTTTACAATTGCCTTAACCCCTTGCCTACCAAGGACGTATATATACGTCCTCTCTGTTGTCACCAACACCGAGGACGTATAAAATTATACGTCCTCAACCAAAAACATCACTGAAAGCCTGGTTGTTCGCAATGCCTTGAATAAATCATCCCCGGTTGTTGAGAAAGGTCTGGCACTACTTTTGAAACACCGCTGACCCAATAAAATTGCTTTTTGCTCGGACAATGTACAAAATGGCGGCTTGTGTGCGTGAAGCCAGAATGGACACAGATGAAGCTATTGCTGAATTTTTTGCCGATCGCAACTCTGATGTAGCGATTTAAGCCACAGCGAATAATGCA
Source organism: Oculina patagonica (assembly GCF_052425735.1). Taxonomy (NCBI): domain Eukaryota; kingdom Metazoa; phylum Cnidaria; class Anthozoa; order Scleractinia; family Oculinidae; genus Oculina; species Oculina patagonica. Next base: position 13,058,336 of record NC_135759.1, on the reverse strand, counting down.
TGATTCTGAAGAGTATGAACAAAAAGAAGAAGAAGGTGGCGAAGAGAAGCCTCGATCGATCGAAGAAATGAACCTCCAAATGCACATGGTCAAGGAGTTCGCCGGGGAGCTGTACGAGTCACAGTACAGTAAGAGAATGCGGAAAAGGCAGAGGAACTCGTTGTAAATGCTTAATCTAGATGTACTTTAATATTTTATCTGAAAAGATGCTATTGCTTAGCCAAATTTAAAATCTCATTAAAAATTCAATATGGCCGCCGGTTGCTTGGTGTGTTTGGCTCTGGTAGGCAAGGGGTTAAACCATTTTATCAGCAGGGATTTGCTGAAGCAAACGCATAATTATAAAAAACAAGGAAAGATTAAATCGAAGATGACTTTCTAGTGTTCCCTTCTACGCTATATACACACGTGGCCACTTACACAAGTGCGTAGAAGGGCACACTAGAAGTCATCTTCGATTTACAACATTACACCTCCAACACAATAGTGAAATGCCTGAACATTTGAACTCCCACAAGAACTCACCTGGACTTTCTCTCCGATCAAAACAACTCCAAATTCGCTCAGGTTTGTTTACGTGTGCTAAACACTGCCCTTTGTTTAATGCTGTCTTTCCCTTTTTGAAAAATTACATCAACATTTTTCACGCGCCCTCTTTCTTTACAAACGAAAAAACCTTTTCCCAATGAAACAACTAAATTTTGGGATACCCTACCCTCCCCCTCCTACAGCTTAACCCTAAACCCCAAGGGTTAGGGTCTGACCTAGGGTTTCTTTCATTTAGGGTAAACAAACCCAAGTTTAGGGTAGTGTTAGCGTTAGTGTTTCAACAGCTCTTTCACTCTCTACTTCAGTTAGCTGCTTTCGGCAACTTTGATCTCCGTAGCTGTAATTTGAGTGAAAAAGACTGATTCTCACACTATTTTCTTTCCCCCTTCTCTCTCCTCCTCTCTCCCTCTACTCCCGCGAGATTAACACATCGTTGGTTTTTGTTATGAGCACAAATTTGTAGGAGGTCCCCCCCCAAACCTAAAATTTTTTTCAACAGTCACTTCCAACTTGTCAGAACCCAACACCCTGTAAACTCCGGTCCCAACCTCTTTCCTTCTTCCCACTCCCTTTTGCATTTTTCCGCTAAAACCTGTACACAAAATACTTTCTTCGCTCTGACCGTACTTCCTCCACCTCACCTCTCCCTTTTTCTCCTTCCTTTCCTCTTCCCCTCTCTGTGACCTTACGTCATCAGTTCGTCCTCTCTCTCTCACCATGCGCAGCGGTCGGTGCCTGTTAATGGTTCCTCGTCTTCCGTGCGCTTGCCCTCAGGGGATGTCGCGTGCGTTGGACTCAGACTGCTAGCTGACTGGGAGCACGTAAGCTTGCAAAATGCCTTTTTTTTTGCATACATATTTCTGAACGAAGAAAGACCAGCCGAATGCAACACAGGACAGTGTTTAGCACACGTAAACAAACCTGCATGCGCAATTTGGAGTTGTTTTGATAACATTCGATTTAGCCAGAAAGTCCAGGTGACGTTCTTGTCGGGAGCTCTTCATTTCATTGAGCCATTTCACGTCATTGCAAAATATTGTGAGCCCCTCTTAACTCAGCATTAACGTTTTAGTCATCTTATGAGAAATATTTTACTATATATTATACGATTTAGTGTTTAAGTGACCACAACACATCAGTAACATGACTCTAGGGCTGAGAAATGGTTTAGAACTATACGCAGTGGCTTAACAGGGTCCTGTTGTATTGTCAATTATAGGTAATCAAAGCCAATGAAGTCATGTACATGTATCTTGCAGCGTTTCTTAAATTCAGGGATAGATGTTTGAAGTCCTTGCTTTCTAGTGAAACAATACTGTAACAATACCAACAAACACACTAACCCAGCATCTTCTTTGCTTGGCTTCACAATATGCCCAACATTATTATGCTGAATATTTTTCTGCATCATTTTATAAGCATCTTCACTGATGTCATTAGCAGTTATACTCTTAACGCCTGTTATTTCCAATGCATATCTCACAGAACGGAGACCAGATGCTGCCAAACCTTCCAGAATAGTGATTCCACCATTATTTGTTTGTTCTAGCAAGTTGCATAAGAAAAAGACGATGTAATTAATAACAACTATTAAATGTTTATATTGTATCTTACTAACACTCAAGTTTTCAAACTGTGCATTTAGTTTTATGCCTGAACCTGGAAGAAGGGGGGGGGGGGGGGGAGAATTCAGGTATTAATATTTTTTTTGTTATTACTGTCAGGGAGGTGAGTATGAAGCCAATTTGTCGTATTAGGCTAAAAACACTACAAAGAATAAAAAAAAACCGGTTACAACACATGGTACAAAAGAATTTACATATTATGTATCAGTCAATTCCAAGGGAGAGCATCCCCCCTTGGGCAACCCCTGGGCATTTGACCACTACCGAGATCCACATAGTGGGAAATTTAATCGAACAGAAGCCTGGATGGTCGGGCATTTGTCCGTTGGAAAAATGTGTCAAACTATAAAAACACTAGCGACTGCACACGTGTGAAGTAAGCATTTCTATCTTGGCCAATTTATAGGGCACGAGTGTCCGTTTAGACCTAGTGTTAATGAGATAACCCAACTTACAATAACATTGCAGCCCAATGTTGCGGGGGGGGGGGGGCATGATCTCGCATGGAATTGATTGATATATTATTCCTGCCGGTGTCCCACTGGCTTGGCATTTAATATATAAATGTCATTAGCTCCATTAACTTTCCACTACTGTGCTTAAATAGCCATTGTTCAGGAATAACATGTATACATGTGGTTAGATATCCATGTTGCAGATTATTGCGGTTTTCAGTGAAATGCGAACTCCTAAATTCAATCCGCAACCAAAGGTTTACTCTTTTTGCTGCCGTCAATCATCGTAGTGGACCTTTCGGGAAACAGAAGTTCACTTCAATCGGGTCAAAACGTCAAGTCTTTTGGTGGTGATTGGTGGATTTCGATCCATTTTGTTTGTTTCTGTTTTCTATGGTTCGTTAGCTGTCACCATAATTATGATTGACGGCAGTGGAAAATGCAATCGTTTGTTGTTCATTTACTGTAATTTTACCCTCGACAACTTGAACCCTGGATAACTGGAACTCGGAGTGGCAGGGTATTCTGCAGTTAGGTCAGCAGGGTATTCTCTCCGGTTTGTAAGTGACGGGGATGGTCGAAGGATTTTTTTGGGTTTGAAATTTTCGATTCTGGGATTTTTTTGGGTTGGAAAATTTGGCAAGTATTTTTATGGGTGACTTGATTTGAATAGGGGATTTTTTGGGGTATTTAAAACAAACTTAAGTGCCTTGGCGCTGCCTTGGCGTATTATGTTTTTCTTTGTGTTATATTATTGCCCCTCCTGGCAATTTAGGGGTAATTTGACAAGGGATTTTTTTGGGGGGTTATTTTTGGTCTAGGGATTTTTTTGGGTAATGTCAGAAGACTTAGGGGTTTTTTTTGGTCCTGAGTTTTGCCTCCATTCGATCATCCCCGTCATTTACAGTGGAACCCCGATATAATGATCCTCGATATAACAATATTCCCTGTATAACGATTAACATTCTATGTCCTGGCAAAAGTCACAGTAAAATGTATGGGATAGAACCCCAATATAACAATCTTCAATAAACAAATTCCCGACATAACGTGAGAATTTAGCGGACCGAACGTAAAATCTTTCCCGATATAACGATATTATCAGTACTCAGTAACTTAATAAGTAACCTTACAGTAATTGAGTAATCTCCAACGTTTCTGTCAACAGCTTTGTACGCTTATATACGAAAATGATACGGTGTTCTAAGCCTCTTTATCAACTTTATCCTCTTTATCCTCCTTGTCATTTGATAGTTCTCTTAGTTTCAGTATATTTGACTAGGTTTACCCCGATATAATGATATTTTTGGTTATTTTATGGCCATATCGTTATATCGGGAGCTTCGATATAACGATTCCTTGATATAACGATAAAATTCTACCGCCCCCTTGGCATATCGTTATATCGGGGTTCCACTGTATAAGCCGGAGTACCCCCCCCCCCCCCTGGGACAGTGTCACGCCATTGCGTGCTACAGAGGTTCATTTTGAAAATTATGACGACTGTGGGAGCAGCAATTGAAGATGCATATTAAGTGACTGGGTACTCTGAAGTTTAGCCTACTTACGTTCATTTTGTTCACCCTGTACTCCTGAATCTAAACCCTTGCTTGCACCTTCCTGATTTGAATTATTTTGACTATACTCGTTGCAATCGCTTTTCACTTCATGTTCGTCAGCAGAGTTTTTCTTTGATTTGGTTTTCCTCCTGTCACGTGAAAGTTCCTGGGAAAACAGCTCAATAACTGCTGTGCTTAGGTCTCTGTTAAATTCCTGAACGGGATTGTAGAAGACAGAATTGGAATCAGGAAATAAAATTTCTGCTTTTCCCTCAGTTATTTTAACGCCGTTTCCAACCCCACTGGAAGACATTTTCTAAATCTTCAACTTGTTCCTAGGGAAACTTAAACGCCGCTTGAAATATTCCTAACAGAAGAAAACTGCCAGCAAGTTCATCGTATTAATGCTGCCATGCAAATGAGAACTGCCACCATGTGACCCGCCATGTTGAATTTGTTAGCTTGAGCCTTCAGTCAAAGGACGACAACACGTAATAGCGTCATGTAAGATATCACAAACTAAACGCGTGACGTGTGGTAGATAGCGCGACTGAAATAATTTTTTTTTAAAAAAAATTTTGAGCTCCCCGGTTGTTCTTGCTAGCGCGTACACCTACCATAATTTTATTTGTGTTCCACGGTCTGTAAACCAATCAAAACTCAGGAATTACAATTTACCATGGCTATAGTTTGTTGATTCAAGGCCTATATACAGTATCCAAGGCATATGGAAGGGTTACCTTTTCAGTTTAAAATGGTATATAAAAGGTTGAGTGTTTGGACAATGGGGGTTTGGGGGTGTAGCCTGAATTTCAGACGTCCCTCTCTGGTGCTGCTTTACCGTATAAAATTTTTCTTTGAGTGGTAGCCCTCTCGGGATAACCAAGCAAAAACTGACCCTCCCGGTTTCTCACTAATGCTTTACATGTCCCAAGTATCAACCAACTCCCAACAGCTCGTTGAAACTCAACCGGAAATCTGATATTTTTAGACTTTCAATGCAGGTACCCTACCTTTGAACTGCCACACAGGGCGGCAAACTAGGCAGCCAACTGTAAGCGGTTCGCGCCTATTTATGAAGTTTATAAATACCTTATTATAGGCCCGGGGGGGGGGGGGGACTCCTATATAAAACGGACGGGGATGCTCGTCGGAAATTTTGAAAAGAACCCCAAAAAGAGACCAATATGGGTGTGGCTCAAGCTTTTCTTGACCCCTAAAAGATAACAAAAAACTAAGAATAGAATTAATATTTATAAATTTGTTCGTGTGTAACCCTAATCGAGACCATGATGACTAAAAATTTTGGCGTTTTGGTAAAAATATTGGCGTTTTGCCCGGAACACCCTAAGCGAGACCAAAAATCCGAAATTTACACCCCTAAGCGAGACGACGAGCATCCCCGTCACTTTCATATGCGAGTCCCCCCCCCCCCCCCCGGGATTATAGGAAATTAACGATACATGTTATTAACGCGAATTTCAAAAATTCGCGTTAATTTTATGTATGTTAATTTTTTTACTAAAGCATTTGACCAGAACTTTTCCTAAATTCGCGTTAATTTATTACGCGTAAATTTTGTTCGCGTTGTTAAAATGCCTCGTTATATTCCTATAATAAGGTAGTTCTCTTTCCCACTAAGGCCCAAGACCTGTTCTTCCTCTGCTATTTTAATGACAAAGATCATTATATTTCTTTAGGTGGTCGTCGTTTGTGGCAGGCAAGATAAAGAGAGGGAAGAGGGAAGATCAGGCGCGCTTTCCATTTGTACTAAGAAAACAGTTGTTCCGGTGTTAAATCAAATGCAACGGTCCTTCCCGCTGGAAAAATTTCGGAAAGAATGTAATATCTTCAGAGGTGTTGCCCTTTTCTCGTTTTTTCAAAATGGGCGAAATATCACTGCACCATTTTGCACTAATATCATACTCCTCGGTGAAAATTATCAAATGGTACACACTCGTCCCGTACCATTATTTGTTGAAACATCGTAGTTTCATTTGCCAGGAAATTCTTGTCGCTTTTTCCACACAACTGAGAAGCGCTCCAGATTGCCCTCTTTCTTCCCTCTTACCGCGCCTTTCTTCACCCGCCCCTCACTCGGTCGACACCTCGTGCATTTTTGAACTGGGATTTGCGAGCCATGACAAAATCTGCTGCTAGTTTGGAACCTCAGAATTTCATATCCACATCTGCTGGCGGATTTTACCCGCAAAAGGAAAGAAACTCGGTATGTTAGGAAAACGTTTCAAAGGAGAACCTACTCAGCGCTTCTCAGTAGTATGAAATTAAGGACTTGTTTGCTTAATTCAAAGTTTGCCTCTCATGAGGGCAATACTGCATACGATTTGAATAATGTTTAAGAAACAACAAGGAATGATAAAAGAATTATGACAAATTTTATTGTATATCCACGAGTAAAGTGACTGTAAAAATAGACAGCATCGATGAAAAAGACAAAGAAGATTTTAAATCTCTCATTCTCAACAAGTTGCTATCAAGTGTTTTTCATTTGTGAAAATGACCAAGAAAACACCTTTAAATCCATAACAGAGTGCAAAAACTTGCAACACAGTAATGTTAGCATTACCGCTGAGAAAAACCATGTTACATCATTTCCTTTCATACATTTAAGTTATATCAATTCAGTACAATCTTGTGGAATGATCTTTACAAATCATCTTATCGAAATCCAATCCACGGTTTAATAGTAACACTTATTATCCACGTAGTATATCGTCGGCTAAAAACAGTCAATGTAGATGAGTTAAAATCCTTCTTGACATTCCACCACTCAAAAATCTATATACTGAAGAGGAAGTCATCAAAACACACCCAGGTTTGTCGGTGTAATTAATCCTCACTCATGGACTGGGTTCTAGATCCAGATGATGACGTAGAACTGGTTCGAGACATTGAGCGCGTGCGCAGTGTTGGGACTGAAAAGAAAAAAAAAATAGTAGTATAAGGTGTTGCTTGGCCCTTTTTTCGCTCCTTTTTACCAAGGCAGTACAAGATTTTTTTGTCACATCCAGATTTGGGTCGTCACGCAATGCTTCTGGAGAAGCGTCGCGTGTCCACCCAAAAAAGGCCTGCGAAGGAGACTATAGCTGTACTCACAATAGACGTTAACTTAACTCAATTAACACATAATTGAGTTATCATGCTTCATTTATCCGCTGCAATGGAAACAGGCCGACTCTGAGGTGGGTTATCATGCAATAACACACTATCAGTTCAAATAGCTCCCACCCTTTCCGATGATTCCCGGAAATCCTATTTTGACATCATAAGTTTGGACTCTTCGTACCACAATGGTCCGCCATTTGGAGCGAAGTCGTTAAGTTCAAGGATCGCCAACTTAACTATGAGTCGACTCCTGGGAAGCTGCAAAACATTTCATTCTGCCCACTCTAAATTTATACTAAAACAAGTACAGGTTGCTGCATCTGATCAAACTGTCACAACAAAATGTTTGCAACTTGTGTCTCAAAGAAAACTTGCGAAATATAAATCTTACCCAGCCCTAGTCCTTGAATAAACAGAAGCAACCCCTCTGCCATCTTTTCAGGCTGCAAATGGAGAAAAACATGCTGCAATGATTTTTAATGACCACGAAATTAAATGTACAAAGAATATTTTCCACGTTGCAAAAACACTATTGTGAATACTTGTGTCCTTGCCCTGACAAAATTATCTATTACTCTTCTACCCATCACTTTACACTGCAAGTAAAATTAACTTAATATATGCAGTCAGTTCATTTAGTCAGTATACATTCTCTTCAATGGACGCTACTTCTCTTCACGTTACATCTGTTGTTTTTTTCCTATCAGTTGTTTACTGTGTGCTGAATCGTAGGACAGTTAATACAACCATCACATGCTGTATACCTTTTCTTCCAAGACACTAGCTCCACAGTCAGGAGTGAGCAGACTCTTGATTTTCACATCTGTGTGCTTCAGTACATCGCCATAATAAAATTTCTCCTCCTACAGAGCACAATCACAAGGTGATAAAAGTTTACTACAACGGAACTTAAAATAAATCTAAAAATACACCATAATTACAAGCTTACGAACAGACTGTAATATGGAAAGACATGGTAAAAAAAGTCATACCAAAAGTCATACCAAATAATTATTTTATCGACTAATCGACATCATTATTTTACGTAACTTAAATTATATCTGTAGGATTATTTAAGAAAATTAGTAATAGTAATTGGACTGAGTGGAGTACAATTCAGGGAGTAATCGGGCGAGTAATTTCAAAATCGGCCGAGCGCGCAGCGCGAGACCGATTTGAAATTACGAGCACGATTACTCTCTTAATCAAAACTATAGCAAAATTCTCGAACGTGATTGGTTATCAGCAGCCCGATTTGAGCACTAATAGGACAGTGTACGCGTCATGCTTGTAATTGGACAGTGTAATAGGACAGTGTACGCGTCATGCCTGTGTAATTGGACAGTACGCGTCATTTTGCGCGCGCTGTTGTTGTGCATTTCGTGGAGTAGACTGTTATGTTTTTCAATATATTTATAATGGAGTTTAACCGAAGATAAGTTTAATTTGTTTCTCAAATTTTGTCATAGTTTTGATTAATTGGTAACTGAACTTTGTGTCATCCAATTCTGTCTGTAATCATACTCGTGATTAAACAAATCGGACTCCCGCTTCGCGGTCGTCCGATTTTGTTAATCACTCGTATGATTACAGACCGAATTGGACTCCACTCAGTCCTATTACCATTATAAATTGTACGACACGAGGTCCAATTACTAATTAATCGTGTCAATAACATAATTCGAGGTTAGGAAGTCTTTAGGAACCTTTTCTGTAAGAAAAAGTCAAAGGTAAATTCAATTGGTTGCACACAAAGTTAGAAAACAGCAAGAAAAAAACCATTCGAATGCGCGTGATTGACGCGCGGATGGCGTAGGTGTCCAATTACAGGTATCCAATTTGAAGTTGCTCAAATTGGATACCTGTAATTGGACACCCACGTGATCACGCGTCAATTACGCGACAAATAGGCGCGCGCAGAACCAATCAAAATCGAGAATTTTGTTATAGATACGATTAATTACGGAATTCTTATTATTGTGCACTGACTTCAATAAACAATTTTCTGACACATATGACAACATCAGTAAAGAGCACTTACCGTATTTTTTCGATGAGGAGAATGTTCTCCAGTCACCACAAGCACGCCTGTCTTTGCACTGCAACAAATACAATATGACAATGAGTGGATAGTAGTGTTCTTCTTGCACATCAATATTCTTTTGGCTCATCAAACAATCTTATATTTTCAAAAGAGAATAAAAGATTGTCTGCACAACATCTTAAACAACTGATGTACCATTTTTTACTTAATCAGAAGACTACTTGCTCTGTTTCTATCAGCTTTGATAGTTGACTCAGGGCTTCACCCCTACCTACTATTCTCAGTACCGGAAATAAAACAAGAATATTTCCATAACAATAGATATCCCACAATCCTTAGCGTTGTATATATTACCGCCTTTCTTTGTATTGTGTACATTTGTCAAACAACATCTCAGAGTAAAGACAGCGATATTTTGGCTCCGTTGTGCACGCGTCATTGCCTCCGCCGCTTATTCAGCACTCATACATGTGCGTCTAACCGAAGTTCGAAGAGAAAAGCTTTTGCAGAATGTGCCAGACTTTCCAGCCGCTGATTAATGCTCCACCCATAGAAAATCCTGGCGCTGCACACGTTGCTCCTTTTCTTGAGGTAATTTGTCTTGCTTTCTTGAGTTGTTGTTCAGTCATTCGTTCCGGTTTTGTATTTAATGCATGGTTTTACATGTGCACTGAGATAGGCTTGGTGCTTGTGAGACAAGTGCGTGAGTGGTTCGGCCACCGCACAAGAGTTATGAAAATGGAAGAATATGTGCGTGAGTGGTTCGGCCACCGCACAAGAGTTATGAAAATGGAAGAATATGTGCATGAGTGGTTCGGCCACCCCACAAGAGTTATGAAAATGGAAGAATATGTGCGTGAGTGGCTCGGCCACCGCACAAGAGTTATAAAAATGGAAGAATATGTGTGTGAGTGGTTCAGCCACCGCACAAGAGTTATGAAAATCGAAGAATATGTGTGTGAGTGGTTCGGCCACCGCACAAGAGTTATGAAAATGGAAGAATATGTGCGTTAGTGGCTCGGCCACCGCACTGGAAATGACAAAATATGCGCGTGAGTGGTACTTCAGTTTTTAAAATGGAAGAATATCTGTGTGGACGGCTTTTACCGCACTACTGTTTTGTAAATGGAAGGATATATGCGTGAGGGATTTTGTAACTAGCATAATGTATTATATGCTCTTGGGCGAAAGTTTTTTCGCAAGGTCCTTTCAAGTCGGTTCTTTAGTCGGTTCTTTCTGCCGCCAATGTTGAATGGTAATTTTGATCGCTTCAATATTTAGATACACGTATGGCGTTGTTTTTAAAAGTCAACGTTTTTCTTTGCGTTTTCCACTCCGGCGGTGTATTCTTAATTTGTAGCACCTCGAATTAGAAGCCTTTTGTGCCTTTTAGCCATTTGGGGCTGTACAAAGAATATATTTGCACGCCGATAACTGGCGTTTGTCAATGGCGACTGGATATTTTTGTTTTTCTTTCTTTACATGGCCAGGCTAATTTGGGCGTTGAAGCGTTTTATAAAAAACTTTAAAAAATTTAAAGTGAAAAGTAAGACCAATTCCGTGGGTCTAGCTTTACAGGCCGCAATGATCTCGCGTTGCAGCAACAGTTTTGCGCTTTTCGGGCTACTTTGTTTTTTGTCTCTCTTTCTATTTGTCGTTTTTTCTTTTGGTACCAGTTTAGGTTGAATGTGGCTTGAAACAGGGGTAAAACTCTCCTCCCGGTTTATCTGGGTCAGGCTGTCATTCCTCCTTTTCTGGTGGCCATAGTATCCGTGGTTTCTTCTTTCCTTCTTTACTTTTTTCTTTTTTTTTTCGGTGTGTTTCATTTCCTCCCATTTATTTTTTCTATTGTAGAGGAAGCGAAGGATGCTACCTCCTAGTTTGCTCATGTACTTTTGATCCGACACCATGCTTTCAAGTTTTGCATTCCAGGGTCTCCTATTGGGTAACCATGGATATGTGGCTACTTAATTGAGGAATGACAGCTCCCTGTTGCTCAGGATATTGGTGCTTTTTATTAACAGTGCGAAAGCATTAGGCGTTTTACTCCAGCCTTTCCACGTTAACCTTTTTTCTTTGGAGAATGGGAGAATAGACTGGATTTAGGCCGGTCTTCTTTGGAGTTATGACTGTTTAGCGGTCAAGCTGGTGGATTTGGGGACCATTTTCACCCTTCCATATCTCATTGTTATATTCATGTGTATTGTAGGTAGTGAGAATATTGTACTATTCTCAGTACCGGAAATAAAACAAGAATATTTCCATAACAATAGATATCCCACAATCCTTAGCGTTGTATATATTACCGCCTTTCTTTGTATTGTGTACATTTGTCAAACAACATCTCAGAGTAAAGACAGCGACCCACCCACCCACGCCCCTGGCCATGACGCGGTGCACTACCTTCAATGCATGTGAGTATAACGCTGTCCACTCCTGTGGACAGGGACCATTTTCACCCTTCCATATCTCATTGTTATATTCATGTGTATTGTAGGTAGTGAGAATATTGTACTATTTAGCAATTATTGGATGAGGCTGAGTATGATATAAAGAATTATGCAGATCGAGGAGGGTAACACCCTCCGAGATCTGCATAATTCTTCATATCATACGAAAGCCAAATTCAATAATTGTTTTATTATTCATTCAAAATATTTCCAGAGCTCCAAATGCACAAAATGAATTTAATAGGGTTTTGACAGTAGGCAAAGTACACAAATACACAACAACGTTCGCTTTTAAATTTGATTTAAACTTCAAAAACTCTACTCCCCTTCGTTGCTTTTTCCGTGTTTTGACTTTCCTTGTCTTCTAAGGGACGGTTCATTTTTTATGAGATGGGGGGGGGGCTGGTGGGATTTGAGGGGGGCCATCCGAAAAAATTTGGCTTTAAAGGGGGGGCCAGCCAAAAAAATATGGTCTGTAAGGGGGGGTCACTAAATATAATTGTACTTTTAAGTGTTGTAAAGAGGCTTCTGTAAGAGTAAAAAAAAATTTCCCAGAATGCCCAAAATAACATTCCTGAGGTTCTCAAAATTCAATTTTTCCCGGGGGAGCATGCCCCCGAACCCCCCTACTTTGTTATGTACCAAATGCCATTAACTCAACCCAACAGCTTATTGGTTACAAGTGCAGACAACCCATACTAACAGACGACATCCACAATAAACAGTTGAGGCAATGCCAGCTATGTGGGATGTGTTTTTTGTACACTGATAAATTCTTTATTCACAAGGCTCGATATATTTTAATTTCACTTGATTGTTTTTTTTTGTTTTTTGTTTTTTTTGGGGGGGGGTCATCTAAAAAAATTTTGATTTCGAGGGGGGCCAGGCAAAAATTTTCGATGAAGAAGGGGGGCCATTATATATAACAGTGACTATCTATCAAATCCCACCAGCCCCCCCCCCCTACCCCATAAAAAATGAACGGTCCCTAATAACTTTAAATGTTACCTCTTCGTAATACTCAAATCTAGCGGCCATTTCCCGCTTTCAACCTGCTGCTCGGCAGCAAAGCGGTTCAGTCGCGTGACGTCAGCGGTTCTTGGGAACGAGGTTGCGATCGGATAATCATCCTGGGAACGAGGTCGCGATCCAATAATTTTTCACATTGGACGGTTGCGATCCAATAATTGGAATTTCTTTCAAATTTGGTTGGCGCTAACCGAATAGCTGGAATTAGCCAGGGATCGAAAGCCAATCAGAAACACAGAAATATTTTGAATGAATAATAACAGTCATTACAGTTCACCGCTATACTCATTTTCTCTGATTCTGATTGGTTTAAATTGATCACGTGACGCGCAAGTGTTCATCCATGGAGAGCACTTTCAGCCCATAGTGCCCGTCCGAGGAAAATACCCAGCTGCCAAGTACTCGTCTGTTAAAATTTTTTGCAAACAAGCAAGCCCACAGACAGAAAAACATCACCAAATTCACTGCATTGTTTATTTATTTAAATTTCACCAAAGGCACAGTACAGTACAATTAAAAAAAAAACGTTTCCATTAGTAGACCTCGCCATAAGCCTCCTTTTAATTTCAATTTGTTTTGGCGTGAAAATGATCACAAAGTTGGCGCCAATTTTTTAAATTAATATGGAAGATTTTTTGACTGTTTCTGAAAGAACATGTCGCAAAGATCCTCAAACTGAAAAAATATCTGAAATATGTCAATCAAATACGTCTTATCTAAGTTATGGTGCACTGAAGCTTGAATTTTCCGCCATTAAGCTATTTTTAGTAACAAAATGACAGGAAATTCAAACTTCAATTAGCCATAACTTTTGATTAGATTGACATATTTCAGAAATGTTTTCAATTACTTGATCTTTGTGACAAGTCTGTTCAGAAACTGTCATAAAATGTTCCATAATTATTAATTTAAAAAAATTTGGCACCAACTTTGTAACATCATTTTCCCACTAAAAAAATTAAACTTCAAAAAACAAAAAACAATTTTTCGGAATGAAGAGTTCTATATTTACGCAAAGTTTCAGATAATCAACATCAAAAACGAAAAAGGTGCATGAAGGTGAGCGGTTATGGGTCACTTTGTGCCCACCGTGATGATAAGTGTATTTTAATATTTTCAATTACCACGCTAACATGTATTTCCCAAAGCTTTTGCTAAGAAACATCTTTTGTTTCTTAGTTCATCAAAGAGATTTATCAAGGGTCTTTTAAGAAAGTATTAAAACAAAGTGATAATTAAGTCTTGATTAATGAAATCCCACTTACTCAAGCTTGTGACCCCTGAGGTCCTTCATCAGATCACTACGCCTGAAAGCAAGAATCCGTAAGTTAATAAGTAAACTTCAATTACAAAAAGGTGCAGTAAGAGTATTTAATTTATTATTTAAGTATATAACACTTATTTACCCTTTATCATTACAATGTATACATTGTTAAGTAGAAGGGGCAATAAATAAATAAGTTGCATTTCCAACTAAATGCATGGTTGCCACAGACATCAGTTTTCACAATTCCCTGACTATTCCCTAACATTTCCTTAACAAAATAAATACAAAATGTCGCATACAGTAGCAGCCTCCAGCCTCCATTTCCAGGCAAAAAAAACATGGCTGAAATCATTGACCTGACATCAGCAGCATCAGCAGTGTTCCAATTTTTCCTGATTTTTTTTTCCAAAATGTCAATTTTCCCTAACTCAATATAAAATTCACTCACTGACTTTTCCCTGACCTTGAAGAATTTTATTTTTCCTGACCATTTCCTGACCTGTGGCAACCTTGAAATGCTTTCCTTTGGCAACTAAAACTTTCTTTTCAGTTGAAAGTTTGTAAATTTCAATAGTTTTTTGTCTTGCTTGTTACAAAAGTTTTCAGAATGTGTCGACAATATACTGCCAAATTTATCTTCATCATTCACAAGATTCGCTCAATCAGACACCATTACAGCGGTTTCTTTGTAAATATGAACAGTTGCTGGCGCATAGGGCCCCTCCCACTCACAAACAAACATGGTAGTTTGCTCCTATCACATGTGTTGCGCGTTTCTAGAGCCTTATCCGCCATTTTAAATGCCATCTTATTTCGACTGTTTTCAATTGTGGCAGGCAATCCAAGCGTATCCTTGCGTACACAGTATATTTACATCTTAAACTACCATCAAAGTCTTAATATATTATATGTGCTTCATTTTGAGCGTTTATTTTATTGGTTTCTTTTAATTTGTTTGTAAGTGGGATGCTGGATGGCATCTCGCGTTCCAAAGCGTGGTCGGCCGAAACCACCAAACAAACAAAAAGAATTCTTTCACGGCAATCAACGTTCGACGTCTGTAATCAAAAGCAAGATAGTCTTGGCATCAAAGGGCTTAGTTACACAGTCGAACCTCGATTATCGGGACTCGTTGGGACTAGGCTAAATAGTCCAGATAATCGAGAGTCCGGATAATCGAAAGTATGAATGTTTATGAGCCAAAAATCACCCAGGGCATCTGACAGGATGCGGTGATGCGGATCCGCATAGTTCGCTAACTTTCGAATCCTCTGCATCTTCGGCGCATTTTTCCACATTAATCAGAGAAAAAAAAGAAAAGTTGCTTCATAATAGCGATAAATCAGCTGTTAACCATCCTCACAAACAAAAATTCCGAAGACACTGATCATTTTGAGGCAGTTTTTCTCCGAAAAAGGCGACGAAAACACGCCGATTCGTTTGCAAACAATTTGAAACCTCCAGGCGTTCCATGAGTCTTTTTGTGATGGGCCTGGTGTCTAGACGTGGTGCTAATGTACAGTGTCGACTGATCGAACTTTCTAAGATGTTTTTCACTTCATAGAAGGATTTAAACATTCTGAATTTTGCCATTTTGCCTTGTAAACTTTAGTATAATACAAGTAAGCAATCAAAGAGCTCTTCGAGCCACGACTGAATTTTTTGCTAAGTTTAAAAGTTTAGTTTTCATTCCTTGAAAATTTATGAGCAGCAAGGTGATTCAAACATTCCCTTGATGCACATGATAACAGATAAACGGCGGAATGTCGATTACATTGATATACGATATTTTCGTCTCACGTGACTAATTACGACTAAGTAGCACAGTAGGGTAGGCAACTGACTGATGAGTTCGAGTCCCAGAGGAGAGAGTTATTTTCTTTTTTCCTTTTTTTTTCTTTTTTTAACCCATAGCACTAAAATAGTTTGTTTATTATATCGCTCCGTAGGTATGCATTGCAGAATAATTTACATGTAGGCTATTAAGTAATAACGCTGTAAAACAAAAATATAATAGACTGATTCAGGTACAAATGTAATATTGTGCTGTTTCATCTGAAAAGCTTTCCCTTTTCTTGGGAACAAGCAGCCACGCACTCGATTTTAGCCAACGCTCTGGTTTCAAGATAGATCCATCGCTTATGAAGCTAATGTGAAATCCGATTTAGTTTTCGAATGCTCCTACATTCGACTACATGTACTACGCTAGCTCGAAAGATAGACACGAAAGTCATCGATCGATTAATGCTGATTAATGGCTCTCAATGTTCACTTTTTTGGCGGTCGATTACTTAATTCTACACGTAATTGTCAGCCATATTTTGTTTCTTTGCATCTGGTTTTTCTTGTAAACCCCTTTAAAATTAAAAGACCACCTTTATACGGCCGCCTTGCTACACTCTTTCTACAAGTATATCTGCTGGTCAGCGGAGTTGCAATGAGAAGTCTACAGATGATGGACCAACCGACCAACCATGGCTACCCACAACAATACTCCTGAATAAATTCAGTCGTAAAAACAGAAAGCAAATTTATTTGTGTGAATGTTTTAATGGCTAGTGGAAACTGAATAAGGAAGTTGCCTGCCGAAGTATTAAATGTTGTTCGATTGGAAACTACACATCAAACGTTTTCCAATGTTTTTTGACAGGTAAACGACCTTGAAATAACGTTCAAATTGTCAAAGAACTTAGTTATATCTGGTCTTGAATGTGACTAATTATTATTTATAAAAAAATTGGGACCAGAGAGGGAAGTCCGGATAATCGAGAAATCCGGATAATCGAGGTCCGGATAATCGAGGTTCGACTGTAGCCAGTTTGCAGAAATATGACACTTGTTTTATTCTTACAAGCCGATTTTTAGTTCTACATTTGCATATGCTAGAGCACTCAAGTGCGGCATTTCGAGAAGGACAACTAGCAGATTAAGCCGTTCTCTTTTGACTCCACGTAATCTTGCAAGAACAAGTGTTACAAAGGAAAAAGGAACACGAATACTCTATAACAAAAGAAAAGATTTTGAATAGTAAGCTAAGAGAAAATTATTTCATTCCTTAGCACTTGAATGAAGTCCACCGAAGAGGCAAATATTGAAGCAATCGCTTCTCCGCTCTCATTTTAATAAAACAAAAGCCTTGTTAAGCATTTGATAAGTAATTTATGTTTCTGGCAACTATGTTTCGAACTTGAAACTATCTTTTTGTAATTTGCTGCAAAATGTGCCTTTTTTTGTATAATATTGAGCCATGTATCATGAGGTGTTAAAAAATCCAATAACATTGGGTAAGTTGTCAATCATTGACTGGGCTATCTTCTTACCCTGTGTATGCTTTAACAAATGCCGCCACATTGTGTGCATTCATGTTCTCCTTGACATCCTCCACAAATTGGTCCACCATTTCCATTGTAGGCTTTCCAGTGTCCTTCAAACACACACAAAATATTACCTTCATCTGGAAATTTCTACACATTTCGCAGTATGTCAATTAAGAAAATCATAGGACAAAGGGTTCACATACAAGACTTCAGGTATTTGGTGCAAAGCATCCAGAAAACCAACAAGCAACTGTACCAGTTACAAAAGTGCTTCAAAGAGAAAATGCGTGAAACAGGCACTCTGATTTTTGTCTATTTTATCAAAAGCTCAGCTGAAATACTTTATTTCATGAATATAATTCATTATTGGAAAGGTGACCTTCAAGAAAAATCTCAGACTCAGTTATTGTGAAACAGCTGATTTTGTGCTTACCCTCTCAAAATGATGCCACATGAGGTAGTTTACAGTTCCTGCTGTGAATCCTTTCTTGTCCAGTTGGTGTGTTTTTATCTTCAAAGCAACAAAACATTAAATTTTGTCAGAAGGCTGGAGGCAAAGAAACGGTCAAATGAGTTAAGCTGTTAGTCACTTATCAAAATATGTCATAGCCTGCATGCAGGCTCTCTATTCGGGGGCAACATGAATATATTATTATTGAATCTTCGAGCGCCAAAGGCGCGATCCCGCGAGTGCCAAAGGCGCGAGTGTGTGGGCGAAGCGAGCCCCCAGAGGGAGAGCTTGCGCGTAAGCCATTGAATTTCAAATCCGGCCCCTCGAAATGTGACAACTTGTTGACAACTCGCTACGCTTCCGGTGTCGATATATCGATCGATGGCTCTTCATAGATCGATCGAGCGCTCGCGCATTTATTTTGAAAAAAGTTGTAAACAAACAAAGTGAATGATGCTGCATCTGCAAGTGTACATTTTTGGTAAAATGTGGAACTGGTAAATAGGTTCGCATGTAAGCGGAAAATTTATTTGAAGCGTCATATCGCGATGGGAGCCGCGGACAAATGATGACAGATGTACGAACAAATTTAAAAAAATGCAAATATTAACTGCGAACTGACGCTTGTAACGCCGGTTAAATCTCGCAAAGCAACACAGTTCAACCCATCGATTGTCCCTCCTTTACCTGGTCTTCAATTATGCTGGAAAGTGGGCATATTTCTAAAACGATAGTGTCTAAGAGTCGCTCGTAGACTTTCTTCTCTGCCATTGCCACTGCAAAGAGTTGAAATATGAAGCAATATTGCCGTAACCGGTGTGCATAAATGCAAAAACATCTCGTCCTTCTAGAAGACAATTTACCGCATCTTCCTGTTCTTGTTTTAAGTTAAGGAGATCGTTAGAATCAAGCGAAAGTTTCCAAAATGCTTCATGAACGCTGCTGAACGAACTCGCGTGCCTATTCACGGACACGGGCCGTAGTTGATTTGGCTTTGATATGGACTATGGTTTTTCTCACATTTATTGAGCCTGTCATTTTTGACCAATCAGAGTGCTGCCTTCGTGGACGAACGCGCCGGATTTGAAATTCAATGGCGTGCGTGCAGGCTCTCAATTTTGGTCGTGGGCTCGCTTCGCTCGCCGACTCGCGCCTTCGACACTCGCGGGAGAGTTCAAAATTCACGTTGCTCCCGATAGAGAGCCTGCTTGCAGGCTAAATATGTCAGAAAACAGCTGATGGGCCACTAGGCTGCAGTACAGGCTTTACCTTTAATTACACTTTTCTGGTAGAAAACAAAACTGCTTAGGTCAAATCACAGGCTTCTGTCTCCCAGGAGATTTATTTGCTACTCGTTTGTTGATGGATATCTCCCCACTCACCTTTCCCTCTCCCCATTCTTTGACGCTAGCTGAAGAAATCCCTGGCTCTACAACAATCAATCCAGCAACTTTGTCTCCCCATTTCGATACCTGGAAGAAGAATTAACTACCGGTAAGTAATTACAAGTCTTGTACCAAATGGTCATTATCCTCATCCTACTCAAAGTCCACTGTGGGTTTAGCAACCATCAAATACAAAATTTCTTGGTGAATTTGTCAAAAGGGATAGTAAAATCCCAGCTTGCTGCAGCTGGTTAATGTGCATGAAACTGGGTCAGAAATGTTTCTTCTAAAAAACACTTGCCTTAAGGTTCCATTGGCACTGGGAGGCACAGTGGCCTAATGGTTAGTCCGCTGAGCAGCCCAGGTGCCAGGCCTGGTCAGGGTCACTGTGTTGTGTTCTTGGGCAAGACACTTTACTCTCATAGTGCCTCTCTCCACCCAGGTGTATAAATGGGTACCAGCGAAAAAATGCTGGGATGGGGGACTCTGTGATGGACTACCATCCCATTCAGTGGGGAGTAGAAATACTCCTAGCCGCTAAATGCTAATAGAAACTGGGATAAGCTCCAGCAAGTATGGGCCACTTGGCTCTAGGCTTCCCCCCTTCCATTGGCACTGGAATATTGCTGTCTGGATTTATATTAAAACTGAATAAAATAATGGACTGTGTGAATCTGTTTTTAAAACCCATTTTAATGCTAATGGTGTCTTCTTGAAACATCAAATCATTTTGAAACCATATCATTTAGGTAGTTACACATCAGTTTTCTATCAACTTATGCATAACTAAAATATATTTCCCTTGAAACACATTTGATAAGCAAATACAGTGACCCATGCCTTTTATTCTAGCCCTACAAAGCAAGAACCAATGCTTACAGCCAATTCTGTAAGAACATTTGCTCCAGCACCCACTCCAAAACAAACCACATCAGTTAAACTGCAACAAAAAATAATACTACCATTAGAAACATAACTCAGGCAGTACTGTTCCTGTTTCTAGTACCACCAATTAACTATCACATTCAACGTTACCAATAATTACCCTTATTGTTTTAATTAATACATTTCTTACAATTCTTCCAGGAAGAATTAGGGTCTCAAATTACAACACATTTTTCACAGCAGTTGTTAAAAATGGAGGTGAGATTCTCAAACCATTCTGTTAATGGCAGGTTCCTCTGCTACTATTATATACTCTTCCCTATAAATAATATGCATTAACAAAGAAAAAGCCCAGGTTTAATCCCTCGACTCGAAACTGAAGATCGCAGCTTGAAAATTAAAGCCATTGACCCCGAGACTCAATACTCTTAGAAGTTTTTTAGTTTGGGGGAATCGAGGATTGAGTCAAGTTGCTTGAGTTTCAAGTGACTGTCAGCTTACATTGTACCAGTACTGAACCAAACTTTACACCTTAGCAAACAATGATAAGGCAGGGAACGAGAGCTGTTTTGGCTGTGAAGAGACAATTAATCCCCAATCAACATTTTACTTTTACTGGTGCATATGCTTTCTGTGGCGAGAAAGTGAACTTAGGGTGAGACAAAAATGAAAAACTCAGCTTGCCCCACGGGCAAGCTGTTATTTCACCTTACTAGCCCGAAGCTTTGAGGAGCTAGCCCGATAGTAATTTGCATAATTAATTTTATGCAAATGTGCATGGACATGGTACAAGACCTGTACTTACAAAAGTTAAAATTGTTCTAATTTTGAAGACCATAAAATTGCAAAAAAAACAAAAACAAAAATAAACTAAAACACTTACTACAAGCCTTAAAACAAACACAATATATTAGATTTTGTGGCAACTAACTTTGTAGCTAATGTGAAGGATCCTTGATAGCCATGCATTTCAAGGGACATAATCCATATGCATACATGATACACCCAATGCTCAAACGTTTGCAAAGGATTCTGGGGCAAATTCAAACACAGTGTCGCCATTGGCAAGTTTTCGGAAGTGATGGACTATTTTACAGCAAAGCAAAAGGGTGGATTGGAGCAATATGACTTCTTTTCTTATTTTGATTGTTTAAAAAGCAAAGATTTTCCAATATGATTTCAGGAAGGACTAAATACCTGAAAAAATGGCTGTTACAGTCGAAGCTCTCTTAACGGACACTCTCGTAAGCGGACAGCTCTACTTACGGCCACCTTGTTGGAAACCCCGTTTTTACTCCCATACAAACTCTGTATTTTTACATTCTCGTAAGCGGACATTCCCGTAAGCGGCCGCGGACACTTTACGAGATTACGACTTAGACTTTTTCTTTATTTTTAAGCTCCCGTAAGCGGACACCGCAAAGAAAATCATATAAAAAATCTCTGTATCTTGTATTAATCAATCAACTTCACATCGCCGTTCGTCACAATGATTTTACTGTAATTACAGTACCATATTTCAGTGTTTGTTTTGTCGTCATCCACGTCCGGTTACATTTCAAAACACCACTAAGTTGCATATTACCATTATGTTAGCTGGGCAAGCTCCCGTAAGCGGCCATCTATCCCCTACACCTCTAGTGGCCGCTTACAAGAACCATTCTCGTAAGCGGCCAGCTCCAGTTGCGGACACTTTTTTCGTGTCCCGAGGGTGTCCGCTTATGAGAGCTTCGACTGTATTCATCTTTACACCGAGAAATGTAGTCGCCACATTGGCGACTTAATTAAAGTTTTAAGTCACCAAGTTGCCATAAGGTAAAAAACAATGTTGCTTGCCCGTTGGGCAACCCGGGATCAGATCACTAGCCCCGGGCTATCGGACAGCACTTTTGTCGCGCCCTGAACATTCCAGAAAAATATTACCTCTTTAAATTCATACCTTTATGATTCTTAAATTGGACCCATTAAAGTTCTCAAAAATATTACAAAAATAATCAACAACTTTGTCCAGTGGTATGGCAACAAAATCCCAACCCACATAATAATGAACCTGCCAGGCATTGACTGACCTCTTACATGTATAAGAATTAACAAGAAAAATACACTATGCAACTTACTTGAAATGATCGATCACATTACCAACCATCTCTCCCAGTTTTTTCATAGTTGGATATTGATAACTAAAAATAAAAGTTTCCAAGAATCTAAGAATACATCCACATAAACATTGTGATTTAATTTTTTTATATTTTGGGTTTTGAACAAAGGGAGGAAATTTCACTAGTCTAAAAGCAAACTTAAGGTTACACAATACCTTCCCCGGTGTACTTCAGAAAAACATTCAGACCTGTGGTGTTTTTGACAAAACTACCACAATCTATAATTAGTAGAAAGGTTATGAACCATAGAATTCAAAAAAAAAATATCCACTGTTTTGGTCATGCCTTTCTTGAGAAGAAAGAAGCCAGTAACAAAAACAACTGAGTGTCATTCTGCTGAATTAATCGGGTATCAAACACGACTACTGTCACAAAAGTACTACACAGTGCTAATCAGCAAGCATCAATTTCTCAAAGCGTGTCAGGGTTTTTCTGTGTTCTTAATGGTTATCTTTTTAAAGACCTGCAAAGCTATAGTATCAAATAATTTGCCGGCACTGTTGCAAGAGAACATCCAAAATAAAAAAAATGTTTTGGCCAAAATTCTACATACCGGTACCCTATACTCTTTCAGGACTGACTTTTCTGTTGACCTTGTCCCCTGCAGTGCGGCATTTTTTTCACAGAGTGTCGAATCAAACAGTCACGCATCATATCCAACAATATCTTTCATTCTACTTAAGTAATTTACTTACTATTTTCAGGTGTTGTAACTAACTTAATTCTTTATCAGAAAAAGCACCTTTTCACAAATTCATTGCATTTTGGTCCTTTTACCAATTTGGTTTGCCATCTGATAGCTTCCTTCCCAAGCATAAAGGTTGAAACCATTGTTTTGCAATAGCCGTGTCTTAAATACTCAATCTGTTCATTGAAATCGCTTGATTTGTAAACCGAAACTAATATATTCTTGGCAAAAGTCAGCTAGAATCTTCTCCGAAGCACTGCTCAATTGAAAATCGCTCATTCAATGCCATGTTTATATATCCTTTAGCTGTAAACAGCAACATCGTAACATGAACTTGTCAATAATCCCCTCCATTATATGCAAACGGCAAAATATTGTGCTCGTCACACTTTCAAGTTCTCCAAGAGGGTATATGAAGTAATTATTGATCATAGCGTCCCTATTGAAGACAATTTCGAAAGGTAATCTGGGATTGTTTATCATGTCGAGTTTTCTCGACAACCGCACCGAATGAGTTAAGAGATGGTATTCTTGCAAAAAATTAATTGCAAGATTTTGCCACTTGAAGATTTGTTAACAATGTATGTCACGCCTTTACTTGGATATTTGTCAACAGAATATGCTGCCAGCCAATGAAATGCTGGCATTCCTAGCCTTCAAAGCAAGCAAAATGATTTTCCCAGGAACTCCAAGGCAATAATAGTGCAACAGTCATGAATGTTGTCTTTGTTGAACTTCAATGTGCATTTTTGCAATCTTCCCTTCTTGTGAGAAACGGAAAAAACCAAAAGTAAAGAGCAAGGCACTCTACAAAAAGGGAAGCATCAAAAGCAACCTGTAGTTCAATTTCTAGGAAGTAGACATTAGATTTCTATTGAGGAGAGACCAACATTTGGCACTTATATTCAAAATCCACATTCATCTATATTTGGTTTTAATTCAACAGAATCTCGAGGAAAGTTGCAAGCGATGTAAGGCGTGGACAACGCCCATGTCGCACACAATATATAATATACCGTTCTTGGGCAGTCATGCTAACGGTAAGAATCAGTAATAACATAGGCTAATCAACAAAACAATCTTATCACTTGTATTAAAGAGACAGTTTTATCAGCCATCATTTTTCTTTCTTTAAATTATGATGGATTGGCAGATTTGCAAACCCCTATTTACCCCCTCGAGAATGAAAGACTACATGTAGCAGCGAATTGATTCAAGAAGCAAATAAAAAGAAGCAAGTGAAATCGCTTGTAAACAAAAATGCTAATGCTAATGATTTCACATGATGGCTCTTGACTTTACGGCTCCCTCTGCATTTTCCCTTTCACAAATGCTCAGACTACAAATCCTGTTGTTTAACCCATTGACGCCTGAAGGTTTTACGCACGCACCCACCCCCTAAATACCTGGCTATTTTACGGCATTGAACGCAATCGCACGAGTGGAAAAAATAAACCATATGCGCAGCAAATTCAGACAAACCATTAGTTTCTGAAGTAAACTTTTATTCAAACTAGACATGTTGAAATACCAATTTATGACTAAAAGAGATTCCCAGCATTGATAACTTGATCCCAAACGAAATTACAAGACAGCGATAAATTTTATTCACTTCCGCGCGTAATTTTGGAGCTCGCAAAAACACGTAGACTTTGTGCAAATTCTTAAGAAAAATCGTAAAATAGTCGGGTGAAAGATAGGTTTTCAATCTGTTCAACTGACACTGTCATTAATTCAATAACACGGAGCTTGTTTCTCGGTGCAGAAAAGCGGTAATTCGAGATGATAAATTATCTTCAAATCACGGCGGCGTGAAAAAGCATAAACAACGCTTTCAAAATTACAGAATTCCGACCACTAACTTAACTCTAGCACCGCTTTCTACGCGTTCCTTTAATTTTAATGTTAATAAACATACTCCTTGGTATATTCTGAAGCACTGTTGTAATTTTCTAAAGCGATAGACATAATTCAAAGCAAAGCGGAGCTAAACAATGAAGAAGCAAGTCTCTCAAAAAATAGGTGTCAGATAACAACACGTGCACAACAAATCTGTTTGCCTTCATAAGCCTAAAATTCCGCACTCAAAATTGATAAATGACAAAAACTTGAAAGAAACTTTGTTTAGAATTGGTTTTCAGTTAGGGTGAAGCCAAGAAATATGTTCACAAGCGTCAAAATATCGATATTTTTCGACCCGTGCTGTACTGCACGGCAGAATTAAT
Source organism: Oculina patagonica (assembly GCF_052425735.1). NCBI lineage: Eukaryota > Metazoa > Cnidaria > Anthozoa > Scleractinia > Oculinidae > Oculina > Oculina patagonica. The sequence continues at coordinate 13,033,122 of NC_135759.1, read as the reverse complement.
TATCCACATGTTCAAGTCGAAGGCAAAGTTTTAATTTTAGCAGATGGCTTTGGAGTCAATTGTACACTTCATGGATCTACCGATCCTTCAAAAAATTACATTCAAATTCGAAGCAATAACAGTACAGTACCATTTCGTTCTCAGAAGTCTTGAGAAGCTACATTTAGGCCGTGTTCAAGCCTGTGATTTGAATTCAAAACGCACTTGTAAGCGCCATTACACCATGTCTTCGCGGCCGTGGAAGGAAAGATAAATCCTTCATCAACAAGGTTTTAGCACACTGTACTCCATGGTTTTCCGTTTTAGGGCCACTTGAATATTCTATAGTGTTTCTTCTTTTCTTTTTAAGTCTCAAAGATGGTATTTTTTGTGTTCAAAATCAAAAACAAGGCCTTGGAAGTTTGTAAATACGTGCCGCCCGGCGCCATGATTTTCTTGTACATTTTCAACCCACGAAATAAGACAAAAAAACCCTCTTTCTAGGACCCCAAGAGTTCCCTAAAAATATGCGCAGAAAGCAGATTCTGATTGGTTTATTTGCCCTTATTATCTATAGAACAATAGGAGAAACAAAAAGTCTCCAGGGAGGGAGGGAAAGGGCATTTGTCACAAAGCAGTTTTTACGGGCGGTAACGGGCGGCACAGGCATTAAAGGGGTGGTTTTCACACGGGCGGTTACAGGCGGCACAGGCGCCAATGGGTTAAGGGGGGTCCTTCTTTAAGGTCATAATAATTTTCTCAATTTTTTGGAATAAGATGTTTTTATATACTTACTCAGGTGCCAGGTTTTCTGCCTTGCTTTCCTGAATAAAACAGATGATTGTCAAGTTTAACTACGAGTTCCATGTAGCTCTTCCCAGGTATATTAACCTCAACCTTAACCTCAATTTGATTGTGTCTAGACAAATTCCCTTCCCAAAACACACACAAAGGAAAAAATATAAAAAATAATAACACTGCATATGGATAGTGAAGATTTGTAATGATTCCAAACAGTTATTTGTTCTAAAAAGGTTTCAAAATCAATATTTTTGATGGTAATTAACTATATTGCACCTACATTTCCTGATGGTTAACACAATGTAAACAGTGAACTGACTTTGTATAAAGATGTTATTTGTCTGATGTTACAGCCAGTAACTGGGTTAATGGCTGGATTACTTCTTGACATACACATGTAACTTACAGTAGCCAAACACATTGTCACCTTTACATTTATCAGAATTATTTAGTTTATTGCTTATTGCTCTATTTACCAATGACAAAAGAATTTCAGTGAAGCTTATATCAATAAAATATTTCTGAAATTCAAGGTTCTTAGCAAACACTTTGTTGAAGTAAATTGTGCCACTGATAATCTAAAAACAGTCATCACAGTCATTTTTTAGTAGGAGACATAAGTTAAATAACAGGTTGTTAAGTTTTACCTGGCCTGGTGCATCGACATGGTAAATAATAAAGCGATCCAGCAGGCCCACAATATCTTCATGTTGGAAGAACCTCTCAAAGCATGTTTTATCTAAAGACAGAAATTTTTGCGAATAAGTGCAAATCTCAAGTCTAACAACATTACACGTAAGCGTCTATGACGACGATATGAATCCAAACTATCTGAAAATGACACCTAATTTTATATAGCCAATGTACTGTTTTCAACTCAGCAGATGCATTACAAGTTAACATGTAATAAAAGTGCACAATAACATTGCTTGTTTCATCCAACGTTTGGGAAAAAAAACTGTAAAGGAAACAAGGCCAGACCTGCAAAGCATGCTTCTCACAAAAGATTAAAAAAATCTGGTTCCACTATTTTACATACTCAAACAGCCAATTGAAGACCCTGTTACAGCTGATGGACCACAGATCAGCTTAATTTTCCCCAATTAGATTTGTTATACTACATCAGAACTTTGGATACCAGTGCAAGTGCTTGCACTATATATAGAGAGTAGCAAAAGGGGGGATCATGATTCCCTTTCACGCACAAATTTTAGCCAAATTCATGTGTTGCGTATACTTAAAACAGCAGAATTCATGAATCACGTGTCTTTTTAGCTATTTTCACACACCACAGACTAATTTTTGCCCTATTTTCATGCGTCACGGTTTAATTTTTGCCCTTTTCACGAGTCACGCATAAACCCTTTGCTACCCTCTATATAGGCTTGAGTATATCAAATGGTTAATCATTACAAGATTCCACTTTAAGCATGGGATTTTATAACTTATGTTTTAACATTCAGAAGGTTGTATATTCCCAGAAGAGTTGTAACCCACCAAATATCAGTTGCATCCAAACTGACCATTTGATTATGCATCCTAAAGTTAAAGCCTTGACCGCTCATGTAGATTTGAATACAATTCAAAACAGATAGTCGATCCTTTCATAAATAATGAAGTTGAATATCCATAACATATCTTATAAGAGACTGAAAGTTCTCATTCAGGAAATGGATACTGCATTTCTGCCATATTATTTCCAACTATAAACATTTAATGTTATTTAGGTCATAATTGACCACGAACTGGCACAAAAGTGTGCATACATTAAGCTTATAATTTATTGCGAACATCAGAACTGAATGCAAGATGGTGCAATATAAGAAATAGTCCATGCATATTTTGATCGCAAAATAGACATCTTGGCCATCAGTGAGCTCATTCTGTTCCAGATATTCGACCAACCTCAGAAATAATTTGTTATAAACCGAATATTTTTCTCATTAAAATAGCCTTGTCGATTTCTCCGATAATTCCAAAACACGCCTCCATTTTAACTTACAGTACATGGCCGATTGAATCTCGAGGCAAAGACGGTTAATACTCGAAACCAAAAAATAGAAAACTAGAAAACCACAAGATCTATTAAAAACGTTTTAAATAGTACAAAGCTTCAATTCTCATCTTCACTTGCTCATTGCACATAACACCGGTAAAATATAATGCAGCAAAACCACAAACCCAAAACAACAAGAAAAGCAACACATGTTCGGCGCCTACATGTACCTTCTCTGACAAGATTCGTTTGAAGTCACCTTTTTATGTGGGTGTATGATAATTAATTGCCAAAGTGTAAGCCTACGTGACTGATGAATGCTGTTACTCATTATAGCCTTTGTCGCATTTACGAAAATAGCGTCGCGCTCTTTGTTTTGGGCATATGCGATATGGTGGCTTGCTGTTTCAACTGCATGGATCACCGATGCAAATAAACAAGAATAATATGCAGTCATTCAACAGTAATCTCACTTACGATTCATTCCAACATCGTGGAATGTTATCATTACTTCCTTCTTCTTAATGTTTTCCTTCTCGTCCTGTTTATCCTTGGAGTCTTCGCCCTGGGCAGGTCGAAGGAAGGTCAAGTTAGTGCATAAGTATTAAACAGAACTACACTGTTATAGTATGCAGAAATCACAAAAAGTAATCCCGATCTTCCATAGATTGCAGGATACATGATACACTTCTGGTTAATACAGCCCGAATAACACGATGGATAAGTCACATAAAACAAAAAGTAAAACGTACCACGACAAACACGGTCAAGTCGCCAACTTTCTCCACCTACAAAATGGATCGAAAAACGACATGAGAACAGTTGCACATTGTGCAAACGGCAAATGCTTGAGAAGCGAACATTAACGTACCCTTTCTGTAGTTTGACGTTCCTCTGCCATTTCCTAACGAAATTACGCCTAAATAATGACCTAGAAGGATAAAATTCAATCAAAATCCTGCATCCACATGCACGCTGCAAACTACTCCCTCAGCAAGGTTGTTCAGCGATCAAATAACAAAGCGAGGAACAAGGGTCCAACTGGAACTGACCAATCACAGCACAGTACAGAAATCGCTGACCAATCGGTCCCGCAGCACTGCAGTAGGTCGATCGCCGGCGGTGTATGCAGAAGGAAACCCAAGCGTAAAAATAAAAGTTTGTAAGGAACGATAAATTATAAAACAGAAACGAAATCACTCAATGAAGTATTAAAAAACGTTACTTGGTGTTTGTTTCTATCTGTTTGTAGGCCAATCTCTCGGACTGCAAGGAAACACGATGGAAGGATTTTAAACAACACCAATCACATGTCTAATGTTTTGGTGATTTCACTTTGGTTTATTGATAACAATCTTGGGTTCAAAATTCCTTACAAACTTTTATATTACGTTTAGATTTCCATTGTCTTTTATCCAATCTGGTTTTCTTCGGCTTTATGTATGTGATATACCTTTCTGTTTAAAGTAGGTAGAAATGTTCTCTTTCAGCGGTTTGCTGAAACACCTGTTTAAATATTAACAACAGAGAATATTCTGATTTGCATATTGTTTATATGTCCTGCACAAACCGAAAAAGAGTTGGTGTTTATATTCCGTAAATAGCAAGATAGACACGACTAAAATTTTGAACTGGTCACGAACATTAAGTACCAATTAAAAAAAACGTAAACCAGCCTTCCCGCGCCTTCTAGCCTATGCATACCGTATTTACTCGAAAAAGCGCCGCGGCGCTTATTAAATTTTTCGCCTTTCAAGTGCGGCGCTTATTCGAGGGCGGCGCTTATTTGAAATTTGGACGCCACAAAATAATTTATTCTTTTACAGTGATTAAAAACAGCGTCTTTTGATTGTCAGATCAGTATTCGTCTGTTGCTAAAGAGAAAGTAACGCTAGGTGTCCTGGCAAAGTTCGTGGCCTTCACAACATTTACAAAACCACGCATTGTTAGAATGCTGGATAGAAAAACTAATGGGCGAGCGGTAAAACAATCACTCTGAACTGCAAAACATTGCTTTTGATGGAAAGAAATGTCTAAGTTTTCTTAAGAGTTGCTTTGTAGTGCTGTTTTAGTTAAACAGGAATTCCTTGAATAAGCGCCGCAACGGGGGGCGGCGCTTATTCGGGGGCGGCGCTTATTCGAGTAAATACGGTATTTAAAAATAGACTTAGCCAAGCCTAAAAGCGGAGCTCCCAATTTACTGACCAATAACAGAAAAAATATAGCACTTGCGCCCGCGATCCAATGTAAACCAATGTAACTTCAAAATACATATATTCGATCTCGATGAGTTCTATATGTGAGCCCGCAATATGGTAATGTGATACTGGTCAGCGGATACCTTGTTTTGACAGCTGTCAATTGACCATGACATGGATAATATCAAAGATGTAAGCTTGAGCTGGCGTCAACTATAACCTTAAGCCGATTTCTGGAGTATCGATGGAGTATGGACGCCGGCCGCCATGTTCCGCCATGTTGGGGCAACTTCGTCGCACGCGCCCGCGAGCCATGCCGCTAGTCATGAAACTCATGATGACCATGAAAAACCAAAAGCATGGGTCTGTTAGTTTTCTATGGGTATGGGGCTCTGCTCTGCGGCCCTTCGGGCCGCTGGGAGCTCCGCTATAACATGTAGTTGGACAAGAGGCCAGTTGTCGAACCCATCCGGAATCTTGGTCTGTTTACAAGAAGGTAGTGCAGCCCTACTACAGTCGACTCCCGATAACTCGAACCTTCAAGGGAAATTGAAAATGGTTCGAGTTATCGGGAATCCGAGTTATCGAGAGTTAAGAAGAAATCACCGGAAATAAGGACAAAACGGTGTCCAATGTTTTTCTTTTAATGCAGTGTACATTTTAATCAACATCAATCTTAACTACAGATCATACAGAATAGGGAGGTTGGGTGAAATAAAACAATGTCTCTGAATTACTAGTACTGTATAAATTGGAACATAACGTAATGTTGCAAAGTATTACAAAGGTAAAGTGCATGAAGAAGTTCAAGAACTTTAGTGGAACCTGAACTGAACTGACACGTTTTGTGTAATGTAAAAGAAAAGAAAGAAACGTTCACACGTCTACTCAAAAATAAATTTAATGTTTTGGACTACAGTACACTTTTTGTGTTTTCTTTTTCATGGTTCGAGTTATCGAGTGTAAAATTGTATAGAAAATGGCCTGAAGGGAAACGAAAATTGGTTCGAGTTAGCGGGAGAAACGAGTTAGCTAGGGTTCGAGTTACCGAGGGTAAAATTACAGTAAATGTTTTACGGAAATCCAGGGGAAATCGCTTTTGGTTCGAGTTAGCGCGAGGTTCGATTCGAGTTATCGGGAATCGACTGTACCACCCAAGCTGCACTTGCAAGTTTCTTAAAGTGCAGCTTTAAGAAACAGTCGAGCCATCCGTAAGCGACCGCCTTAAATGTCACAGGGAGTCTAAACTTTGAGTCATTTTCTCTTGCTTTGAGTCATTGCCTGTAGTCCTCGATAGACACAAAGCCCTTTATTCATCGTTTAATCAGAGATTCAGGCAGAAGCTTTTTGTTTATTTGCTGTTCCAGAAAACTCCATTCTCTGGTCTACCCTGCTGCTTTCTCTAGCCATCCTAAGCTTTCTTGATATCTTGTGTTTATACGTAAGACTTTCTAAGTATTTTGCTTTCCAATATTAACAAGAAAGTTTGCAAAATCGCATCCTAGGAATGAGTGAAAGCCGGAATTACTTTACACAGCTGTTTTCCAAGCCTTGATGAAAAGATTTTGTGTACTTGAGTATACTTTGTTGATCTTTGAACCATGTCCGTAGCCGCAGCTCTTGGCAACCAGATCCGTTGCATTGTAAACACTGAATACGGGTATATCACCCATTCAGTATCTGACAATTAAATGAAAGCTCTCACATCATCTTTTACATCACTTTTGGCGTGTAATAGAACCCTACTGACGGCTTCCCCGTGGTCTGAATCTAATGTAGGGTCTCACCAATTTTGGGCTTTCTCTTTTTGATAGAAACGGCAAGCCCTTTATTTCTACACTAGTAGCAATAACAGGGTTCTTTTTTTCAGTTCCTCCTTCATGCAGTATTGCTCCTGGAATCGAATTTGGAAGACATGAGATTAGTCCTGTTTCTCGGTTTTAAAATATTTCAAGGAAGTGATGTTCATGGGGTATATATTAATAGCGATCCTCAATACATGTCTCAATGCATTTTCCTTCTACCCCACATTATTTAAATTCTTTAAGCGAGAGGTAACACTGTTGAAGTGCTTAGCTTTGAGGCACTACTAAATGTTATTACTTCGGACGATTATAGGCTTAAAGCAGGCCATACCGCCAACCAAGTATAAAAGAATCTGGTTTTGCTGGTCATATTGGAAGTATTGATTTAACATGCCTCTACCCCATTACAGTATGTACTTGAAGCCAATGTCATTCAGACTTTCGATTAAAGATATGCTAGCTGCTAAAGACTTGCCAAAACCTGTTGGGCATGGATATAAAAGTAAGAAAAAATGCTGCAGTGTACAGGGGACCACGAATGCCGAAACAGAATTAAAATGACTATATCAGTTTTCTGGAGGGCAAATTGCTTCCTCTTCACCAAGTTTATTATCACGGTTTCTTTTTCTACTAACACGAAAGCGAGGCTCCAACTAAAAGGCTTTACTTAAGCGGCATTGGGCAAGCTTTTTATTGCAGCAAGTTATAAATTTTAAAAATATAGCCTTTCTTTAGTGTGGAAAGAGCAAATTGGAAGAGCAAACGGTTTGCAGATGATCATGAGCGAAACGTTTCTGTTCCTATGTAAAAATGAATGAAGATGCTGTGACACGTCACACAAAACGAAGACAAATATCACGAGATTTCTTTGCGTGAGCAGTGGTGCTTTCCATAAAATCGACTTTCATATATCAGTCGGTTATTTTTCATAACATTTATTTTCTTAATATTTGAATAAGTTTTAACCTCGTCCCCAGGGCCTTCTCGGCGACGAGTTTTCAAAATGGCGGCTCGGTGTTTTTGCGGAAAACTCGTCGCCGAGAAGGCCCTGGGGACAAGGTTGAATAAGTTTCTATCAGAGGAAGGGTGACACTTTACCCACAATGCATTGCGATTGAAAGTATATTATCGAAATTTTCGTGACGTCATCATTATGCTCAGAGAGTCGATCCAGTAACATCAAAATGGCGTCCTTTGTGGAGGTGCTTGGCGAATGCGCGACTGTATTTCAAAATACGCCGCTTTTGTATGTCTACTGCATTTCTAAAGAAGATTTCCCTGTCTGCCCACTTGGTTTGCCTTGTGTTGACCTTGTTTGCCGTCAAGTGCACGTAAGTTTCGTTGATAAAATGGCAGAAAGAAGGATCTCAATGGTTCCTTTAAACAATGGCCGCGTTCGAATGGAAGACGTTTTCAACAACGCACGCAGCCCTGTCTTAATTTCTCTGCGAACTAGTTGCAACTTGAAGGTAAGTTGAAAGTATACTTTAGAAATATAGCTGTTGCTTCGGTGGAAATGGTACCGAAATCTACTTTATTTTTTTGCATTTCGATGTGCAATTTTCGATGTAGCGAAGGTAATTCATGCCGAAGCTTTGTTATTCTAAAGCTTTGTATTTTTTTTTATCCAGCTCACAGATCCGAGAGAGCAAGACAGCCCAAACTACGAATGTGCTCTTATTTGGGATTTTTATATCGTCCCAGCTCCAGCAGCAGCAGTGATTCGTCCAAGAGAAATTACAAATGACGAAGAACGCTACGACACTTTGCCGCCTGTAGACCTTAAAACACCGGGCCAGTGCAATTGTTTTGTTTACGATTGTCAGCTTTGCATGGTCGACTTTGATCAGCCTCGTCAAGATCAAGAAGCAGATGCAGTGATTCCCCTGCTCGAAGAGCTGTTGGTTGGCGAAGACTCTGAAGAAAGCGATGACAACAATGAATACTCTCAACAAGATGAAGAGGAAACAGATGGGCACGAACAAACCGAAACACAACAAACGGTGAAATATTTTCCAATTGTTGGCTCTAATTGGGAAATGCGATATCAAGAAGGTCTGAAAAAGTGCTACGATATGCAAGTCAAAAAGCAGAAGGTGCAATTGAGAGTGGAACATGAACCTGACAACATTTCAGACTGCAATACCCTCAATTTGAGGTGGCAATTACAGCCTCGTTCTCATGTTACGCTCTGTTTGACCTGTACCGACTGACAAAAACATAGCTATGACTCAAAACTTATACCACAATGTAAAAACACAAACTACCTAGCGTAAAAGAGGAGGTTTTAAACTATTGAAATCCGTGTTCAAACCTTTTCAGTACTCTGGAAGTGCAAAACATCATTTCTGTGCTCCTAGCTCCCGGACTATGAAGGAAATTTGGATGATCTTAATGGAGTCTTAAATTAGAACTGTACGTTAATGATTAAATAGACATCATAAAAGACTTGTCTATATAGCGTGTATAATTTCCTTCAATTTGACTCTATTCCGGGGGTACTCTCCGAAAATTCCGGACCCCATTTTACCCTATTTCTGACCAAAAAATACATTTTCCCTACTCATATCAGACCAGACCCTACTCAAGAACTGCTTTGGTTTATGTAAACATTTACTGTTTAACTAGGATACAAATCATCGAAGTTTTTAAATCGCCCTTTATTTAAGGGGTAAATAATAACAATCATAAAAAATAGTTTCTTCCAAAAACATTTATATACCTAATTGCTGCAGAGTGCACAATCCATATCCTATTTCAGACCAAATCAGCTCAAAAAACACACCCTTTGGCGATGCACATACATATACCAAGAAAGTTTATGTGAGGAAGTTCCCCCCCCCCCCCCCGGGCCCAGGTGGTGTGCGGCCTACGATCGCGGTGCATTATTGTTACACATTTTTAAGATGGCGGTCTTTCACATCGTGAGGCGACGTTCGAAGACGAAAATTGAAGTCATTTTTTGTCGCTGTTACAAAGCTTATCGTGCCACAAAGGAATTCAATGGAAAGTAAAATCCTTCCTACATCTCCAGAAGACGCTAATGATTGTAAACACCGTTTGTGGTATCGTATCATGTTATAAGAGTAATAGCACGTAATTTCGTTTGACCGAACGTCTGCAAAGTACACTCCACTCTGATGGCTCTCTTCAACTATTCCTGGCGCCCACTTTTCCAAAACGATTACCAAGATATTCCTGAAGAGTAGACCGACTAATTGAGTGGATCGCACCCCAGCGCACCCCTCTACTTTTAACACAAACTGCATTAGAAGTTGACAATATTTTTGCTTTGAGACGATGTGTACAGCTTTTGTTTATTCGTTAAAAGACGGTGATGTCACGTCACCACACGGCAAAAACAAAGCCTGCTTTGATTTAAATGTGTTATAATCAATTTCAGGTCTTGTTAAAGACTGTCCTGTGTTTTCGCCATATAAATTTGTTTATAAATAAATAATCGCTAGGTTTCTTTTTCAGTCTTTTCCTGTTAGTTGATAGACTAAATGTTAAAATGTTTCACCGGCTAAAGAAAATCATTCTAAGAAACTGCTTTCTTGTCTTACATTTATGTCAGTCAGCTTGGTTTTATTCTGGTCAAATGATACCTCTTGAGATATTGAAAATGTTTTACTAATGTCATCTGCTTGAAAATCAGTGTTTTGATTGTACACTGAAGGTATATTAAATTGTGGTATTCCATGTTTGTTTTCACTAGGACTTGAATTGTGGTTCATAAAAAAATGGGAAGTTTAATAGAGGTTTCTGAAAAGGGGGGGGGGGTATAAAATCCCATTTCTCAGTGTATTGTTTTCTTATTTTCCAAATCCCAGTTCTATTGATATTTGTTTATTTGTGCTTCCCAGTACCAGGGACCCAAATCAGTTTTTCCCAGTGAAAATTTTTAAATCTCACTTTCCATTTTACTCCTTCAGACCCCTCTCATTAAATTGTTCTGAAATTTAATGAGGATCAAAATGGGTTTTATTCATCACTGTTAAAATGGCTTTCCAAAATTATCTAATCAAATTATTCTATCAAGCTTTGAGCAACAGATCAAGGATCTCAGGTCTGCAAGAATTAAATACATGTAAATGACACAAAGTTGCATGTTTCTTTGCATGTTTTATTTTCAACAACCTTTTACAGCTAGTGATTTCATTTATTTGTGGCTGCTTGCCACACAGTGTGCCACTAAAAATGTTTTACTGGTCAGTCCACCTTTGCTGGCCACATCCTTGTGCTCAAACTTTGTTATCTAAAAAATGATAAAGAGGAACTACTGCCTCCCAAGTTATCTTCTGCAAGCCTCATCATTTGACATTTTCTTTTTTATATTTCTGAAAATAGAAAAGTGGATAACTTTATTCAGTACAAAATTATAGCAGTTATGAAATCAGTGCAGTAGTGATTATAAAGGAAAGTAAACTATGTAAAGGCCCCTAACACAATGCATCTATTTGCACACAATCTCACATTTTAAGAGCAAAGATACTCTTATGGTAGCATCAATTTATAAGGTGAGGGCCTTTCACAACAGTTTGCTTGAGCTAACATTGAGCAACCAGGGCCCTGTTGTTCAAAGGCGGTGTCTGACATTTGCAGAATATATTGTGTCTCCTTTACTATTATTGAAAACTAACCAGAGTGTATAGTAGGCTAACCAGAGTGCGTAGTAGGCTAACTGGAGTAAACTTTTCACTCGGGTTAGCCTACTACACACTCCGGATAGCCTACTTTTCACTCTGGTTAGCCTAAATAGCACTTTGGTAAAGGTAACACAATATAAATTATTTTCTTAGTCTGCATTCTGCATTCTGCAAATATCAGACACCTGTTCAATGGGTGGATAATGCTATCCACAAGATAAATCACTATCCAGCAGATAAAAGTGCTGAGATTATACATCCTTTGAACAACCAGGGCCAGCTGTTTAACAAATAAGGTGAAAGATCTAATCATTAGCTGTAATTAGTCGATGAACAAAGACCTTCAGCCATCTTAGCATGTAGACAACTACTTGTACTGCTGCTTAAATTTTTCTTATAATTTTCCTTGGTCTACTTATATAAGACTTTCATTTATTATAGCACCTAGTCTCCCAATAAATTTAATCAAAAGAGAAAGACCTTGTCAATAACTGACGACCATATGCATTATCGCCACAGAATCATTTTCCTTGGTCTACTAGTTTGTACACCAAATTATGCTACATAACATATGATGCATGAATGGAGTGTGCTGATGCATTTTCTGGCTATGAGAGACTATATGTAGAGCTTCCACTGATTTATATCTCTGCCAAGGAAATAATCTTTCTTTTAGTTTTTTTTTAGTCCACTTAGTTTCTATCTTCATCTTAGTGGCAAAACTCCAAACAAAACTAATTTTTTAAGAGCACACACTATTAGATGCACAGACAACTGTGTGTATTAAACCATTACAATATGCAGCACAGCGACCAGTTTTACTTTATCACTGATGATTTTACGGATAAGAAAAATACGTTTGATTCTTTTTGTTTCCAGTGGTCAGGAAAGCTACAGTGTAATAGTGTTGCGTACATTTATAATTTTTTCTTACCTTGGCTTGCAAAATGGTCCGGGAATGGTCGATGAGCAGCAGTCGTAGATACCACATTCAGACGTCCAAAACCAATGGTTTTCGAATCCAAACGGTCAGTTCCGATTAAAACGCTAATTCCTTAGATCAGTAACATATCGGAAGCATGTTTCAATCGAAAGACTCGCAGAATCAGCGATATTTTGAACAAATTGTGGTCATTCGCAAGACATCCTCACGCGATGGCGGTCACGAGTAAATGAGCTCCAAACGACACAAATACCAGCATGCAGTGCGGTCATAGGCCGCACACCACCTGCCCCGGGCCCTATTGGCCTATTCCTACCCTAGTCGTCCTCTTCTCGGTCCTCAAATCGACTCAAGCGAGAGAAAACACGTGACTTTATTCTCTCGCCATCTTAACTAAGAAACGCACAGTCTAAGTTACTTGTTATGTATAAAGTGAATGATTTTTTTATTGCCCATCTTTTCATGCTTCGTGAAGAGCTGAGGATAACAAACACAAGTGTGCCGCTGGTTAGGATCGTGTGTATTTTGAAGCACGTGCCTAAAACAATGGGGGCATATCTATCTTCGATCCTCCTTCTCTGATATCGAAACATCCCTGAAATAATATATACTTGTCACGAAAGTATCTCTCCAGTGTAGCTAATCAGTAGGAATAACTTGATAATATATGAATAATTTCTTGCATGTTTTCCAGAATCAAGCAAATTATTTATGATAATTATATACGCAAACAGAACTGATCTAAATGCAATTGACGTGTGCTTGTAGCCTCCACAAAGTACGTGACTTAATTTAGAAACCAATCAAAACCAGAACTATTCATTTTTTACTACTTGCAACCTTAAGGAGTTCCACAGAAATAAATGTAAAAATCATGTTTGTTTTTTAAAAAAAAACACTTCAAAGAACGCTTTGAAAGACGAAGTGACACCAGCTCAGAATCCACCCGCTTCATCCTGTCATCATGTCTTTAATGTTAATACTGTAGGCTTTTAAATTATGAGCTATTCTCTTGCACCTGCCAAACCTACACATTGACCAATCAATCAACTGGCACTGCTTCCATCAAGCTGCGTAATTTACATATGTACAAACATCTTAGCGTTAATGAAGTTTATGATAGTTTCGCTTGCACCATGGTTACCAGCTTTACTGAGATGTTTTAGCGGCCTACAAAAAGTCGTCCTTACTTGGAACGTGAGTGGAAGTTACATTCCCCCCTCAGCTTATGCTGACGGTGAGTAGATTGTTTTATTTGCTTCTCATCTGCAAATATTATTTGAAACGTTCGCAATGTGTCGCCTTTAGAATTCGTATTTATTAAATGGAGTGGAACAAAAATTGACGTTTTATCAGCAGGTAATGGAAAGGATGCATGATGTCAAGCTTGTTTCAGTCACTCATCAACTATTTTAGCACACTGAAGTTACAACAAAGTTTTAAACTATAAACTCATATTTTTTGCTCTGTTCTAATTCGACAACCTAAACATGTCAAGCCCTATTCAGGATATACATCCATTCTTTTTACTACTAAGCTAGTAGACTTGTAGTTGTTACAGGCTTACATCATAATTTATTTATTTTATACACGGCAAGAATCCTGAAGAATCTTTATCGGAATTAAGTCAATGCCACCAAACTTCAAAGACATGTTTGGTAGAATATTTTGTTTTATGAATTAATAACGTTAGGCGACAAAATGTGAATTGGCATAGTTTCGTTAGAATTGTGAAATACGATTTTAAGCCTCTGAAATAAAAAAAAGTCATTTTTAAATACCTTCGTTGCTTTCGGATTTAAAATGTCGGCGAAAATATAACCAGTTTTGTTTATAGAAAAATAAAGTAATTTAGAGCCCAAAAGTAAAGAGGCTCTTAAAATAAATAAACATGAGGGCATATTAATCGATGTGTCCTTCGTATCTGTTTTCCCAACTGCTATTTTCTAAGAATCGAACTATATCTGAGGTCCGTGACAAATGTCGAAGGGTCTTTACTTTAAGGGCTAACTACTTCCAGGATTATTAAGTAACGACCGTTAATTTTTATCGCTTCTTTAGAGGTTTGTAACTTGCGGAACTTTAAAGTATCTTTGTTGAAGGATTGAATACCGGCGAACATTATGTATAGAAGTATTATCAATTGGAATATTCCTGAATGGCAACTGGAAGACTGAGCTCCGAAAGAGCGAATTTCATCCTTTTGAAACAAGCGCAGTCTACTGGAAATATATTTCTTTATTTGAGATATTACTTGACTTGTACCAGTTCTTGTAACAGATATTGCACAATTCTAACCGCTAATGACACCTTTCCAAGAAATATTGAAAACATTGTGGGGCATAAACACCAAAAACGACCAAAACTGGTGTTTTGCATAAGAGTTCTGATGCAATCGTAATAATGTATTGAAGCACTTTACACGATTTTGATCGATCCGTCTGAGATGTTTCACAATAACCAAACAGTCATGATAAAATGTATTACTTTCTGTTGTTGCCAACCTAATAATCAAATCCAAATCCAGGAGATTCCCAGGTGATCGCGATTTTAGCGCCAAGTCCGGCCACAGAATACGGACGACCAATAAACTGCTTCACCGATCGAACCATAACAAAATCGATTCAAAAAATTAACATTCAAAATCTCCCGAAGTCTACCAACAATGAACATAGGCTAAAAATATATGCATTTGCATCAATTGCATGGCCCCTTGGACCCTTAGAGTTTGTCAGACACCGGATTATCTGGAAGAAGAGTTGGTAGCTTTTGGTAGGTCTTTGAACCGTTATAAAAACACATCATCCTTCGTCTTCCGCCGGTTCTGTCTTTTCTAAATTTAAAAGTCAAAAAAAGTGAACAACTTACAGTCAGTATAAAATACTTACAGTTGAATTCCTATTAAGCGGCCACCCTCGGGGAAATGGCAACTGGCCGCTTAATAGAGGTTCGCCGCTTAATAGGGGTTTGTCAGAAATTAGCATAAGGTCTTTTTAAAAGGTGACATTATTTCAATACAAAATAAGGTGAAAAGGAATAGCGGAATCACAGGAAGACGACAATAAACCTGTGTTTGAATGATTTTATCGGCCGTCACGGTCTGAGCTTGTTGGAAATAAATTTAAATATCGTACCTTTATGACATTCTTATTGGCCGCTAAATAGAGGTAAAAACAATAGAAGAACGCTCATCGGGACGGCAAAAAGGTGGCCGCGGCCGCTTAATAGGGGTGGCCGCTTAAAAGGGGTTATATTTACAGTAAATATTATACTGACAATATTTTCGGGACTTTAGTAACTGACCGCTTAATAGGGGTCGGCCGCTTAATGGGTGGCCGCTTAATGGGTGGCCGCTTAATAGGGGTTCGACTGTAGTTATATTGGTGGCACTAGATATTACGGTCAGCAAACATTTGTGTCAAAACAGTTCATCAGTCCTAAAGGATTGTCAGACTATTTGGTATCTTCTGTTCTGAAACGTTTGTGAGACGCTTTCGTCTGGCTCTATTTTCATATATTAATAGTTTTTTGTCAAAATTTTAGGAAATGACTATCCAGAACTCCACAGCCTGCCTTATTCCAGGCTTTCTTTTCAAAGCTGAAGCTCCGCATATAACTGCGTTGGTCTTTCATGTATTAAATCTTTCACCCGCAGTGCAAACATATGATTTTTTTGTATTCATTTCTACAATCCAGCTGGATAATCATAACATTTTCCCACAAGTCCAGAAAAATACTTTGTTTCGATTTGTTTCTCTTCAAATTATCGTTAAGTATGACAACTTCATTACAAGGAGAAAATATCTTAACAACACGCGGAGCTTCTAACTGTTGTTGCCGGTTTCCACAGGTTGTAATGCAAGGTCAATCGTGCGCTGCTGCCATCCTCGCGCGTCACATTCGTGTGTTATTAAAATAGAGCACTTTAGACCTGCCTCGGGAATTTAAAGAAAAAATTATGGTTGATCAATTAAAATTTGCCCGATTATAAAATAAAATATGTAACAAATTCTGACAGTATATGATAGACAATTGACACAACAAGGATCATTTGAAGTCCAAACTGCAGTGAAATACCTCCGTATTTATAGTATAGAGCGGTCTCTTTACTTTAAAATTCTACCCGGAAATATCATTCTTGTACAGTGCGATGCAATCTTGCTCTGTAGACGATTTAACCAGTAAACACGGCACTCAAATTACTGAACGTGTTTATACGAATACCCAATTTTGTCAAACACAGCATCCTCGAAATACAATTAAACTAACAAATGAATTAAATAAGTCAGGTTGGACAGAGTAAATAATACCACAAAACACAGTATGATGTCGATATTCAAGTGAAGATTTAATTTATTCTGAGCAGATATTGGAATGTTTGGGTTAGAGTTCCAGGTTTTTTTGGAAGGTTACTACTTTGCAAACGCACTAAACAAAAATTTTGTGTTAATTACTTTACAATTCGGGAGTGTAAATATCGAGAAAATTTCAAATCCCTGTTCGTATTCGATGTTATATTCCCAAGCTAAATCTGTAATTTACAATGTGTTTGCCAAACAAAGGAAGATGGCGCTGTTATCAGTAAAGATGAAACTGTTTTTGATTACCAAAAGCGATTCTCAATATAAAAAGGAATAAAGGCTTGTGTTTTTTAACAATAAGATTCAAATGTTTTTGATAATATTTTTCAAAGCAATAGTGCATGTTAAATGTTTCAATGTTAGTTTATTATTACTTTTTCTTTTAGGTTCCACAGCGACAGGTGCTTTGGAGAAAGAATAGCCCAAATGACTTAGTAAACTGAAACCAAACAACATGACAACTGTGAAAGCTTTCTCGCTTACAAGTGAAAACTTGAAGAAATTTGAAAAAGAACAACAACAGCAAAGCAAGAAAAGGCATTCCTTACAGAGAAGCATAAACCGTGAGAGAACAGAAGCAGATGGCAGAAGCTCTGGAATTCACTCTTACGGTTCACAATTGAGTGCATTCAAAGAAAGCCTCAACGAGAACTCTAAACACGTGGATGCCAAAAAGGTGCTCAATTCCAATAATCATTTACAAACTCACAGAAAAAATTCTTACTCACTTGACCGACCAGAACGCGAAGCTTTTCGAAGAAATCCCGAAGGGCAAAGTCGAAACGAAAGCTCACATGCTACTCCGCACGTTGTGAAAATTGATTACGAGGAGGAAAGTGATCGTATTAACTACGACAGTGACAGCGAAAAGGGAAAAGAAGGGCTTGACTCCGAGAAAGAGGAAGAAGAAGAAAGTGATGATGATGATGATGATGATGATGATGATGATGATGATGATGACGATGATGAGGATGATGAAAGCGACGAAGAGAGTGACACTGAAAGTAACGAAGAAAGCGACGATGACGATGAAGAAACGGAAACGGCTCTTAAACGAGCACTGGCTGAAACTCCTGCAACAGTAAGAACGCATTACACAAGCAGTGTAAACGCGAGCGTCAGCAGCATTCCTACAGTTGCTTCAGTTAAGAGGCCAGAGTCCATAAACACCATTAAAACAACAAGGACGGCGAGAAAAGGAAGTGCAATGTCCAATGTAAGCTCGGCACCTTCTTATATTTTGAATATGAATCAGTTTCGCATGAAGAAAATGGCTGCAAAGAAAGAAAAAGAGCGCGAGAAGCTTGGTGGTGATGTGAGTGAATCTGAGTTGTCTTTTGGACCAAGTCACCGATCACTTGCAAGTGCGATGAGCATGCGCGAAAAAGGTACTACAAGTGCGCAAAGCAAAGGATCTTATGTTTTTACAAGAAACTGGTCACGATGGAGTCATTACAGTGCGGCAGGGTACAGTATCAGCGAAGGGCCTGCGGCCAATCACAAGTTTAGGAAACCTGCAAAAAAGGAGACAACTGGCCAGAACACTCGAGCAAAGACTCCCAGGCTGGGACCCCACTCTCGTTCTCAGGTGCCACATTTGCCAGTAATTAGTAAAAATACCTCAAACAAATCTGTTCCCGATTTGTGCAAATCTGGCAAGCGTCACGTGACACTCGCATTAGATCCCGGGCTCTCACGAGCACGACCTGTGAGTCGCAGTCAAATAGCTTCTCGATTGAGCACTCGTTCAATAATAAAACGCCCGACCACACCGCGTGTAAAATCACTTCCAGACCTTAACAAGCAAGCTGTTATATCCTATTTTCAGTTGGAAAGAGGAGTAAACAGATCAGCAAGCAGGTCTGGGTTTAGGAAGAAAATCGTAAAGCCCGCAAACACGTCCAACAATAGAGGAGAGATAAGGCAGGGAGAAACGGACATCGATGATGAAAAGGACTTTACGAATCGACGAAAACGAGTTCGCAAACTAAAGGAACGCCCACAGAGGCAGAGAAATGAAACATCTCTTAGTTCTGCGTCAAGCGCGCTTTCCAATGTGCATAAACGTAACAAAAATGTAAATGACCGTGGCTCTTCTCTGACAAGCGCATTGTCTCTGTCATCTTTGAAATCGAGTCGAACAAGCCAAA
Source organism: Oculina patagonica (assembly GCF_052425735.1). Taxonomy (NCBI): domain Eukaryota; kingdom Metazoa; phylum Cnidaria; class Anthozoa; order Scleractinia; family Oculinidae; genus Oculina; species Oculina patagonica. The sequence continues at coordinate 13,014,240 of NC_135759.1, read as the reverse complement.
GTGGAAAACCCGCTTCCTCTAGTGCATCTAGCAAGGCGAGTTTAGCGTCAAGGAAAGACAGACTGCAGCCACTCAGGACATATGCCGGTTACCAAAGCGGCCCTAGTAGAGCATCTCTCCTCGCACCCGGAACGCCTATCAGCTTGATCCTTCAGCGCAGCCCGAGCCTGCGATCGGTTATAACTGAGTACAGCAGTTATCTGAGCTTAGCAGCCTCAAGTGTTAAGTCGGCGCGAACCAGCTCCAGATCGAGTCTCTCAAGTACAGGTAAAGATAAGTACTAAATTTATTTTTAGGTAGATATATTAAATATATACTCCTCTCAACTTATAGCGGTATTTCAGCGCCCGCTATAATATCGATAAGGTAGTTGTAAAGATCCACCCTATAATGCTAATTTGTTGCCTGAAGTACTGTGAAATGAATTGGTTAAGCTGCTAATTAGGAGAACTTCTCCAATGTTATCAAATATTAAAGCCGTTAAAGGGTATTAAAAATTTAACATGCATGAATTAACATTTGTTTTCTCCTTGGTAACGAATTTCACGCGAAACAACTTCTACGACAAATTTTGTGTGTGGTACATCTGGCATTTTAAAAAAGAAAACACTTTATTTTCAAACAGTATTGCCATAAATTACTTTGACAATTTATTCTGCATAGGCTCGTATACAGTTTTTATATCTAGACCAGAGCTGAGAATTTAGAGACTTTTTGTTGTAATGGTGCATTATTAATGAAAATAAAGTCATTTTCATTAAAAGTGAGAAGTGAAGGCGATTGAAGCATTTCCCTTGAAAGAAAGTGGTAAAACTTACTGATTAAAAGTCGGAAAACAACAAGTTCAACAGCCAAAACATTTGGGAGTATAGCGCTAGTTCACCAATAGGCATACAAGCGCGAAAAATCACTCATCAAATATTTATTGGTCAGCGTTTAGTGGTCTCTAGGATGCCTCGAGAGTTTATACAATTTCAACACTGAGTGCGACGCTTATATTTCTCGGCCAGTTAAAGGCTGGAAAATACGAATAAACCCGTTTGTTATGGACGAACGAGAGAATGCTTCAAAAGACGAAATGAAAGTGGAGGATGTCGAAAATAACAATGGTAGGTTAACCGCAATTCATTATTTGTATTCCCGACTGAAGTATTTTAAAGTTTAGCTTTATCTTCCCGCAAGGCAGAGATTCAATTCTACAAGCAGCAATAATTTTCTTCCGATCGATTTTATTTTCCTATCACTTCTAAAAACCATCAGCGAAGGGTTTATGCTTACTTCAGGCGGCGTGTGAAAAATAAAAGGATGGTATTTAAAATAAAGGGATCAGTCTTCTCTCAGATGTTACTCTGTTACCATGAAATAGCGCTGCGAGAAGCTTTGTTACACTGTCCAGCTTGATTGGAGCAAAAAGGAGTATACCCACGATCATATGAAATACTTCTAACGTGCCTTTTTCCTTCGTTATGCACAACTAGGGAAGGTTTTTATCCGACACATATAACAGTACGATGCTTCAATGACATTTCCACTTTGTAGCGGCTAGCCTAGATAGACGTTATTTCATACTTGTACTCTCGCATTATCCTCGTATACAACTCGCACGAACGGGACTATGGCTAAAATAAAATTTTCTCTGCGGGTTTAAATGCTCAAACACCAAGAAATCGGTTCCGTGCTCAAGAAACTATGTCAAAAATACAAGAGAACTGAAAGATTGCTCTTGTAGAATTTAGTGATAAACACGTTTCCATGGAAACACTGATGGAAGCAGTGTGTAGAGTCAGCATGAACGTCAATTGCCGAGAAATGCTTGAGTTCAGAATAAGCCACCCGTAGACCTACACAAGGATATGTTGACTTCAGTCCACTCGTGAAGCCATGCTTAGAACATGTGTGGTAGACAGGTGGTAAGCCTTGCTAGCAACGGTGTTTACTGAAAGTTTGGGTCCCTAACTTACAAAACTTGAGTTTTAAGAGGATTCTAAGTGACGCTCGGTGCAAAGTTGACGGCTATTACAATGAAAACGATAGCATTTTCTTCAAATAAGAACATAAAATCGAAAGGTATTTAATTTGTGCTTCTTTGACAACTTTCAGTAGTATTTTTTAACAAAATACTCGACTTGGCGAGAAAACGCTTATTCCTATTTTTTTAAATTTTATATACCAACAATAATAAAAAATTAGTTTAGAGTTTACTGCAGACAATTGACGGATTTACGAATTAGATGCCGGCGAATTCCACATTTTAAAGAAAGTTAAAGTTTACACAAGACTGAAGTAACTTTGCAATCTCCCGCGTCTACTACTGACTAGTTAAGAATAAAAAGGGCTCAGTTGCAGTTGATTGTTGCAAAATTAAAGTTAAAGAAATCACGTAATCTGTTATCGGAATAAAAGAAAGCTAACTGATAAACTAACCAAGAACTTTAGTTTCGAAACAGAGTAATGCCATGGCACGCTTGATATGTCTCGCCAATCAAACGACATTTTCGCTCCGCGCCGGACTGGTTGAGGTTAGAGTCGCATGCTACAGAAGTTTTGTAAGCTAAAACAAATGTGACTAATACAAATCAGCAATTATTGTCTGTTGCTTTTATTCACAACACAGATGGAGAAAACACTGCCGTTGGCCCACAAGCCACCAGCCCTGAAAAAGAAGAAGAAAAACCAAAACGAGTGGAGCCTCAAAGAAAACCCTCATCTAAAGCCAGTGAACGGCAATCTAAGAGAAGCTCGCCTGTGAATGAAGGAAAACAGAGTTCGCCTGTGAATGAAGAAAAACAGAGTGATTCCGAGTCTGAGCGGCTTCAGTTACCAGCAATTCGACCCCAGTCAGTTGCATCTGGTACCAAATCGCCTTATTTATCTTCTGTAAAGGTTACAACACCAAAAGGTGAGTCAAGTGTTCTGATTAATATATTATATAAACCATACGGAAGTCGCTAAGTAAATAAGCTGTCAGTAAAGATGTTTTTTTTTCTGATCAAGCCTCACCGGCATGTGGTATCGAGGGATAAACGCAGTGCGCGTATGAGGCGTCGTCCAAGCGCGTTTTTCGGCGAGCAAAGCGAGCTGCTGAGTTGCCGCTAAGTCGGCGAGCGAAGCAAGCCGGCGAGCAAAAGAAACGTTCGCGGGCCGGGCTCTCTTCGCCCGCCGTCTTAGCGGCTTGCTTTGCTCGCCGAAACTCGCGGCTTCGCCGCCCGCGCGATGCCCCCCAAGAGAGCCCTTCATATCCGCGCGTGAAGAGTTTATTTTTAACAAGAAATTTTTTGGGCAAATGTCATGTCGGTTATCGATTTGGCAGATAATAATTACTGGAGGAAAAATAGAAAGACTGCAAGGGTTGATCAGACAACGTGTAAAGGGCGGAAACACTGGTCAACACCAGCCTTCTTCAGGTTGTGAGTGAAACGCGAATTTACATGGTCTTTATATGATTTGCTAAGAAGAGACTTTTTAAGGAAAGAAAGTATTCTTCAAACCTTGACAATGAAAGGCCCGACGTATAAACTTTGACTTAACCTAGTAGAACTGGAGAATAAAAGCCTACGTTTATTATGTCTGACGGTTAATTAAATAGACTAGTCATATAACGTCTAAATCCACAAATCTAACCTTGAATCTTGTTTTATTCAAGAAATCGAAAAGGCAAAGAAAAAGAAAAAGATCAAACTACCCCATAGTAAGTTATCAGTTTTTTTTTCACTTATTTACTGTCAGGATTCTAAAAAGCCGAATCGGAGATCCTATTAGCGTTTTATCTTCCGAGTCGGATTTTTGTTCTCTTTGCCCAATAAAAAAGAAATTTCTAATGATTTAGCGACCTTCCAGTTGGGCACCCACTACATCTGAGGACGAGGCACACACTGTTGACGACAGGTTACAATTATGTTCTTATCCCTGAAAATGATAAAAGAGTAGAGGTGTGTACTGTCGTGAATTGTAATAAACGTCGTGTTGTTCCGTCGTGAGGGTGCTGTCGTTGTCAGTTGTCGTTGTCCCTCCCATCTGTCGTTTGTTCGCCGCTGTCCTCCCTCGCCCTCCCGGCGCTCTCCCCTCCGGGCCCGCCCTCCCTCGCCCTTGCTGCCGGTTGTCGTCGCTAGGGCGTGTCAAGGTTCCTTTCTCTCTTCTCTCCCGTGCTTCGCTCTCTTTCATGGCCCCTTCGGCGAGGGGGCGGGCTGTGGGGGCTGGGTGCAGTCGGGCTTTGGCTGTGAACTGAATGTATTTCTTTTTCTTCACATTTCGGCCTCTCACTACCCGTTGGGGCCTTCGATTCGGCGCGATGTTCGTGTTCTCGTCCTCCAACACGATGAGGTGATCTCTATTAACAGACAATGTGTAACATCGGTCGCGGGCAACGCGATAGGTGCATATCCGACAACTGTATCACAGGTATACAATACACTGTTATACATTACGCAGGTAACATTCCGACGCTATTACAATTAGACAGTAAGAGGTGCCCTTCATAACGGACAAAAGAAAATGGAGGTTCCAAAGTGTCCAAAGGTTTATTCGGCTAAATGTGACAATATTGTGCACCCCAGACTAAAATCTCTCAGTTCCTGTGTTTAAAAGCGCGATACAGAAGTCGTCAAATACGATGAAAACTAGTAAAATCTAGGGGATGTAACAAGACCGAGACGAAGGAATCTTTTCCGAGCGGCTTAGGTCTTTTGTGTGCGCCAAGTTCGATTTAAATCCGGCATGGTTCAACCAAGCGGTTTTTCAGCGCTTATTTCATAAAGGTGTTTCCCAGCGTTTTATTATTTGGTAATCAGATAGGACCCAGCAGGCAAGTTGTTTAGTGAGAGATTTGCTCTTGTCTCCAGGACCGCCAGGCCTATGTAAATCCTTGAAAATGAAAATCGTTGAACGTTACGGACACAATTTGCATGTCTGTGTGTCGCAAAAGTTCTATCCAGGATTAACACAATAAATAAAATTTAAAAGTGATCGACAACGTCAAGTCCTCGAAAAAACAACCATTCTTGAACAGGAGGAAATATGAAACAAACGTAGCGATAGTAGTTGTTAAGGGATGTCATCCTTTACGATTAACACTTTTACTTTCTTGTTTCTAAAGTTTCCTAACCGCAGATATTCTATTTTTTATAATCTGCTTTCCCACATTGGCAGTCTAGATAAAGTTTGGAGCATTTAATATGAATGATATTAGGGCTGTACTGCATATTTTATAACAAGCGCGTTTGTTGCCAAATTAGCTATTTATCATGTTTACTAGTTTTCATATACTGTATGTCTGTTGAAATTGTAAACGCAAATTCTCAAAAGGGAGTCTTGGCCAGAATATTAGCGTGCAGAAGTAAAAGTTTTCTAATAGTCTTCAAACAAAGCAGTGTTTGCAGGATTGTTTGCATAACAATTTCCAGGATCAACATACAATTACTGCTCTTAGCTAGTTTGGCTTAGAGAAAACAAAGACAAACTCGTTAGGATATTGAAACCTCACTGGGCCTCTGGTTGTCCAATCATATTCCAGAAAAGGCTGCACAGCAGGACAACGTTAATTAGCACCATGATGTGGCAGCGTTTCTATGGGAACACAACAGGACGCTTTGTTGAATGTAATCATTATACCCTGGCACATCGGGCCGGTAGAATTGGAATAACCACAACTAAATTCACACGTTAAAAGTGCGGGTGTTGGAACTTTAAGTAGAAGACCACATTTCCATTCTTTCAAGCTTCAACTTGCACATTGACTGTTGTACCTGTATCTCAGGCTGTTTAAAGTTTTCTTTTGAAGTAATCGTTGTCGTAAACATGACAGAAGTTGCTTGTGAGTATGAATGGTGTCCCAGGCAGCGATAAACGCGTTTTTCAAGACCCGCATTATAGGAATAAGTCTTTCAGGTCTAATGTATTTGATCTTTTCCATAGTCGTTCGTGTTAACCACCAACTCCCTAACTTCACAGAAGCCACACGGGATACTGGCATGTAAGTTCTGTTTGCTTTGGTTGTAAGTTCAATTCATCCGTGTTTGTTAAAGTGAAGCCCTTTCATTGTCTTTGTTTGTCATATAATTTTAATTCTGTTTTATTTTAATAGAACTCGCCTCGTAAAACTTGCAAAGCCAAAGGAATCTAAGGCTGTGTGGATGACAAGCTTTTGGTAATGTATTTGAATCCTAGGGTCTGAATCACTGAATGAAGTCGGTGACTCAAGTATTTTGCAATGATTATTGCAATCGGATCCGGCCCATCAGACGGCAAAAGTCTGGTAGATGATTTATGAGTGGTAAATAAGGCAGCCTGTAGGTTAGGTTCCAGTCTGTACTTTGAGTAGCGTAGGGTTTTTGGTACTTTCTATAAAAGTGAAAAGATTCGACAGACCTCTTCTTTGAAAGGCAAAAGATACGTTCAGCTCTTCCTAGGTTCCTTAATTTCGTTGAGTAAACATGCACGTTGTTTACCTTCTTCTATGAATGTTTCACTAGAGGATAATAAAGTTACTCAGTTATTCAGTTTGCTATTCAGTCGTAAGTCAGGTACCTCCATTTTCTCTCTTCTAAGGTTTTATCGATATATTTCAAGGCGTAGTTAGAGTGCTGATTGGCCGCAATTGTTTAGCCAACATTTATTAAAATATGCAATTCTTGTTTCAGGCCGATTGTATGGGGGAATCAAGATATGATGTGGCCTGTTTCCAAAGCAGCACTGTCAGCAAATGCATCAGAGAGATTAATGACCTTAGCAACGGCGAAGAAAGATTTCCAACTTGATCACCCACTCAGCTGTAACAGGTCAGTATTACTACAAAATAAATTCAATAAACAAGAACAAGCGACATTAACAACTTTGAAGGTGAACCGTGAAAACACACAACGCTAGAAAGTCGACGATTTGCTTCTTATCGGTAAAATAGACACTACAGTTTCGAACAGTTTAGGACGATTCAAATGCTGTTATAAAATTTGAGGCATAGCCCAAGTACGAACCAAAACGTGTATTCTTGGAGAAGTAAAAGCGATCCTCATGACTTGCATGAAAATAAATTTGGGCCGAAGTGTCGTTCACACCTCTCACAAGGTAGAAGTCAAAGAAACCCGCTCCAGCAGAAGGACACGCGCGTTTACTTGCACCACACCAGCACGCGCGCGTCTTATCGCACGATATCCGGGCACGATATCCAATTTTATTTTCTTAATTCTCTTTCTATTCGTAGGGGGGAATATGTTTACAGCTGCGGTCGCGATTCTGTCATATGGGATGTACAACCTTTGGCTTTGAAAGCAAATATTTCCGCAAGGGTCAGTCAGTTAGCGGAACCCAAGAAGTTACCACCAGAGCACAAAGAACAAAGGTAAGCACGCATTTTTTCAAGTCACGCAAGTCTACGGTTGGTAGTGATTTAGTCCTTTCACGACATTTATCTCCGCGATTTCGATAACTTCATTATTGCCCTCATTGTGGATCATTTCATCCGCATTTTTTCATTTTTTCTCCCTCTGACGTTTAGGAATGCTAAATTCATTATATTACTGGCTCGCCACACAAAGCGACCTCGAAGAGATTCATTAGCATATTTAGCTTAACCCTCCTACTGTTAGACGCAAAGATCGATTAAGAGCGACTTTCCACTTTAAACTTTTGAGTCGAATTATTCAATGTTGTTGGCACTGAGGGTGATGCGATTTAGTAGTACTGTCTAAAATTAGTTTTGTCCGTGGTTTTCATTGTTAAAAGATTAAGAGTCCGAGTTAATTCCAACGCACACAATTACTTTCATGGTTGGATTCTCAGCAATTTGAATGCACTTTGCCAACTTTAAATTAGGTGGTAATTGCGACCATTCAAAAGGAGCTACAATTAAAGCCAAACCATAAACCGTAACATTGCAAAACTTTGTACTGGTACTGAAGTAGCTGTCAGGCGTCACTTCAGTTACTTACGAAATACAATAGCGCTTTGAATTTGTTTTGAACTTGAGCATTATGTTTAAAAAATGCATTGCATGTGACACTTGTGATTATGCGCGCTGTGACATGTGATTCGAAAGTTCATCGAGTTGCTAAGCAGTGCATGACCTGGTTGTTAGTAACGTATTCGCACAGAAAACCTTTCTTTCTATCTTCGGATATTATCTAACACGGGAAACACGTTTAGAAGAGGACTTCTATCCTGACAGTTTAAAACAATCTCCAAAGGTACAGTTCTTTAGTTGTTGCGACTTAATATTCTGAATATACCAAAAGCATGCGGCCTTTAAAAGTGTCATTCAAACTCAGTGTACACAAACGATTCGACTCTATCATTAATCGTGCATCTCTTTAACCTAATGCCCGATAAAGACTTGATATTTTCGACCCAGGATATATTTCTGCAACTTTGTCAAACATTTGAATCAGTCCAACAAAATCTTCTTCAATTTCTAAATAATTTGTAACACACATTTTTGCCCACACGTTCACCCGGCGAGCAGATGCTCTACTCGCATGGCAACCTGCTTGCCAACCGGTTGAAACCGGGGATATAACATGAACCGACGGACTAAAAAATAAAACAGGGCCACTTGTACAATGAGAGAATATTTGAAAATGGCTGCAATCCAAACTCAGAACTGAAAATGTCATCATTCAGACATAAGTCTCAGGAAATAGTTTGTATAAACAAAATAGCAATGCAAAACTCAAACACGACAAATGAGATTAAAAAACAGGACAGCGTAACCTCAATAAAACGTGCATTTTAATTGGTTTGTTTTCCCGGTAATTTGGAACTCGAAATGTTCTTTCGGAAGTGAAAGAAATTTCAGGACTGCTTAGCTTGTTAACCAAAACATTCTTTAGTCTGTGTTTTTTATAAGCTTCTTTTGTGGCACCGTAGGATTGTCCTGTATTCACCTCAAGTAGTTTGGACTGGAACGGGCTCTTAGTAATTTTCATTACCTCTTTTAAAGTCGCAATCTATTGGTCACGCAGGCACCTGATCCGCAGAAGCCCTCACAGCCCGCGAGACGGTTTTTCATGCCACAAAGTATTAGTAAAGACCGTTATGCTAAAATAATTCTACTACTTGCTTTTACTCCTTCGCAGTTTTCAACAGCTGCCCATTGACTGTGTTCTTTCTTCCCTGCAGGGAAGCATATATTTTCAGTTGTGGAAGAAGTTCTCCTGTTTGGCAGGTAAGCGAAGCGGCCAAGACAGCAGAAGAGCGGGAAAGATCCATGAGACTCGCGCATCCCAAGAGATGTCATCCCCATTACCAGCCGGAACGCGAAGTGCCTTGGATCGTAAGTGAACCAGCAAAACGAGCCGTGTCCTCCGCGCGGGTCGAACATCTGGCGCGACCTAAAACGCGCCAAGATGGGCTTATTAGGGAGCCAACATGGCGGGTGTCATCAGCTAGTAGGCGAACTGTGGCATCAGCGAGAGTACTCGAACTTGCAAAGCCCAAACAAACAGTGGAGGGATATTTACCGTGTAAAGAGACCGAATGGCCAGTTAGTAAGAACACTCTAAGAGCGATAGCCTCTGAAAGAATCCAAAATTTGTCCAAGCCAATCGTACGAGAGACAATGGACCATGTTCAATTTAACCCGGATGCATTCACTGTTAGTGAAACCGCGAGGAAAGCTAATGCATCTCAAAGGATCGTGGAATTAGCCCAACCTATATCGCGTGCAGGATACAAATGATATACTGGGGACGGTCATCCACTGGCCTCCCGCGAGTCAACTATCGATTTACTTTGGCGCTATTTCTTTTATAATTTAAATTCAAATAATTTATTTTAATATTACAAAAGAAACAGGATTTTCATGTTCTTTTTGTGGCAAAATTTTCCATTCAAAGAGCGCTCCTACGAGTCCTCAGTCCCAACAGCGTGTCTTACAACAGTGAAAGTCAGTGATAGAAAACTGCAAAAAACCTAGGTTCTAGATATGGCCAAAATGATCTCACTCCTGTGGTTCTAACGGAACTTTTCAAATCAGTGCTTAAAAACCGTCTTTAAAGATATCTTTTCATGTGAGGGTTTAATTATTTAAATCAATTGCTTGATAACTGATAAGACTTGATACAAATTTGTACAGTACATCTTGATTTAACGGTCAGACATTTGATCGAGTCCTTGTTCGCCGTTCTTAATTTATAAGTTTATATGTTGCCTCGTTGTGTGAAAAAGAGTATTTTTTAAGTTTAAAGCATCTTGTCAAGATAATAAACTTGTCTGGTTTTATAATTCACTGACGTTTCTTTAATTTTAAAGTTAATTAAATGAAAAAGACGTTTTTTACTCCTGACTGCTTTGGAATCAGAAGAATTTGGTTAACCATCAAGGATGCGTCAAATCCCTGTGCGAAGAAGAGCATAAGGAGCTTGTATCCTGCGAGGCAGAGATTCGTCGTCTTTTTGCTCGGAGAGGGACGAGAGCGAACGTTTCACGCGACGAATGACTGTAGTTTCCGCATGCACGATAGGAAAGCACCAATTTCCCCATCATCACTCGCCGAGTAAAAAGAGAAAACGGGATCTCTGTCTCGGAGAGAAGGGGCTTAACACTATGTCCCCAGAAATACAAACAAATTATTCCCTCTATCTAAGCCCATTCCACGACTGTGATTTCGCTGGCAGAAAGAAAACTGGGAAATTACACATGTAACCCTTAACCTTGTACTAGAAATAAAAGGCGCAAACAGCGGTAAACAAAAGTTTCAAAGATTTTTAAGGGGCGGGGATTAACGTGTGTGATATGAATAACGCACGATTATGATGATACTACTTTCACGATTATTGTATTCTCTAGATCCTCTTGCATCACAGAAGAGAGTGAAGAAAAATACAAAAAAAGCGACAGTACAATAATTAACTACATTTGGCAAAACACATGTAACTATAATTGACATTAAACGAACAATTTCTTTTTTTTTTTTTCAACCGGGATATTTACTGTAAATTTCCGGCTCAGCAGACAGATGTTATTTTAGAGATCCAAGAGTTTGAGACGGTACTTCATTAGAGATCAACTTATGTGTTCTCTCGTCTCAGAAAATAAAGCTTGAGCCAATATACCTGTGACAAGGAGAAAGCTTGCATGTTACCAGTCATTTCTCCTCTCTTACATTTTATTAAATTCATTCGGTTGGGTTAAAAGCAAACAAAGAAGAATTCTTTAAACGACAATTGAAAGCCTGCAGGACAGTTCTTAGCATTCTGGCTGTACATTATTATTTACAAGTTTGCAGTCCTTAACAAACATTTTCAAGATATCCACTGAAGTCTTGTTTAGATCTTAAAAACGCTTCACATTTCCTTTTCAGTTGGTTGGGTGTATGCTGATAACAATTCCTCTTGTCCCTTGCCATATCCTGCACAAGAGAAAGGGTTTTTGTTAAGAATATTACGGTATTCACAAAAGGAAACATTTCAATCCAAAGACTGTTTAATGCTTTGGTGTACAGCAAGTTATTGTATAACGTCAGGGGAACAGGATAAGCCATTACCTCCTCCATAAGTGGCCCAGATTCTATTTCTGTGATCACAAGGTTATTTTGATTTGGATTTTCTGGATTTCCTCCCAAAGTAGGTAACAAAAATTGATAGTTAAACAAATAATAAACCTACCAAAGAAATATAGCGTGTCAGCCGACGCACTGGTGATCTGTCGGCCAACATATCAGTCACGTGTCGGTGGACAAATTGAACGACGCGTTGATGACCGCCAATGCCATTTTTGTTTTTGTTTTTTAATCTTATAAAGAATAGCTTTCACAGCTATGACAGGTGTTTCATTTGTCAAACCTGATTAAATTGATTGTGTACAACGTTTATAGAAACTTTTCAAAATGATGAGCATAATTACACAGGTGAGATACTTTCACAAGGTGTTGTGCTGGATTAGTTCAGTAGCAGGCTTTTTCACCCTGAAGATGTATTTAAGAGATAGAAAGTGGCACCCATGCTCTAATGCATACACAAGAGAGAGTTTCATTGTTTGGAGCAATTCAAAAGTTCATGCCCCAAGCTCCTGGTAAGCCTTTTAATATGTATTTTCAAAGTGGGAACAACATGCTTAGTAAAGAGTATCAGCGTAACGTTAGGAAGGCAGGGTGGCCTAATCGCTAGATTCTGAGCAGTCTGGGTTTGAGTAATGGCTGGGGCAATGCATTGTGTTCTTGGGCAAGACACTTAACTCTCATAGTTCTTCTTTCTACCCAGGTGTATAAATGGGTACGAGCATCCCATCCAGGGGGAGTAAAACTACTCCCATCAGCTTCATGTTATGAAAACTGGAACAGGCTCTGGCCTGAAGGGCCACTAGGCTTGAACAAAGACTTTACCTTTACCTTATTGTAATATTACACAAAAATGCAACCCAAATCTCATTAGAATACACTATCGCTGATGCTTGTTATTTTGCTAACTTGTTAACACTTTTGAGTTGTTTAACTTTAAAGTGACGATGATGAAAATTTTCATTGAGTTTTTGAACGGCACAAGGTGTACTTACTTTGTAGTTATTTCCGTGATCCTGAATAAGCTGCCATAAAAACTGTGCTTCACCTGGAGAAATATGTCTTTCACCTTTAACCTCACTGGCTGCCATTTGTTCAAACTCTAGGCATGGAAAATAAAGTGATACACATCAGTTTTATTTCTAGTCATATCTGAAAACAATGTTATATGGCAGCCTAAAGCATCATTACAGTATCTTAAGTTTATAATTCAATTTTAGTTTTCCTCATTACAAAACAACAAAGAACAGAACAAACAAGAGAAATTAATAAAACTAACTTATAAAAATTATTGACAATAGGTTTTCTTGTAAGCCCCCAGTTGTCTTAATAAGAGTTAAATTGTCTTTCTGAGTAGCTTGTGTCACAGACTGAATACAGTCAACTCTCTCTAAAACGGACACCGTCGGGACCAGCTCCGGCTGTCCGTCTTAGAGAAGAGTCCAGGTTATAGGGAGTTTATTTGCAGCAAAATGACTAAAAATGGCAAGGACAGGACCAACACCAGGTGTCCGTCTTACATAAGTGGCCATCTTATAGATGTGTCCATTGAGAGAGAGGTAGACTGTATAATCATTCTTACATCAAATCTTGTTTATATGTACAAATAGTTCACAATTTGTCTGGAAGCACTTAAACAACAGAGCAGAGACCCATTTCCTGTTCCTGGAGTGTTTCATTTACAATGCAGATCACAGTGAAGGCAGTCCAGTCTTCAATACTGTCCACACAGCACTTAGTGTAACAATCTTTGCACTTCAATGAGACAAGTTCAATTTACATAGTTTGCGTTATTTTTTCCCCCAAATCTGGACTATCCATTTTCTTTTTGATTGGGGGGCTGTGGGGCTAGCATGTATCTATTAACTTGCTTTTAGCATAATGATTGTAAACAATAAAACTATACATTTTTCAAATAATTCAAATTGAGATTTTTAAGTTTTTTTATCTGCACATTATTTTTCAATTCACTGCCATGCATAGACTTAGAAACATAATCTTACCTTTAACAACTGTTGTTGGTTCCTTATCTACTTCCATTTCTTCAACTCCTTGACTTTTATGACCCTGAGTACCGGTAAGTTAATTAGTGAAAATTTTTATAAGACAAAGGGATTTCCTTTTACAAATCAAGTTCCTCCTAATAACAGAGTTCTACCTTAACTAGAAAACAATTAAACAGTCAGATTATAAAAAAACTTTCAATGAAGATATAATAATTTGATGTTTTTATAGCCAGGCATGTTAGTTCCCAAACCACAGTAGCCACTGTTATCAACAAGTGGAGAATTCAGTATATTGGCAATCTGTGTTAGTTCTTGGCTCACTCTAAAGAATGAGGTATACATGCATGCATGTTTCAGTTATTTGCTCACATGCTTCATGTCTCCAGTTTTTAACAGATATAAACTGGGGTAAAAAAAATTATCGATGAGGCATATAAGTTCTTGACTCAAGCTTAGAATATGTAATGAGGTATACATGGCAGTTTGAGATCAACTCCTGTTTTTTTTTAACGTCTTTTGACAGGGTTTAAATTTGGTGTTACAGTATTGGTGAGGTGTGTTAGTTTCCTCTCTGTGATTATTTTGATGATGGCAAACATCATTGTTTGAACAGTTGGTATGTGCAGATCTGCTTTAGAAAATCTACTTCTACATATACATCCCATATTCATCCTGTCTTTTGCATTTTTAGAATGAAGAATTTTTTTTTTCATGTGGATCTCATTAATCTTCATTGGCCATAATAAGATCCAAGACACGAATACCTCTTCTATCTTCTAGTAATAGTTGCTGGACGAGTGACATGCTTTTTCCTAAACAAAACGTTGTCATTTCCGCCTAGCAATGTCTGTCATTTTACCTCGCAAAACAATCAATCAACCATGACAACAAACACAACAACTGAGACTGTTAAACACTCAACCTGAATCCACTATAAACCTTGCCAGCTATAGTGTGCTCCATCAAACAACATGTTCAGCAAACTAACTAGGGAGAAATACTTCTTGCCAAAAAGCTTCCCTGGAATGAAACCAAGACATCCAAACTTTTATTCAGTGAGCTACTGACCTTGACTTTTCTTTTAGAAATGGGAACTGCAGCATTAGCATCAAAAGCCAAACCAAGCTTCTGGAGATTCTGTTTTAGCGTTTTCTTTTGGTCCCAGTTCTGACGTAATGTTTGACTTTGGGTGTAATTACAGACAAAGAAAATTACAGCTACACATTAGACACATGTTTTTAATAGCCTACCGGTAAGTAAGTAAGTTGCCTTTATTTAAAAACACGATTTACTAGATAAAAGCTGACAGCTTGTGGGGTCATGTGAATTAAAAGTATTAAAAGTTAAATATATATATCAATATTGAAATGAGAAGACAAATTATGACAAAGATTCAAAGGGCTTGTTACTAGATCCCATAAGGGATGGGGAAAACCATCACAGAATAACATTAACTTTGTTTACACATGGACAAATGTGGTTGTTAGTGTTTAAAGGTTGTGGACTCAGCTAACACTGAAGAAAACAAAGGTTCACTTGACTGACTATTGGCCATTGAATTCTTGGAAATTCTTGAAACTACAACAAGAAATTTCACTTTTGATTTCCATTTCAATACTTGTCCTAGTTATGATTTCGAAAGTCTCAGCAAAATACAGGGTTAATTTGACGGAACAATTTGTAATTTATTTTGTTTTTAATGTATCAGTCAATCCCAAGCGAGATCATCCCCGAGGAATACACCAGTTTTGGTGGCGAGTTGGCTGCTGGCATGATTCCCTTGTGGTGTGGTGACCATTAGTGAGGCCCAGATAGGGGGGAATTTGATCGAAACAGAAGCCCTGATGAACGGGCATTTGAGTCTCTACATGTGTCATAAACTATAAAACATTAGCAAGCTCAAACACGCGAAGTTAGTATTTGGTTACGTTAAAGTTGTTTCAACATATCTTTTCCTATTAAAATTGGCTGATTAATAGGGCAAGAGTGTCCGTTTAGACCCTGTGTTAACGAGAAAACCCAACTCACAATGATATTTCAGCCCCGACCAGTGTAGCCTGTTCCAGTTTCTCGGTAGTTATGGGAGAGCGAATAACGCGCATGGGTGAGCGAGGAAAAAATGAGGCGGGACGAAGACGAAGGAAGGAGAGTCTGTAAGAATTTCTTTAACGACCCTCTTCCGCCCACTTTTCAGATAATGAGGTGTTGAGAAGTAAAAATGACATTCTGTCAATTAGCTAGAGATGTTCTCCTGTTTCTCGCGCGAGGCCAAAGGTCTGCGCCGCATGGTTTCCTGTTTGTAGATCGAGTACTGAGTAATGAATTATATTTGCTACAGGTTTCGCTTGTGCGGTTTGTTTTGGCTCATTTCTATTTGCAAGATATGCT
Organism: Oculina patagonica; assembly: GCF_052425735.1. Taxonomy (NCBI): domain Eukaryota; kingdom Metazoa; phylum Cnidaria; class Anthozoa; order Scleractinia; family Oculinidae; genus Oculina; species Oculina patagonica. The sequence continues at coordinate 12,998,361 of NC_135759.1, read as the reverse complement.
TTACGCTCTCAAGATGTTTGTTCTGGAAGGACAGGGTCAGCAATTTATCTGTGAAAATTGCGCCCTTGAACGTAATTAAGGTAATTAAGCGCCCTTGAACGTATGGAAAGGGCGCTATACAAATGATGATGATTACTACTATTATTATTGAAAATGATGGTTTATACTTGCATTTAATAATTGTGATGCCGGGCCTGTTTGTTTGTATCATAATTTTTTATCATGGATGACAATTAAATAAAACTTTGTGCGGCTTCTCCAGAGATTGTTGTGGCTTTACTTCGAGAAAACTTAAAGTTGGTTTTAGAGAGACACTCTGTGTTGTAAAGGTTATGCTTCTTGCATTAATTTGATCGAGCGCTTTCTCTCTTGAGATCGATGATGTCAAGGTTTTACCTCCCGTGTACGTTGCATTACATTCTGGCACCGCATGATTCAAATATAGGTTTTCACAGACACAAGCCTGTTGCCTGTTTTACCCGTTATATTTGCCACTACATGATTGAGTTCCGCCGACAATCCAAGCTATTTCAGCTGCTGAACTTGGTCCAACATCACCGAAACCAAAGGAGAGGCAACTACAAAGGAACACATTTCCGATTTCATCCCAGTCGTCGTGGGAAGAGCTGAAAGATTAAACTTTTCCTAAATCCAGTTGGCAAAATAGAGAAAACTTCTTTTCCACAATAAAGCTTGGTTCACAGTTCAGGCAGATTTCTTGTTCCGTTCTCTAAAACGTTTGAATATCAAGAAAATCTCAAAGACAACCTTCTAAACTGGAACAAAATTCGGCTTCCCCGAAATCACGCGCGTGGACCGCGCTCGCTTATCTCTCTGACTGACGCTTGTTCCGAGGTGTTGACGCTAACTGTCAAAATCAGCCAATCAGAGGGTATAGCAGCTCCTGCTATACCGGAAGAGGGTCGTTAAAGAAATTTTACGGGCTCTCTTTCCTTCGCTCACCTTCGTCCCCCTCGTTTTTTCCTCACTTGCCCGCATTTTTCGCTTTCCCTTTCAACTACCGAGAGCCTGGAACAGGCTACGACCAGTGGGGCAGTTGACCCTGCAACTGGCTCACAGTGGGGAATTTGATCAGACATTTTGAAAAATGTCAAATGCCCGGGGGTTTGTACGGGGGCGTGATCTTGCTTGGAATTGTCGCACGGGGTTCAGACCGAGATTAAACTGACATTAAGCGCATGCATAGCCGAATGTGAAACATTACCACCTCTGCTTGAATCATCTTTGGCTAAACAAATGCCATACAATGGTTTAGGGTCGTTTCGAGACAAGCCAAGGTCTGTTTGAGACACATATAAAGTCGATTCGAGACAAACTGAAATTGCTTCGATTTAGAAGTAAACTCGAGAAAAGTTCACTATAAGTGTTTTAGTTCGGTAATTTTTGTTATCTCTGTAACAAATAAGCTAAACTTCACAGAAGCGACTCGATCGATCAAAAAAACCCTTTTCCCCCCCCCCCAAAAAAAACTTTTTTTTTTTTTTTTTCCCTTTTTTTTTTTTTAATTTTTTTTATATAAAAAAAAATAAAATAAAAAAAATAAAAAAAAAAAAAAAAAAATATATTTTAAAACTCCCCCACAAAAAAAAAAAAAAAAATATGGGGGCGGGGAGGAGGAAAAGCCCTTCCCTTCAACACGGGACAAAAAAACAAAAATAAAAACTTAATCTGGAAGTCTCTGAATTTTTATCTTTTTATCTTTTATAACTTTTTCCCGAAAACAAGCCTGATCTGATCTGTTTGTTTTGTCATTTATATAATTATAGTATAGTCTTTTGTATCGAAAGGACTTCAAGTAACGTGAGCTTGTCTTGAATGGACTTTACATGAGTAACGACCTTCGAAATCGACCTGAGGAAAGAAAAACTGACTTACTTCAACACCTTAACCTTTTTATCTTTCTTCTTTCTTTTAAGGCCGGGCTTTGTCGTATTTACACGCTTTTTTCTTTGCGTTTTCTTCCTTCTTACCCCAGTCATGTTTCACAACGTGTGCGACGCGAAGATCAGCAAGAAATCGCCAGGCGTACTTCGCGGAGAGGTACTGGACACTAGTCGCTCCTCGTCGCTCCAGATTCTCTCGTTGAAAGGGCATTTCATCAAAAATGGCGGCAAGATTACTTCAATTCTAAACAAAAAGCGAAAATGGACCCGAGAGGAGATCGACTATCATCTGCTTCGCAGCGTCAAAGCTCAGAATTTTACGCTGGCGAGTCAACAATCAACTATATTTGGCAGGTATTGCTCGGAGAAATTCACATGTTTTTGACAAGCGTTATAAAATAACATGAGCATAGCTTTCTATTGGACGGTGCCAAGGCTCTGCACGTGCAATCTGCACACTACTGCGCATACTTTAGTGAAAAGCCAACGTTGCGATAACGAATTGACTTTGGCTTAATGCGAGGAGAGATGTATGCAAACTCCTAATGACGCTACAAACTTGACTGAACAAAACTTGTAAATTTTACAGTAAGCTTAAACGAACTTCTTACTTTAAAAGTATTTCTTTACTTGAACGATTTTCACTGGTTATACTCTATCAAATTACCCCATTGTCCGAGGGGGAGGTTCTCCGGCTTGTAAATGACGGGGATGATGAAAGGATTTTTTTGGGTTTGAAATTTTCAATTCCGGGATTTTTTGGGGTTGGAAAATTTGGCAAGTATTTTTTTGGGTGACTTGATTAAAATAGGGGATTTTTGGGTATTAAAAACCAACTTAAGTGCCTTGGCACGGCCTTGGCGTATTTATGGTATGATGAATGAAGTCCTGTGAATAAACAAACACGAGCATTCAATATGGTTTTCTTTGTGTTATATTATTGCCCCTCCTGGCAATTTAGGGGTAATTTGACAAGGGATTTTTTTGGAAGTTATTTTTGGTCCAGGGATTTTATTGGGTAATGTCGGAAGACCAGCTAGGGATTTTTTGGGGTCCCGAGTTTTGCCTGCATTCGATCATCCCCGTCATTTACAAGTCGGAGTACCCCCCTGGGCCCATTGTACTGCATCCTGAAGTATGCTGGTTTACTGTATGAAAGATTTAGTATTTTTGGATGCATGATGAAGTTAATGCAAAGACTTGTAATTCAGCTCTGCTTTTAATTACGTTGTAATAATTTAGTACTCTCAGCAAGGGCACAGCTTTGATCCAGAGGCAATGAACAGGGCTGTGGATACCCAGAGGGAGGCTCGAGGCAAGGAACAAAGGTAGGTACATGTAGTACTGACTATTCTACAGGATATTATTGCGGTTTTCAGTGAATCGAAATGCAAACTCGGAAATTCACAATCCAACTAATGATTACGTTTTTTGCTGCTGTCAATCATAATTATGGCAACAGCTAATGAACCATGAAAAACAGAAACAAACAAAGTGGATCAAAATCTTTCAATTACAACTGACAGACCTGACCTTTTGACCCGGTTGAAGTGAGCTCCTGTTTTCCGAGGTGAGGTCCGCTAAGATGATTGATGGCAGCAAAAAGCGTAAACCGTTGGTTGAGGATTGAATTTCAGAGTTCGCATATCACTGAAAACCGCAATAAAGAAGTGTTAGAGAGTATGGTTGGCGCAGAGTCTCTTCTTAGTAATATATTAACCATATACATCTTTTTACATTTATGACTAGTACTGTAGTAATCATAGATTAGGGGAGTGCGTTGGAGTCAATTTTGTGTGCCTTAATTAAATGTGTAAAAAATTTAATCACGCATGATGGAATCACGCAACAGCTGAATGAAAACAATTCGATAGATTTACAGTGTGACACACATCCTGACTCCGGGATCCTAAAACATGCTGTCGAGCTAAGCAACTCAGTAAATTTGGCATAATTAATGCCAAGATAAACAATGCGCTAAATTTATTTTGTGGCACAATTGCCGCCGAGTTATAAACTTTTTCAAAGTCGTTAGCTTTGCGTTTTCAGCTTGGTAGTAGATGCCGCGCTTTGCCCGACGGCTATATAGTTCGGCTATATAGTTTCTCCTTTGTCGAACGCAATAAATTTTATAATACAGTTTGTGTTCTGCATTTGCTCTGATTGGCTGAAAAGCTATGCTGTATTAGCAAAAAAAAAACAAAAAACACGAGCATAAAACAAAGAAAACTTTTTTAACTGTTTGGTGAGCATTACGTGGCAGATCATAGCCACAAAGTTTTAAGCCCCATAATTTATACTGTTGTAAATCACTGGTTATTTGAGAAATTTCAGAATTTTTGAAAAAAACTTGCCTGTTGCTTACGTTTTGTAAATTTCTTTAATTTGTAAAATATTTCTCAATTTCCTGTGTTGTTTAATAAAAGTACAGTCCATGACTTATGTTTTTCATTTTCTGGATATTTGTACAGTGTAGCAGTACAAGTGTATTAAGATGTGAGAAGAATACATGTATACTAAATCAAAATGCGTTTCATTTCAGCATGACTGAGTGCCCTGATTAGCTTGGGATTCAACTGTTGTAAATTAATTCTCAAATTAAAATGTTTTCTCTTGGCATATTGCTCTGCATGACTTGTGTCAGCTTTGGGTTCTAGGTACAAGCATTTTCTAAACAATCATAATTACGTGCTTGCCGTGACAGGACTCTGTTATATAGCAATGACCATCTAGAAAGTATAGCTGTTGCAGGTTACATGTAAATTGGTTTTGAGGTTAAATCCATTTCCAGCCTAGTTTAATCTGTTTCAACCTGAAGATAACAATCTATTGGACTTCCTTTTAATGAATTCAAGTTATTTCATGTCATTGTAAAAGTGTTAACTCTAGGTTGAAGCAGATTAATCTAGGTCAGAAACGGATTTAACCTGCAACATAGCCACCTCATTTCCTTTGTACCTCTAAGGTGCGGGATTGCAGAAAAACAGCTCAAGCTCATTTGCATCTCATTAAATAACAAAAGAATGACAAAACAGCACATTTGTTATATGCCTCGTTCTTTCATCCACTGAATTAATTTTCCGCAATCCTGCACCTCACTCCTTTGTACTTACAGTAGTCTTCTCCTTATGTGACCCAGTTTGATTGCCGTCTCATGAACTTACTTTTCCTAACTGAGATTATATCATAATAAATGCCACTCCACTTTAATTTCTTTACCTATGCCTCTACTGGCTCCTTAAAGAGGCCCTTATTGACACTACTGGTTAATGTCGTGCCCTGTCATTAATCCTGACCAGTTTATTTTTAACAGGTCAGACGACATAAGGCATATGTTTGGACCCATGCCCGCAGAAGTAACCAAAGTTAGAGAGGTAGGAAGTACAATAAAATTGAGCTGTTAATGGTGTATTCACTAGAAAGATTGATTGTACTTCTAATTAATGAAGTGTAGGATATCAAATGTAAGATATCAAGCAGTTTGTTAGGACCTAAGTATTTTAACTCATTATAATTGTTAACTCAATATCTCAATCTGCTCTTTTACATCTCTGTAACAGCCCACCAAAAATTTTTGACATGTAATTGTTATCGCCAGCTGTCAATACATTGTTATATTGTCTTAGTAAAATCTTACATTGTAACAATAAAGTGTAAATGTTAGAGGCTTCAGGGTTTCTTTTTAGGCTTCGATTCCTGGCAATCTCTTTGAATTGTTTCTATTTTGTGTATTTGGTGTGGTAAATAAAAATATACATATAAATAATAAACAATAAATAATTTATTTATGTATCACAAATGAAGTGTGAGACTGAGTTTTTTCCTTGGCGGTACTATACTTGTATAAAATTTTGCATTGTCTTCTTTTTAAAGGAAAATGTCAGCAGTACATTCAAACGAAGAAGCCATATTCAGAAGTGTATCCTTTTGTGAATTGAAACAACATGTACTTGTAGGTTAATAACAATGGAGCAAACTTATTGAATTCTATAGAATATTCACAGGCCTCGAAATAATTTCCGAAGAGTCCCCAGACACGATGACTGGCCAAATTCATTTTAGCTCGGTCATACCTCGTTTCTGCTTGGACAAAATTGCAACATGTAATTTTCCAATAATTATTAAATATGTGTAAAAATATAACGTTAACTCCCCCCACCTTAAGAAATAACATTCCCAAAGTTTTTTTTGATACAAGTAACGACACTGTTGACTGTCAAAGTAAGATTGCCGTCCGGACTCGACTCTATTTTTTGCCGATTGAATGAATTGTTCATTATATATATATATACGATGTTGCTTACCTCAGTTCGGAACCATATGGTTCACATTCTTTACAAAAAGTTTGAAGTTTTAAGATTTCCTTTATCAATAGTTCTTTTTTTTCAATTCTATTTTCTCAATATTATTTCAATATTACCCGTATTATTACTATTATCGACTTGTGACCGGACAACATGACCTGCAAGGCAAATGTTTGACCAGTCAAGTCCCCAATCAGTCGGGAAATTGTCCGTTGACCAGTCGTTATTTTGAGCCCTGATTCAAGCACCCATTGGTGCTCCAAATTTAACATGATAATCATGCATCTGTTTGTCTTGATCACTTGTGATGTGGGTAACATGATATCATGCATCTGTTTGTCTGATCACTCGTGATGTGGGTAACATGAATCATTCTGTTGTCTTCACTCGGATGTGGGTAACATGAATCATGCATCTGTTGTCTGATCACTCATTGTGGGTAACAGTGCATCTGTTTGTCTGTCACTCGTGTGGGTAACATGATATCATGCATCGGTCTCACTCGTGTGGGTAACATTCATCTGTTGTCTGTCACTGTGATGTGGGTACGATTCATCTTGTCTTCCTCGGGGGTCTTCATCATCGGTCCCGTGGTGGGTCATGATCTCATCTGTTTGTCTTTCCTCGTGAGTGGGTAACATGATTCATCATTGTCTTGTCACTCGGAGTGGGTACATGATCTCATCGTTCTTGTCACTCGTGATGTGGGTAACATGATAATCATGCATAATCACTGTTTGTCTTGATCACTCATGATGTGGGTAATATATGGTTTACAAAAAACGTGAAAACGTGATAATGTTAATCCATTTTTAATTCTGCCACATGAGATAACACATTTAACACTTAATGACTGGTGCCAAGGAAAACAGTTAATTTTGTTTCCTGAGAATCAACAAATTGTCTGGTTTCCCAAGATACCAGTCATTAATGTGGGTATATAGGACAACTAACACATTAGAAGATGCAATGTGAAAACATTAGTTGTTTGTCAACATTCACAGGTAACAGTACACTGTAACTCTGTGACATCAGAGACTTTGCAGTGCTGTCCACTCAGAGAATATACATGTAGTGCACAGTTACTGATCTTCTTTTAGGTGCATATAATTAAATAATAGATAGGTGTAAACATTTTGCAATAACAGATCAATTGCCACTGATCTTGCACCTAATACAGTGTATTTCTTGACTGTGACATCAGCACTTCATCTTTTGGACGAGGCTATTGCTACTCCACGACAACCACTACACACAGCTTCCTCTCTTCTAAGACCAACTAACACTCCAACTCCATTTCGCCAACAGCCCATGTCAGCGTCACGACTCAGGCATAGTGCATGTATGTATGTATGTATGTATGTCTGTCTGTCTGTCTGTCTGTATGCATGCATGTATGTATTATTATTATTATATATTTTCGTTAAAATTTTTCAAACCAGGTTGATTTTTATTTTTCATTGTCTCAAATTCATTATCAGAGGAATATAAAAAACAAACTGATTTAAAAAAATTTAAACCAAAGATAAATTTGAACCACAACATTTACATGTACATGTTGTTTTTACTTTGTTCATCTTCATTAAAACAAATCATATTTGGAATGATTATGTTATAACTATTCACCAAAATGGAGGTGACAAGTGGTGGATATTCACTGAGCCACAAAGTGGCAAGGTAAATATCCACTACTAGCCACCGATACTGAGGTGAATAGTTGTTTTAGTGTATACTAAAAGAGCGAGATAATATAACCCAAAAAGGATTACTTTGAACTCATTCATTCCTGTAAACAATTACAGTAGAACCCCAGTAACTCGAACTCTGAAGGGAAACGAAAAACAGTTTGAGTTAGCGGGGTTTCGAGTTATCGGGGTCGATTGAATATTTGATTTGCAAGTAAATAATTGATAGTATACTGATTTTTCAGCACTTCAGTATACAGTACAGTGCAAACTAAACTTATCTCGTCAGAAACTCAACACAATCATAAATTCTTATGATAAGAGTGGAAAAAGGCTGTCAAATACGTGATCTGTTCGTCTAATCAATGGGTAACCGTGGCAAGTTGCAAGAACCGGAATTCGAGTTCTCGGGGTAAATTTAACCCAAATTTTGATCAAGGGAAACGAAATTTAGTTCGAGTTAGCGGGATTTTCGAATTATCCGGGTTCGAGTTAACCGAGTACAAATGACTGAAAAGTGAGTTCAAATCCAAGGGAAATGCAAGTTAGTTCGAGTTACCAGGGTTCTACTGTATTACAGTTTTTGCATGCAAGTTGCTCAGAGGTGAATAGCAAAGGATATCCCACGGTTGAGTAGCCAATCAGCGTGCGCTTACATCACTATCCACTGTTTAAGTAAATTTATCTGTTAAACTCAAGTAACACCATCGAACTAACATTTTAAGAAATGTATGGCAGACATTTGAAAGGGGTTAATGAAAGGGTTAATGTGAATTTTGAAATCCTGGAAAAGTCCTGGAAAATTGTTTGCGAAAAAGGGTATGAACGCTGTATACTAAACTATCTGAGAGGTATAATAAATATTTAATTTTGCCAACAATTTCTTGGTGATCCTTCATTCATGAAAGGCAACCATGAAGAAAAAGAGACCAAGTAAAATATGTAATTATATGTAATACTATATGGAAATCTTGCTTGGGTGTCATTTTTACAATGAATTTTGTAACTAGTATTTTTATGTTGAAATGTAGATACTCCAAGTGGTACTTCTTCAGTTGCAGACACTGATCTTACTGCTCAGGTAAACATGAAGGTAACATATATCACATGTATTATTAACATTTTCTTTGTTTTTTCATAAAAAAGGATTATATAACAGTGTAAGTGGAAACTCACTATCCAGTCTAACAAGGCCTATCACAGAACTGTCATAAGCCAACTACATCAGTAAGGGAGAAAAGGCCATCTGCAAAATGCAAGCACTCACCAGACTGAGTTTTCATAGCCTAAGGACTGGTTTCATAACAGCCACCTTTGACGTGGTCATAATTATAATTTGAAGGGATTGATTACAGTTTGTGCTGAAAACAGTTCTGTGATAGAACAGAAATTTACCTCCACAAATAGAGTTTATACATGTGAGTTTCATTGTCAAAAACATAGCAATGGTTCCATGTTGCACTGTAGCAGTGTTTCCAGAATGTAAATAATAATTTATCTTTAACAAGGTAGTTGTACTTATTTCAGCTGGGCTTATAGGCTGGCAGTGATCATGTGTACAATATATTCAACTCAAAATGCATGTTTATGTAGCAGGTAGGCTAGTGACCGTGAAATTGTATTCATGTATATGTGACGCAGTCACATGGGTATAAGGGTTTGTAAGTGTAACTGATAATTTTTTCCTTCATTTCTATACAGGAAATTTCCTTTACTAGTGAAGTTATACCACATGGACCATTATCCTCTCGACCACCACCTATGTCTGGTTACACCACACTGGTAATTTAGCATTTGAACTGCAGTGTGCTTATAAATGTTGATTTCTAATGTTAAGTAGATTAATTATTTTGTGTTGGACTGCAGGGTTCACTATCCTTTATGGAAGACAGTGGATTGAGCCAGCCTTTAACTCCAAATAAACCACTTGCTCCAGTTGCCGAGGTAACTTACATGAATATAATCACTTCAATCAGATTTCTTTGTTTTGTGGACTGTACTTTTTGTTATTTTATTAAGACACATTTATTTTTCAAATTTCCATAGGATTTTTCACCTGGAAGTGTTGTGGAATTATCTCAGTTAACAGAAAATGTCAGTATTTTGACAGAAAAGGATCCTGTGATTGCAGGTAAGTGATTTTATTTACTTAATCTAAATTGATGTCTTTATAACAATATCGGCTAGAGCTTCATCCTGTGTTTAACTATATATGCTGCAATGTTACAGTTGTACTGGTAATTGCTATCTTTAGGAAGTAACCACAGAGAATGTAAATGCCTTCTATTTGGCAATCGATGTGTTGTTTCTTTATTTTTCCTCTCATAGTCTACAGTACATGCAATTTCTGTAATATTTGAATTACCGGTACTAAGTAATCTAACACTGAACAAAGATAGAAATTATCAGATGCAATTTCATTGGTAATATATAATTTATAATTGAAGATTGGGGTTTAAACTCATAACAATTGCAATCTGTGACCAATTTTGCTTGCCATTGTGAGTGGAAAACATTTTCAATTGAAGGCGCGTACGTAAAAACGGCCGCTTGAATTTCTGGCTAAATCGAACATCATCAAAACAGCTCCAAATTTTGCATGGTCTTTCTTTCTTTCGTTTTTGAAAAATAACACACGTAAAAAGACAAGGTTTTTGCTGGCGTGGCGTCTTTTTTACCTTTCTTTCACAAACGATAAACAAAGGAAACCTTTTGTTTCTCAAAACAATGAAGCCAGCTAAATTTTTAGGGTTACAGTCCTAGCTTTAACGCAAAAGCCCATCCCAAGGCCTTAGGGTCGGGGTTAGAGTTTCAGGTTAGGGTTACAGACTTAGCCCTAACACGAAAGCTTAGTCCTACCGCAAAAGCTTAACCCTAGCGAAAAAGCTTAACCCTAACCCCAAGGGATTAGGGTTAATGTTTCAAGTTAAGTTTAGGATCAGAGTCAGCCTCGACACTTAGATCGCACTTTTAGTGCAGTAAGCTTTCACGCCAGTTTGCTTGCGGCTAGCTTTCACTGCAGTCTGCTTACGGTTAGCTAATTTTTGTTGTTTCGGGCAAGACTATTTTTAATTAATCTGTTACCGGTACCGTTAGCTGTAATTTTAGGTGAAAGTGAAATAAAGATTGATTGTTGTGATAGACTGATTGATTGAATACGTTTGCTGGTGTTGCCACTTTATACTAGTTTTGCTTTCAGTTAAGTGCCGCCGGCTTGCTCTCACTTCTATCTCCACTCCTTACATCATCGCACATCTAAAGATGTGAAATGATGTGAAAGAAAGGTAAAAAAGACGCCACGCCAGCAAAAACCTTGTCTTTTTACGTGTGTTATTTTTCAAAAACGAAAGAAAGAAAGACCATGCGAAATTTGGAGCTGTTTTGATGATGTTCGATTTAGCCAGAAATTCAAGTGACCGTTTTTACGTACATTCCTTCAATTGGCAACTAAGTTCTTTAAATAGGTTGCCAATATGGAAAAGAATTGGCAAAATAATGTGCACATTATTCCCTGAGATTCTCAGTAATATAACATGCATGTTAAAAAATAAGTGTGTATGTTGCAGTTTAAATCTATCTTTGGTTTAATTTTTTTAAACCAATTTAATTGTTGTTTTTCATTGTCTCACATGTATTATCATAATCTAAAACGAAGGAAATAAATTCAAATTAAACTGCTTTGAAAAATTTTAAACCAAAGATAACTTTAAACCACAGCATGTAGTACATGAAATATGTGGATTGTATTTCATATTGTAGAAAGAAAGATTATTCTGTGTTTAATTTTCAGCCAGTTCAAGTTTGTTTGAAGAATTCATGAGTGCCTTTACATCCTTTCCTGATACAAGGCATATTTTTGATGTTTTAGCCAGATATGAAAAGGTAATAGATTTATTATAGATAGGTTTAAACACTACAAGTTAATTCTCAATTGAATCTTTTAGTTCTTGTGTGATTATGTTTCATTAGCTACTATCCATCATATGTTATTATTATAGCTTCAAATATAAAAATATTTAAAACAGATCTAAAAATATAAAAGGATACTCTAAATTTTTGATCGCCTTCTGCGGTCTTCTTCAGAGAATAATGGATTTTGCAAGGTTCGCAGAATTCTAATAAGTTGCATTGACGTTATTGTTCGTTGCTCCCCTGGGGAGCAACTAGTGATGCGTAAACCCTTGGGAAGGGTGCTCTTTTGTTTTCGTGTTTTTGTCGAGGAAAGAATGTAAAGACTCCAGAAACAGTCTTTTGTTCTTGCTGCTTACACCTGTTTCAAGAATTTCGGCGTAAGTTGGATGTATGTTGTGGCCGATTTCTGCATGTTGTTTAATCACGGAGTTGATATTTCCGTTTGTTCCGGGCTTGTGTTTGGTGCCTCGCTATTTCCAGTTTCTTTTGCTTTCCCCAACGTATGCAAATGAGCATGTCCTGCAAGTCACTTTGTATACAATTCCTTTCAACTGCTCTTTATTCGGTCGGTTCTTGGGCTTTTTGAAGATATTTGCTAACGTTCGTACTGGTTTAAACGCTGTCTTGATGTTTTCGCGGCTCAAAATCCGTTGAACGCGCTCCGACACTCCTTTCACATACGGGATGGACGTGTATGCCTTCGGGTTCTCCTGGGCTCTTGGTTGCGTGTTTGTTTTGTTTGATTCGCCAGCTGACTTGATGAAGTTTTCGGGATAACCGTTAGCTTTTTTTTTCTTTATTATTATTTTTTCTCTCTTCTTAAATTGCAATAAAGTTGTTATAAATAAATATAAAAAGAATTTCTCATAAGCCTCTGCTAAGTGACTCCTTTCAAGACACATACATTTAACTAATTGTAAGATCTTAACCTACTTTCTGGCATTACATTGTTGGATTGTGTTGCAAGATTTCTAGAAAGAGCTGGCTAAACACATGCAACATTTCAATGCAACTCTGTAGCACATGTTGTGCACAACATGTTGCACACATTTGGCCATCCTGTTGCAAGATGTTGCAACATCAGATGTTGGATGGTGCTTTGAAATAGCAAATCGAACTATTGCGCATGCACTGGCACAACAATGTTACCCTAACATGGCCAAATGAGTAGAACATCACATGCAACATCTAAAAACAAAATGTTTTGAGGAAAATTTGACCATTTTCAAACTTGATCCAACACCATCCAACATGTTACAACAGTGTGGCCAAACATGTGCAACATGTTGTTAGTAACGATGTTATGATAGGTTGCATTCAATTTGAAATCTTGCACATGTTTGGCCAGGCTATTAGAGACTGAATGGGCCCAAGTCCTTTATAATTATTATCAGGTGTGTGAGAGAGAATAACAAGTACACTTTATGAAAATGCTGCTGACATGTTAATTGGCAGGATGCTTTGAATAATTTTCAGAACAAGGGTTTTTTGCTTCTTAAGTTGTTCAATTCAGTCATTGGATTCTAAAATAAGCCTGGTTTATGGTTTGTAATAATTGTGTATATGGATTAAACAGGCCTCCAAAACTACTGCAAATAACCTCCTAAGTTCAACAGAATATGACACTTTTACTGCAAACGCATAATTAGATGATTCTATGTTTAGTTGTTGTGTTACAATAAGTTGGAATTTAGAAGAGTAAATTTGTGTATGATGTATAAATACTGTAAGTAAGTTGCTTTAAAATTTGCATTTCTTTCAGGCATGCAGGCAACAACTGCGAGTTCTTAATGGATTGATCAGACAATCAACACCTGGGAAAGCCAAGTAAGTTAGTGTACTAAAATTATGTGTCGCAACGAATGCAACAAGAACTTTGGCCACTCCTGTGTATAGGCCTTTACAGTCATAAAAGACAGTGGTCTCCACAAAGGCTACTGCGACAATGCATTGTTGTTGAATAAATGTGTATTATTCTTGTTGGTTCTTGATATTGGACAGGTGTTGATATTTTTGAGACCTTTTTTTTCAATTTTTAGACTGTAGGTTATTTGTACAAAATTGTTGGGAAACAGTTGAAATGTCAACAAGAGTTCTTGTTGTTATTTTAGATTTTCCAATCAAGCTGATATATTGTACCTCATTTCTCAAGAAAGTTACACTTGGAGACTTGTTGGCTCATTGTACAGGTGAGTAATACCTATACATGACTACACCGTAAACTTTTTGTTTTCAGAAAATATTTATGTTTTGATTGCTACCGGTATTTAAAATTGCAGTGATTTCTGGTCACATGTTACATGCAGTAAAGAGTATATAGAAAAGGTTGAATTCTGGTGGATGTCAATAAACCTTACCATCAACCTTAATGTTTGTCAAAATTAAAAATAAACGGATTTAGCCAAGCCTAAAGGCGGCGCTCCCTGGTAATTTACTTTGCCCTTTATTTAAACATCTGAATTCACTGACCATAGGCATAAAAAATAGGTCATGAGCCCGCAATCCAATAGAAAAACCATTTTCCGTTACCTCGATGAGTTATACACCTGAGCCCGCAATATGGTCACGTGATACAGGTCAGCAGACACCTTGTATTGACAGCTGTCAATTGACCATAGCATGGATGCCCAGTAACAAATACCTCACTATTATTAGCGACTACTAATTTTAGCGATTTTTTCAGAGCAAGATTTAGCGACTATTAAATTTAGCAATTTTCCAACATTTTTTAAAAATCAGACATGATATCGTGTAAACCAGTTTTTGATAAGCCTGCGAAAGCACACATATTTCTGGCTGTCGCTTGTGTCCATTCACAGGCTAGTTTGTAATGAACATATAGCTAAGATGGAAATAAATGTTCAGGAACATTTGCACTGTTGCATTGCCAGAAAGAACAAAGCTACCGGCAAGTCGACTATGTTTAATTATGCTTTTTCTTCGGGGTGAAGGGGGGGGGGGGGGAGTACTTAAATTAAGTGAGTATTAAATTTGACCAAGACAAATTTTAGCAAGTACTAAATTTAGCGATTTTCACCCAACTCGCTAAAATTAGTAGTCGCTAACAATAGTAACCTTAAGGTAGGTGGGGATTTATCTATTACTGAAGTGGGCGACACCGTACGCCATACAGCTGTACGTACGCGCCCGCGAGCCATGCCGCTAGCCATGATGACCATGAAAACTCAAGTTACTGGTTTTCCTATTATTTTATTTTCTATTAATTTTCTATGGGTATGGGGCTCCGCTCTGCGGCCCTTCTGGCCGCTGTGGTGCTCCGCTATTAAAAATAAAATCAACATCATTTATTGGAATAATACTGAATGAAGAATTTGATAAATTAAACAAAAGTTATTGTTACATTTGTTGAATTCTTGGACCTGTTGGATATGAGATGATTAACCAACTAGGCACAACATGTTGCACTGGTTAATTATCACCTTGCATCTATGCATGATGATGAAATAATTGTTGATTTTTTTCGACGTTTTTGCTTGTTTACAAGCTAAAATGGTAGAATAGGGGTTATGTGGACAAAATTTTGAACCACATATTTGTAAACTCTCAAGGGACTTTTAATTTCTCAAGGGACTGTTTTAATTTCTCAAGGGATTACTTTCCGCTGTGGGTGATCACTTGGGATCTCGTGGAAAAAACGTGACTTGTCACATTTACAAACGTTATATAACAATTTTAAAAGTGACATGTCAGCTTTCTTATCTCAACGCACGTGTGTCTGAAAGGCGATCTATAAAAAGCGTCGCACATACAATGGATTGCGTAACTAAAACACGAATAAATAATCACTAGCACTTACATCATTTAAAAATTACAAACGTCAAAAATAAACCATACCAAAAAACTCGCTCTTTTCAAAGATATTATTGAAGTTAAAACAAATGCAAGAGATGGGGGCTTCTTTTAGCTTAGGAGCGGTTAAAAATTAGGCCATTCTATTTCGTCATCAGCCTAGGCCGGTAGGGACGGGACCTCGCGTTGACAGCAATGAAGCATGAATCGGCTTTACAACATGCGATCGTATCTACGCAGTTCGAGTGGAATTTCAGTCAAAGACAGCAAAATTCTTTCGTATTTCATCTTCAAATATAATTCGAAAGCATTCACTGTATATATGGCTTTTGTTTAATCCTGGGTCTTGATTTCCGACCCTCGCAGAGCCTAGACAAAACACAGCTTGAGTGTAACGATTTGTTTACGCAATGTTTTCTCCGACAGTAGTCGGAAATATCCGTATTTTTTTCGTGCTTTTTCGTGGAGCAATCGTAACGATACGGCCTTAAACACATTGAACAG
Organism: Oculina patagonica; assembly: GCF_052425735.1. NCBI lineage: Eukaryota > Metazoa > Cnidaria > Anthozoa > Scleractinia > Oculinidae > Oculina > Oculina patagonica. Next base: position 12,982,242 of record NC_135759.1, on the reverse strand, counting down.
TGGTCTACCTATAACAATTCAAATATGGCGTCGCAAAAACAAAGCGTCGAACGCATATTTTGTTGTTTCATTTGCTAATTTTGCTGCCGTAATCGACTGCCTCGAAAGGTCCTTGCAATTTTAAAGTATAGAATTGTCAGATCTCGGTGAAATTTGCACTGTTTATTTGACTGTGTAATGTTAAGGAATATGTGTATAAATACCCGGCACGGACAAGCCATTTTTGACAAAATTATATGGCTGCATTTCCTCCGCGAAGATAGGAAATTGTTAATAGCTTGTAAACTGTAATAGCTTGTAATGATAAGTTCGAAGAACAATGCACAGGATAAACCTTCGACTCATACTTCATGCAAAAATGTTGATATCTCGAAGAGACTTTGATTACCTGTTATTATCAATTGGCTTAACTTTGCTAAATTTCTTCCTTATATGTTTTTTAATATGGCTAATAATGATTGCTAACAGAAGTTTTTGTCATCCAATTTGATCTGTAAACAAATCAGACTTCTGCTGTCTGTACATGTAGTCATCTGATTTTGTGTCTCGGACTACAAACTGAATTGGCCTCAGATTGTCAGTGCACTGAAAAGTTCCTAAAATATCAGCCTTGTCACTTTCTTGCTACTTTCAGGGAGTCAGTTAATTTTGCCAAGTAGCTAAAACATGTGCTGTGCGTACAGGAAGATCCTTATTTATGACTTGTATCAAATGTGAAAAACTACATCTCATCATCACAAAATGTTAAAAGGTAACAACTTTTATATGATAGTCATGGCAATTCAAAGACCAAAAGGATAAAAGTTGTCCATGCATAATAAATATTAATGGGCATATTATATTTCATCTGAAAATTCTTCACCGCTATTTTCCAAACAGTCTAACTACATTTGAAGATCCTACTTTTAGTGGTTTGTTTTGTCTAGAGGGTAGCTGCTTTTAGATTTTCTTTCAACCATTAAATTGTTAAATCTTTGCATTGGGATGGCTACTTTTTTGGGGGTTCTAACTTTTCACAACTTTATGGTGTATCTTTTTGAGATCATGCTCCATTTGTTATTAACATGGTTGGCACTGTTGCTGTTCCATGGTGGCCACAATGTGGGATTTGTTCTGAGGTTTTTGTTTTGCATTTACTGGGGTATTTGTTTTTGTAGTGACCGACTTCAAAATGGAATGTGTGATGATGAAGCCATGCTAACAAATTTTGTGGTATGTATACACATTGTCTCTTATACACATACACTGTTTTCATACACAATGTGACTCATACACTTTCCAGTGTTTGTGAAGTTTCCTTAACCCAAAGCCATCTGACAGCCAGTCACAGTTTTGAATGTAACATAAAAAATGAGGATAAGGATTATTATCATTGGTAAACCTAGTTTTGGTTTGGTACTAGATAAGATGGAGAGAATACACAATATTTAAGCTCTATTTCAGAGTCAAACCATTACTATGGGAAGGCACCATCAAAATGGATACCTTTTCACGCTGTAGGTATATAAAGGGCTGGGATTTCATGAGCTGGAGCATACAGACAAAAGGGTATGGAAAACTTTCATTAAGGACGTTCGCGCTAATTGTTTATGCGCATCCCTACTGCGCACGTAATTCATGTCGCAACGCCATGCCACGCCATACACTGAGCGCACGCGCTGAGTAAAATATCTAAGAACAAAACTATTATTATTATTATCATATAGCCTGGTGGGTTGCCGTTCCACTAGCTTCGCTTGCAATTTGCTTTCTTAAATGGTCGGTGACCCCAACTTTTTTCTCAATGGACCACTTTTGTTAATTGATATCTACGTTTTGCGAGAAAATAAAAAAAATCTGTCGAGTGGAAGTTTGAGTTTTTGACACACTGAATTCCACTTTTTGAGCTTTCCTTTTTGCTGTAGGACAGTTTTCAAATTCGTTTTTCCAGGGTTATGTTTTACAAAAAAGGTGGCAAAACTAGGAATCTTTTACTCAACAGACGCACTTCTACAAAATGTGATTATGATCATTTGCCCCCGTTTACTCATTTCGATATTTTTAACAATAAACCCTTTAAACCATGGTGAATTACCGTGCAGCAATTTTTCAAAATCAAGGTAGTTTTTCACTCGCTTTTTCTCTGAAACGAAGTCGGTGACCCCAACTTTTTTTTTGCATTTCTGACACAAGTAACTCATTATCTTATCTTATCTGTTTCTTTTTCTAATACAACCAAGTGCATCTCTGAATTATTTTAAGCTTATAGGATCAACATTTTGCAAGTTGTGACAGTAGCCATGGGATGATTTATGTCATGGGTTGAGCTATTTGTGTATGGTGCATCAATCACTTCATAGCCCCGTAGGACGACTTAGAGACATTTTTTGCAGAACAAAATACCTGGTATTAAGTTTCTTGCAAACAAAACAATTCTCACATGCAATTTGTTACCTCAGAACTGTTTCGTTCAACACTTAAATGTAAAAACAAGAACTATTAATAAAATAATTATTTCAAAATACCATGAAATGGCACTTTCTTAGCCACATCTCCATTCAACACGCTCAATAGTCATTAATTGATAAGTAATAAAATAATGAGTCAAATTAAATACCATCCTTTCGGTAATTTATAAATTGCAGAACACCTGGAGTATTTCTTTCCTGTCATGAACGTAAATTTTAATTCAACAAACAAGAACTTATTGAGTTATCAAATAATTGTCACGGAATGGCGTGCTCTTATTCTGTTGCTGTGTTTCATCATAGTTGAATTTTAACAGCAAAACTATTCAAGGTTAATAATGTACCGGTTAATTGTCTCAACGAGATGTACTTTAGGTATAAACATAATCACTACTTACCTGAGAGTTGATACTGAATCAGTGAATTGAGCAAGATTCTTGAGAGACTAATTATTAAATTAATTGTGGTTTTCAGTTGGTGAAACAGTCTGTAGCAATATTTAGGAAGTTTCCTTTGATATCACAAACTCAACAAGAGGCCACAACACACTCTTAAAGAAGATTCCTTACCATTTTTACAACTCTTTGTAAATATACCCACAGTATTAACATCATAATGACAACAATATTCTTCAATTCTGCTTTGTGCAAATCCATTAATAATATGCAATTTCTACTACGGTCAGCAAAGCTAGCCCGTCCAAAACGAACGTTCCAATATCAATTTAGTGTTCTGCCTTTTGCTGATGGTGAGCATTACGAAAAATAAGTTTCAAATCCAGGGTTAATTCACAACTCACCAATTGTGCCTCCTACAAATCTAAAATCTTCAAAGAAATCGCTCGCTACAACTGCGTCAGATTACTTTGCCTTAATTTATAAACTGCAAAATGATTGGTTCTTATAGTACCTCAAACCTAATTGGTGTGACAAACAAACACACTCCCGACACTTTACCATCCTTTGTAACAACTAACAAGCTATTTTTGAAAAAAAAAAATAACTCAAAAATAAAAAAAAATTAATTTAACTTTAATTGGCAGTTCAAGAAAAACAAAGGGAACTTTTTAAAAATTACAATGTAAATTGCCTCCAGGTGTTGGATCTCGCATCTACCAGTACATAAATGTAGTAACCATAATGTGACTACAACAGATTGTCCAAAATTCTTTCAGTTTTTTTTTTGGCCTTTTTTCTTTGCAGTGGTCCTCTTTTTACTAATCACATTGCAAAAAATGAGTTGGCTATATTGATTCTCATACACTGTTGTACAGAATCAAATTTGTAACAAGTTACAGCACACTATCATTAGCTTCAGATTGTAGGAAAAATATACCAATTAGTTGAATCAAAATGAATTAGTATTCCACTGTGATTTCTTATCAGGGAAGGAACTGGAGTGAAAAGAACATTACAAATAATCTGTATGAAAGAGAGGCATCTACGAGACAAAACCAGGTACAGTTGTATGTGTGCATACAACATAATATGGTATTTGTTTGTATTTTTAAGCCTATATAAGCTTGTCAATTTTCTTAAATCTGTTATACATGTATATATATATACCGGTATATCGTATAGATGATATAGTGAGAAAAGAGTTAAATACCATTATAATATATTTAAAAGAATCAATTTCTAGAAAAATTAAATGCAGTTGGCAAGCAATGTTTAAAAGTAAATGTACCAGCTTTTTTGGCCTGACTCAGGTTCATTTAGCCCAAGCTGCAGGTACATGATTGCAAGAAGCTAAGTTAGGACTTTGTTTCTTACTAGATTGTTATTGACTGGTTAGAAAAGAATGCAGAAGATTGGTTGGAAATGTTTCTGGAGACTGATAAAGTGGAATATTTTTCAGAATCAGTGTGCTGGTAAGTGTTTGCTCATTACACATGTATTCACAGCATAATTTTTTTTTTAATTTGAAAACAAGCAACATTTACAAAGCATGGGGGGGGGGGGCACTTACATGTACTTAAACTACCTTACATCACATTACCATTAGCTTAAAAAACAACACTTAATCGTACAAAACGCTGCTGTATACAAGTACTTTTCTTATACTACACTGCATTACACATTAACAAAGTGTAATGTATATTGTTTACAACATGGATACTTGCAAAGTTTCCTTTGCAATAAAAATGAAGTCTAAACCATTGCTGAGAATTTTTATCATCTTGGATCAGTTATGAAATGAAATGAGAACTTTATTGTTGTGTCAAAAAACCTTAAAGCCTGGGATATACTCGTACTAATTAGGGGACTTAACTAAAAATAAACTAACTAATACAAAAATAATACTAGAAAATATCTACAAGTTTGCAGAGTGTGAATAATTTACAATTATTCACAGAAGTGGAGGTGAATATATAGTGGTGAATATTTACCGAGCCGCAAAGCCGTGAGGTAAATATCCATCACATTCACCGACACTTAGATGAATAATTGTTTTAGTATATACACTGTACCTCACAAATTGAATAACTAGTGGACCAAAACATCACTTTTGGTAAACAAAGCGATGCGCAAAGGCAGTTTGTTTTTCTTTAGCTGCTCGGAGCTGAATAGTACTTTGCTAATCGCCTCCGAGTTAACCAATCAGCGCACGCGAAAAGCACTTTTCACTTGTGTGGTATATACTAACATTGAATATTCATCTTTTGTTAAATGCTTAGTTACAGTGCAGTGAAATTTCCTCTACTATATTTCATTTCCCCTGCAGTGATGTTTTTGCAATTATCAGCATGTCATCATAAACATGGCATATTTCCTTGTATAATTATTTCCTATTTTAAATATTTAGACCAAAACTAACAAGAACTGTTATTCTACAAGTAGGAAGTCAAAATTAAATACACCTTGCTACTGGTTTTATAGACAGTAACAATGGATATTTAACAAGTTTAAAAAGTATATATGTAAGGCTGAGTAATGTTTGCGAGCATTATTTGTTAAACCATCAAACAAGGGATTAATTATTCCAAATTATTCATTTTCATTAGAAAAAAGTTCATTAATAAAAACTATTGTTTTATTTTTTTGAGAACTTTGTGTTTCTTTAGGGAGAATACTCTTCATGCACTGCAGCAAGAAGGAAGAAATCTGGGAATGAGAAGACCGCTGATTACAGAGATGGTAATATCTGTCTATACAAAAATGACTGTTAGTATAACTTTAAGGATGATGCAAAATTTTAAGACTTCACTTCAAAAGCCAAGCCTACTTTTATTGTGAAAGTCTGATTTTTCTTTCTGAACGAAGTTGATTTGGTTTTCGGCTGCTGTCAATGTTAAACTCTTTTAACGCTTTTTGCACATTTACAGACGTTTTCTATTAAACGTCTCATTTCAAACCTTGTGCATTACTTTGTGGAGTTAAGGAGGCTCGATGTAGTTTTTTTAGCCGAAGGGTGGTTGTTTTGAAAATTAAAATTATCTAGGAAGCCAATGTTCGATTTTTGCCAAAATACACCACAATGATTAAATATGACCAAATTTTAATTTCTTACCCGTCACTTAGTCACAAAGGTTACCATAGCAACGATTGATGTTTTCTTTTGTTCTCAAACAAGCTTGATTTTCTCGAAATCTAGATTGACTCTTGGTGTTTATTTTTTGATATGTTAAAGTTTAGTAGATTGACTAACTGTTGATAAAATTTTAGAAAAATCTGTAAGAGCGTTTTCAAGTAAATCAAGAATGAAATTTTCAGTAAAACACCGTTTTACTATAAAATAGGCGCTTTAAAATTGTTTCGTATTATTTGAACACAGTTACTCTCACTGAAATATAAATACTTACACCATCAAAGACCATTAACTAAAAGTGAAAGACATTTTGCTTTAATTTGTTAAAATATATTGACTGCCGATTGTAGGAAACTATAAGAAAATACCAAAAACTTCATTCTTGATTTACTCTAAAACGCTCTTACAGATTTTCCTAAAATTTTGTGTACACGTAGTCAATCTACTATACTTGAACATATAAAAAAATGAATACCAAGAATCAATCTAGATTTCGAGAAAATCAAGCTTGTTTGAGAACAAAAGAAAACGACAATGGTTGCTATGGTAACCCTTGTGACAAAGTGATGGGTAAAAAATTAAAATTTGGTCATATTTGATCATTTATGGTGTATTTTGGCAAAAATCGAAGATTGGCTTCCTAGATAATTTTAATTTTCAAAACAACCACCCTTCGGCTAAAAAAACTACATTGAGCCTCCTTAACTTCGACATTTTGTTTGACTTTGACAGGCAAATGCACTACATGTATCTAATTCAATGATTTTTTTAAAAAAAAAATCCATATTGACAAGAACAAAATTATAAACACATCGCCCATCCTTTTTTCATAAATTATTAAAAAAAAATCTGGAGTTTGTTAGCCAATCAGAAAGCTAGAAATAACATAAAGAAGGTTAAGAACGTACTTAAATCTGTTATTCAAAACAACAAGAAGGTTTACTCTTAAAAGGTGCAGGAAGAGTTTCATCTGAAACCCTAGAGCCTGTTTTCCTGCTAGGAGATTAAGATCTTCAATTTCCATTTGGCAAGCAAGGAGTACATGTTCATCACTTTATCTATTCTTTACTTAATCTATTCCCTGCAAATGAAATTGGATTCCTGCTATCAACTGAAGGTAGCTAAGGGAGACTAAAGAGATAGTGGGATTATTCAATCATCCTGTGTCTTGAAGCTCATTCAAACATTATCTGTTCTAAATGCCTGCAGGATCCAGATGCCCCTGTGAGACAGAACAGGCCTCTAGCTGATTTAGATCAGGTATGACACGCCAAGGGAAACAGTTAGCTCTTGATTTTTTAAAGATGATTAAGTCAAGGAAAACATTGAGATTCAAGGGTAACTTCTTCAAGGAATAGGACTGTATTATATTTGTGGTGTTAAGGTCTTGAACAATTGAGAGACTCGTTTAAAATAATTGAAACCTTGTGCATATATACGGTACTTGCATTTTTAGTCACTGCTCTTACAGTTTGTAGTGTATGTTAAATACCGTATTTATTCAATAAAGCGTCCTGTGCGCTTGTTCGAGGTGGGCGCTAATTCTAGGCTGGGTGCTTAATAAATTTTCACAATTTCTCGCAAGTAGTAAGTTTATTTTACAACAAAACAATGAATAATAATAAAACATGAAGATGTACCAAAGCAGAATTTTAATTGTTCATTGAAAGTTTCTGAAAAAATCTAAGAAAACTGGGTCTTCGGGGAAGTCTCTTAGTAGTACTTAGACAATTCCAATACCAATCAAAGTACTCCTCCTGTGCACTTATGTATGTTTTGAAGTGGAGTGGGGATGGGGGCTTATTCGAGGCTAGGTGCTTATTAACTTTTCCTACCTACAGGGCGGGCACTTAGTTGAGGTTGGGCGCTTAATCAAATGAATACGGTATAAAAGAATACCATGCCATATCGAGATTCAAAAAAAAAAAAAAAAAAAAAAAAAAAACGTGATAACTAGTAGTATTAGAAATATTAAACATGTTGACTTTGGGTAAATATTTTAACCTGCATATAAATCAACTTGTTATTCACTAGATTCCTAACATGGAAAGAAAAATGATGCACAGAACTACTGACACATTCAATTCACCAATCTTGAATATTTAATTCAATTGACTTATCAAAGAAACTTTTTGTATTTTGTTATAGGAAGATGAAGCCAGGCTGCTAAAGCATATGTTTTCCTTGATCAGGGCAGGCAAACTGGAGGAGGTGAATGAAACCTTGTAGCATTACTGCTGCACTACTGAGGTTAATCACTTGTTGGTGTTTCTTCCATTCCAGGCTCAACATCTGTGTGAAAAGTGTGGTCAGTCCTGGAGAGCAGCAACTCTTGAGGGATGGAAACTATGGCATGATGCTAATTTGGATGGAGGTAACATTGTAACAGCACATAAATATCTTACTTCAAACCTGTCTTTTGTTTGGTCAATGCATGTCTGGTCTTGTTTTTTCTACTTGAGGAGGAAGCAGCAGTCCCTCTATTTTTATGACGTTTTTTTTTCTCAAGGGGACGGGCGAATGTAGTTAATATGTACAATTTGCAGAAATTCTGAAGATGTCATCGTACACTCAAAATGTTTCCTTTTTTACTGTAAGTGTAAAACTGGAATAACTAATAAAACAGTGAATAAACAAAGGTTTTTTCCACTTTTTTCAGTGTCCAACAATGAAACTCTCACAGCCACAGAGGGAAACCCATTTAGAGATGTGTGGAAAGCAGCCTGCTGGAAAATGTCTCAAGAGGTATTCCAACATTTAAAATGTTCATTAGTTATTATATTTTTTTATTGTAAGGCTGAAAAAAGTATTTAAAGTCTGAAACATAAGTATATTTAAGAAACACAGGTACGAAATGATTGGCAATCATTATAACTCACCATCTTTTACATGATAATTATTTCATGTTCATGTTGCAGTTAAGAACAGGAAAGCTTTTTGCATAAATTTGTTTTTATATTCCGATTCATTAATGTTAAGTATGAAGAACATCTCCAACCATAACTTAGATAATCAGGGCAAAGTCTAGTTCTTACAGGAAGCAGTAATTTTGTTGTTACTGTCCACTGACCAGATGCTGTTCCATCTTAGTTTACACTCCAAGTAAGCTACAACCCTCAGCACTCACTTGTGTTGACACAGCAAGTTGACACCGTACTACCCTCTTAAGGAAAGTGAATTTTGTAATGATGTGACTTTGGTTTATTCATCAGAGCAAATTCAGTGTGTACGAGAGAGCTATTTATGCTGCACTTAGTGGCAACCTCAGTCAGGTAACTATAAGTTTTACTTAGGTTGTCTTGTTTTAACTTTTATTAACCGTATGTCTTTATTTTCAACTGAATAAATAAATATTAAGACTGGTCTCACGTCTTGTCATGCATGTGTTCAGTAAGCAGGACTGATTCATTTAAGGCAGTTTGTGTCTCTCCCCATGATTTATTTTTTATTGCTGGATAAAAAAAAAATGTAAAACGAGATTATTCTAAGAAAAGTTGTGTCCAGTTTAGTGGACGTTTGCCAGCCCAGGTATGATGATCACTCTATGATGAGACCCAGGGATTTTGATTGGGGGTGGGTTTGCACCGACACTTCTTCTCTTCTGCGTATGCATGAAGTTCAAAGTTACAAACTCCAGGAACTTACCACGTTCTGTTTTGTGCACAGCTTCTTCAAGTGTGTAAGTCATGGGAGGATTATTTGTGGGCGTTTTATAGAGCCATGGTTGACGTTAGAGTAGAACAGGTAAGTGTAGACTTCTTTGTTATGAGCCTTTTTTTGATCTGTTGGAAAATATCAAAATAATAATAATAATAATAATAATAATAATAATAATAATAATAATAATAAAAACTTTATTTCTGTGTCTGTGTGCAAGGTCTGTCTGTGCAGGGGGAAAAGAACCGGACTCGGACCACAGTTAACATTGTTTATCAACTCGTAATGTGAGAATGTGTACCTGTTGTGGTCACAAACTGTGTCTTACAATCGTATTATCCATACAGAATGCACTCTACAATACTTCTAAGAAATGTGAATTTACCCAAATATCTCTCGTTCTCACCAATGTACAATGTTACCCATGGTACAATGTTGAAATGTGTTTGTGTTGTAGGAAATACGCCTGCATCCGAGGCCTGACAGAGATCTGGAGAATTTGCCGTCAATATTCTGGGATCAGACGTTAGTAAAACTCGTTATTGAATGATTAGATTACTCTCTACTACTTGTTTGTAACTTTTTCTACATCATATGTCAAATCCGCAATAAACACTTTCCGTACTTAGGTTAGACCCAGAGAAAATATTCGAAGAACTTCAAGCTTGTCCAAAAGAGGTATGTTTGTTTTGTTTTGTGTTGAAGATTCGCTTTGTTGCCATGTTAATGTTTGATGAATTGCCTTGTTCCTGTTTTTCATTAGTCCATCAGACATCAAGCAGAAGAATTCCACCATGTCATCCAGAAGCATATCATACTTAACGACACAAATGGTGAATATGCTGTTATCACTTGCAGTAATTCATTGCAGGATACTAATGTTTCAATAAATTAACAGCACTAACTCAGAGCGGACCATACTAGAGCTATATGGTTAACTTGGGCCGTGTCTTGCCCTGTCAGTTACAGAGCCTTCTCTCTAGTATGAACAGATAGGGTTGCCATTATACAAAGGCTTGATCGAACGTATTAGTCACATGATGTGCTTTTTTTCTTTTGTGATTCAGGTTTGATCAGAAATGATGCACAGTTGGCTGAAAAAGGAGGATAAACCACGAACACAAATATTACGTTTCATGGTAAGTTTGTAAGTTGATCATCTTTTAACACTCAATACAAGTTAACCGTTTGTTTTTGTTTGTTCCAGGCTCATCTAGTTTTGTTTTTAAGATCAGCTGGAATAGAGTCTGAGGTGAGTACATGTGCACTGATGTACATTAGTCTAGTTATGTTGCTCACTTTATTTTGCTGTTTATAACAGACTGATCTGGAACAGTGCGTTTCCATCTTGAAAGCTTATGTTCAGGTACGTACTTCTCCTATTTAGTGCCCAGTCACCTTGCACATACAACATCGTGTGTGACTTAGTCTGAATGAATAAATAAATAAATGATTGACTGAACGACGAATTAAAAATTTCATTTTGCTTTGATGTACAAAGGATACAGATTCTTACGCTCTCTTTGGTCCTTGCATGTTATTTTTGCTTTACATGTAAAACTTACAGAGCTTCCTAGACTTCCGTGTAGTTACAGGAGCACGGGTGGAAGAAATGCTATGATAACCACTCAGGTTTCAAAAGTGTGTAGAAACACAGACAAACTGATTTCTATTTCCTTTTACAAAATAACTGAAAGAAAACGTGTCTGTTTTTCTTCAGCAGTACAACTTACTGTCCATCTAGTGAAAGTTTCTGAGTATCCGGCTCATTATTACAGTGTTATTTTTTAGGCTTTGATTGACGAGAAACAAGCTGACCTTGTGGCAACGTACACCGCTACCCTCCCTCCAGAAATTCAAACAGAGACCTATGCGTATTTCTTGGAAGGTAACCTTTTTTTCTTTGAAATTTGCCTTGTTTACAGACCTTTATGTATTCTAATCGTACGAACACACAACCACAACATACAAAAGGTAACAAAGCTTTATACAACTGTTTTATAGATATTGTTGACATGAAACAAAGACAGAAATGTTTGGAGTTAGCGAGCAGTGCTGGTATGTGTGTTATCCCTTTATTATGCTTTCACTGTTGGAGCATGTTTCATCATGAACAGCGACAGTTAAGTCTGTCTCCTTAGACGTACATTAAGGGTATATTTTATAAACATATGGAGAAGCAGTGCATCCGTGTTACCAATGTATTTACCACTGTTGTGCTAATTGTGGACACTGTAAATAAATAAACAAATATTGCAAATCGAACATAAACTGGCAGGAGACTAACCAGTTGGTTATTTACAAAGCGTGGGGGAGTTGAATTCGGAACGACCAAACGCAAATCCATCTAGTGGCAGGGAGAAGGATTTGAACCCGGGGCCTCCGGATTACAAGTCCAGCGCCCTACCACTAGGCCACGCCGCCTTCTTAAAATACAAATGAAAATGGAGGATTTAAATACAAATGGAATTAATCCTCGCAATGATTGGGTAACCGTTCTGTAGGAGAGGATTATTAACGGGGCTTATCGCTTGAATATTTACAGAACATAATCAACATGCATATACCGCAAAAATCCCACTAATAGTCGTTACCGCCGAAATTACGATTCCCTTTTTCTATTTAAACAATGTTAGAAGCTAGGAGGCAGAGTTCAGTAATACATCAATAACTGACTGAAAGTAGATTTTGATAATGGAATAAGTAAGAATCGATTCTTTTTTTTCCCATATTATTATGACTTAAGGTGGTTGTTGCGGTTTTTGTACAGGTCTTGATGTTCCATTGATAACTAAGACAGTCGTGGAGAATATCCGAGGAAAGGTAAGCAAAAGTGTCATAACATTCATGGCAGGTAAATACACTGTGATGGTTTTCCTTTATTGCATTAAGAGTTGCTTGGTAACTCTTGGCACGCAGCGTGCAGACGTCTGTAAATTTGTCGCTTTATTAAGTCTCATTCAATATTTACCACAGCAGCCACTAAATGGCACAGACGCTAGAAATCAATTATTAATCGTATCTATTAGTTTGCCAGACTTAATTTAATTTTAGTAAAATTTATGCTAATGGGAGATAAGAGAACGCCGATGTAAACAAAGATTGGTGTGTAGTTTATACCGTCATTCTATTTAGCAGAATCTACATTACAGTATAATCTACGATTATTGGTTTTTGTGTTCATGGGAAAATTGTGAACAATGTATTGAATTCTATTTTGTACTGCTTCCAGTAGTTCGAATGTTTTTTTCCCTCCATGTTTAGGAAGATTTTAAGGTAGACAGAGACATATCACCCGCTCTGGAAGCTGCTACTTCAAATGTAAGTGATTCACACTGATGCCGGCGTCTGTGATTATATGACCCGTTTACAACGGTTTTGTTGTGAATTGTATAAATAAGCAGAATATGTTCAAAAGTGTGCACGCTAAATGAACAGATGATGTCACAGGGGAGGGGGGGGGGGGGCGTACAGCGTTTTTTTTTTTTTGAAAGGCTCGAGAGAGTATGGAACAAGCCATCTTTTGCCGGCAAAGTGTGGGACAGGTTTTGTATCCACTGTACTGCACATGCTCGCAAGTTCACTAGCAAGTGCTTGCGAGTGGCCAGAAACTTCATTTCAGTGCTGCAGGCTGACTTAGACTAGTTACATACTGTCAGAAATAACAGACTTCCTCAGATGCTATTTGTTACCAACTACAGAAGATTCAAAGTCTGCGATTCGAGAAAGTAACTTCAAAATTCATTATTGATTAAGAGATTTTATACGCATTAATAGGGAGATGTTTTCCTCTATAACCAGCCATCGTTTTTACTACTCAGAAATAACCTGAACAGGGATAATATTTCCTTTCTCGGTCAGTCGTGGCTGTTGCTTAGCGACATGGTGTATGCATGTGGTGACACGACTACGAGTCAGTGTGCCGGACAAGGCATGTAAGATGTGCAACATGGTGTATGCATGTGGTGACAGTGTGCCGGACAAGGCATGTAACATGTGCGACATGTTTTCTTTCGTAGGAGGACCGCAAAAAGATAGAAGCTATTGAATGGCTGGTGTTTGATCCTTCTCAGCGAAGTGAAGCTTTGAAACAGAGTAATGCCATCATGCGCTGCTTTATTGGTGAGTCCATTCAGTACTTATTGTACTAATACTAGTTGGAAGAATTTGATTTAACACCAGTTTGAGCAATTTGCCTTGCTGCTGTGACTTTGTACTGAAAATACTAAGTTGTTAATGACACCAAGGTCCTGTTAATGCCTCAGTGTTGAGTTACACCTACAAGGTTGGGTGTCTTAGGGAACGTCCTTAACCTTCGGAAGCTGCTATTGATGTTCATGTTATTCAATTTTTTTCTTCTTGAGCAGCCACGAGAAAGCACACTGCAGCACGCGAAGTTTTCCAGAAGATTCCAGCGGACTCTATTCATGTAATTCATAAAGAGTGGCAACTTAGGGTGAGTACTTGAGTGTGCGCTTTTTATGCTTCACTTAGAGGTCTTCTAATTATTTCAATCGAGCTTTTCTTATAATGTTGAATCAGTTTTGTGGTAAATTTTCTTGATTTTTATTATGTGAAAAAATGTTGAAAAAAATGTTGAACTGTGTCACGGATTTGAGTAAAATTTAGACATGAGGAAATGGCCATCAAATCGTGTGAAATATAAAAATAACCACCTGAAACAGTGAAGGGGCATTTTAATAACACAGCAACTGAGAAAGAAGGTACGGATGCCATAGTCAAAACATTGCGATATGGGTTTTAAGACATATTTGTTTGTAATGAAGCTATTGTCTTGTCATTTAGATCTATAAAAGTGATGTTTTCGCTAACATTTAGATTCATAGTGAGAATTTGGCAAAATGTAACAAAATACACTAAATTGAGCCGTGACACAGGCCCTTTAATTTTATTTAAGCCCCGAATTGTCATTTTATTTTGGAAATTAGTTACCCAATTCATTCTTCAGGAAAGATGTTGAGTGTATTCATAGCCCAGTATATTGAGCAAGGCACAGTTTCTTTTCTTCTATTTTTTCCTTTTTTTTCTTCTTTCTTCTATCTAAGTTGGTTGAGGGGTTTAAGCGTTCCCCTCCCCCCACCCCCCCCCCCAAAAAAAAGAGAAGTTGTGATCATTACATTATATATTACATAAATATGTCATTCGAGTCAAACACTATGAAATACCTCCAGAATATCTCAGTGTTGTGTTTCTAATCCCCAGATTTTATCTTAGGCCAATGAAAAAAATCCTGAAAGGTATGCCCCCAGACCCTTCTAGAAAACTTCTGGCTTCCAGTCACTTTAAACTTCCCGGCAAAATAACCCAGTTTCTTTGGGACTTTAAGCGTTGTTAATCTTTGTTTGTCTGCGTACATTTGACAGAGTGGAGCTAGTGCTTTACCTGCTGGTGATGACAATGCCATACGGGAATACCTATGCATCAGAGCGTACTTGGTAAGACAATTCCTATAGCTTATAATAAAAAGGTAGTTAAAGAGTTTGCGGGCCCAGTGTGTTGCACATCATTTGTTAGTCGTAGCAGGTGATGTCAATGTTGATAATTTTTGTTTTCTCTTTGACTGACCTGCAGGAAGCGCTGGATGCATTTAATGATTGGTTTCAACATTTTCATCACAGTGCACCAGTAAGTCAAACACGTTACTTTAAGTCTGTACTCGTAAAATGTTCTCTGTAGTATTTAAACATGGTTGCTGCAATTCACATTTTTTTCTCTTATAGTCAAAGCCGCGTCACGAAGGTCACGCTAACTTCACAGAGAAGGTGGCATATGAACAACAGCTCAAACAGTATGAGGTAAGGTCCTATAAACGATCGTATTACGTTCGATACGTTCAGATGTTGGTGGCCCTTTGGGGAGGGGTCTGGGTTGCTCTGTACTTGCCATGATTGATTGAAATTCAAATTTGTATCGCTGTAAATAGTTATTTGAGTGGCAAAGATACTTGTTAACTCCGAAAAGGAAAGTTCATTTGTAACTTAACTGGCTGTTGGTCATTGTATACAACAGGTGGAATTTGGAAGATGGAAGAACTCGCTGGACATTCACACCAAGGTAAAATAAAACAACTTGATTTTCAAATTGTTACTCCATTTGCACATTTTGAAATATGTAACATGTATTTTACTTGACGTTTAGGCCACAGTTGAAAAGATTTACAACGTTCTTTTATTTCCTGATGGAGGCTGGATGGTAGATCACAGGGTGGTAAGAATATCTCGAATCCTTGTTGTTAATGTTCAGTGCACCCCGAACCTTCTTAGTGTTGAGGCTATTACTGAAGTTCACTCTGTGTCAGGCTTTTAGCCAGGATTTAGAAAGTGGGAGTCCATTTTTTTTTGTGGGCCGAAGGCCCACATAGCATGGCACCGCAGGCGCCATGCTATGAAGCCTCTAAGACGTGATTTCCGCGATTCTGAGCAGCTGTAAACGTCTTTCAATTAAGCTATTAAACCGCCGTTTTTCCTTGATAATTTTACAAAACTATCCTTTCCTCAACTTACCTTGTTTAACATTGAACTATATTTGGGACAGAAACTCCAGTTGTTATGAACAGTGATTGAAATTTGAAGTTGTCAAGCCACGAACTTACACGAAAGAACGGATATGCACCCACGTGCGCATTTATTTTTAGCACCCGGCAGAGTAGCCTGGGCACGACTTGGGGAGTTAATATTATTGAACAGCGGCTTTGCTTGTGAAATCGCTTCGCTTAACTTTGATTCATGCGAACAAAACAGTAAGGAAACTCGCTAAAAAAAGTGTAAATAGAGAAGAAAAACACGCAAGCAAGACTAAAACAACTCTTGAGAGCAAAAAGGAATGTAAGTTTTTTTTTTAATTTATACACACTGTTTTGTTACATTAACCACAGAAGTTCGTAAATTGCCACCCAAAACAGGCCGTCGAAAATCACCTATTTCTGAAAAGTGGCCGTCCTTTGGACGGCTGGACGGCCGCCTGGCTAAAAGCCTGCAGTCTGTGTATACCAATTCGATTATATTGATGAACTGGTCACTTCCCCTATCCCTTTTTATGTCACATTAGAATAAACGATCTGACACTGATCTAGTGATTGGAAGAGTTAACATTAAGCGTTTGTTTTTAGGACGAAGAGGAAGATTCAAACCGCTCTCATCAACTAGAGTTGTTAAGACAGCTTTGTGTTCCACTGGTGTGTTACCTTCTTCATAGCGTGCTGCACTCAACACAGCAGTACAAACAGGTGAGGAGCTGCTTTATAAATCAGCCTCCTCAAATTTTGATCATTCCTTCGCAGAGATACTTGTTAACTCCGAAAAGGAGATGTCTTTTGTAAAGCTTTGCACATACCCTCAGCTTTTTGAGTACTGCTTAGTAAACTTGATGATTGTGATTTATGTTGCAGTGTTTACAGCTTGCCGATGTTATTACCTCCGAACAATACCAACTTTATGAGGTAAGATTTAATGCCTCTCAACACTGATGACATCTTCTTAAATGCACTCTGAGTTTTAATTACAGATTACGTAATTGACTTCACGTGATAGACTTCACGTGATAGACTTCACGTGATTGACCCACGTGATAGACTTCACGTGTGGCGAGCCGAAGGCAAAATGAACATGTATTTGTTTTAAGCATCAAAACAGTAATCGTTTTTAGTGCGTGCACTATTGTGATGGTTTGGTGGGTTGGCGTTTGCTCCCCTCCACTCCACTACCACTGCCACTCCGCTCGCGGTGTCTTTTCCCTTTTTCTCTGTGGGGGGGGGTGGGAGCCCTGACCGTGTGCCCTTGTTCGGGGTCCTTCGTCTTCTGGCTCGGTTTTGTTCGGCCTTGCTCTCCGTGTCTTCTCTTCTGTGCTCGCTGCCGTCGTCTTCTCCGCTGCGTTCTCTCGGGTCGTGTCTCGTGCCCCTCACTGGTGGCGTCGCGTCTGGTTCGGGCTGCGTGGGTGTCTGCTCTCTTTCTGTCTGTGTTTCTGTCCCTTCTCGCCGTCTCTCGTTCGTCGTGTGTGGTTCTCGTGCTGTTCCTGCGCTCGCGTGACGGTGGTGCTCGTGGTGTGCTTTTTGCGTGTTCCTGTGTCCGTGGCGTTTCTGGCTCCGCGATCTGGGCTTCGTTCTCGTCCTTCCCTTTTTCTCTCGTCTCCTCCGTTTTTCCTCTCCCTGTCTCTTCGGTTCGACTTTCTGCTTCCTCGTGCTTCTCCTTCTCTTGGTGGCGTGTGCGTGTTCCGCGCTTTCGTTCGTTTGGTTGCACTGCCCGGGATTTTCGGTTCCCTGTCGGACTTCCTGCTGTCTGCGTTTGCTTTCGAGTTGGTGTTCTGTGGTTCTGTCGTCGTCTTTTTTCTCGATGTCGCGTACCAGAGTTCATTGGCATTTGGAGTTTTGTTCCGAGAAGTGTCGTGTTCGTTTGCAGATTAACGTGGAACACCTAGGAAGAATCAAGTGCCTGTGACGTTTTTCCGAAAGTAGTAGCATAACACGAACATATTCATCATACTTTCATGTTCATTTGTTCTCACTTACAAATCATCGAGATTTTCTGTATCAAAATAACAGAATGCCTTTTTCTAGACTGGGATTTACAGTGCATCCACGTGACCTGAATAGTACCTTTTCATTGGATTCGTTTCTTTTCAATTGTAAATGAGTTTTAATAATGTTTTTATTTATAAACGTTCAACATCCCTATTCGTACCTTTCAGCTAAACTGCACATTTTTTTTTTCGCGCAGGTGTTCAGGAAAGACGAGCTACAGAAGATGCTATCGCTATTCAGGGAAACATCGCTAGCATTGCTAGGAAACAATCTGGATCCTCTCGGCTATGAAATGACACAAAACTAACATGAACTCTTAACTCCAAGTAATAGACTGCGATAAAGTTCTCACAGTATTGACAACGCTTTCAAAGGACGACAAAGGAAACATTTGATGATGAATACAGTAACAGTGCAGTTTGAAGCTGAGGTTACAGCTTTCCCTGGTTTGTCGATCCGTGTTCTTGCCAAAGTCTGACAAAACCATGTATTTTGTCAAGAGAGAATAATCCTTTCTTCATTTTGTAAAGAAAAAATAATTGCATCAGAACTGCTTTTGTAAAAATTAACTGAAGAATTATTTTTCTTTTCAATAAACGACATTATATCTGACAAAGGTAGGCGATTTGTATTTAACGGTGGAAGCAAAGGAGGGCACATTGTGGCGGACTGTTTCTTGGGCGAGCAAACTGGGAAACATTTGTTGAGGACACAAACAAACGGTTTCTGGGAAAAATCAGAAACACTTTTTGTCTCGGAAAAATTTTGTGTGACAATGTTGCGCGTGCGGGCAAACAGGGAGACGTTTGTATCCTCTCATTTGCCACCACCTTAACTGAACAAATCAACCTCGTATCTGATTAGTTCTTTCACCAAATCAGAGCGGGCGGCTAAAGTGACAAACAACAATGTGTCCAATAACAAGGTTCGTGCTCTGTGCATGCGCGCGCTCTTCATTTTGTTTCTTATCTTGACTGAGTGCTCCTTGATATTCCTAAAACTTACAGTTTCAAAATGGCTTTTTTGTCAAGTGGTGATAAATCGTCAACAGGCTTCACTTTGTCTAACTTTTTTCCTCGAATTTTGCTGTACTTATGATAAATTGGTAACAGGACTTCGTGTCGTCCAATTCTGTCTGTAATCATACTCGTGATTAAACACTCGTATTATCACAGTTCGAATTGGACTGCACTATTTTATTTGACCCCTCTGTGGTGAAGTTCCTTTTTCAATAATTTCTTTTCACCCCCCACCCTACAAATACGAAGACGCTAAACAAAGGTGTTTGTATTGCTGAAAATGGTTTCTTTCTATCAATAGCTATTTGTACAGCATGGCTTTCCTTTTGGCTTTATTCGTTGATTAATCCTAATCTACTGTTTTCATTATGAGACGCATTACCATTTCTCTCAGTGAATCTGGGTGGAATGTGTTGCCCGATCCTCAAAGTCTTTACCTTGTAAAATATCAAAATATATGATTTTCCTGCTCATTTTCAGATCTTATCTCAAATCTGTCTTTGTTCACGCTTCACCAAATCAGTTCACGATTTTGGTTACGTCACCTTCTCTCCCTTTAGTTTAAAGATTCGTACATCATACGTCAAGAAGAGGAAACAAAACGGTCTTGAGTATCCCTGTTAAAATTTTACCTGATATAATACCCAAAAATTAATTGGTAATCTACTTTTGATGGACAATGAATTGAATCACTAGTTTTGCATACCGCAAAACAGGCAATTGTAGTTCAAGGCACCCGTCCACATTATTCCGGATAAAATTGGAAAACGAAGAAACTTTAAAACGCCGTATAGAATGTTCCGTCCACACTGGTCCGCATCTAGTTTTTGTCAAAAACGGTTAAAATGCGGTTTCAAATTCCCACTTCGAAGCGCGTTTTTGAAAAGTTCCGTTTTCAAACTAATTTTTTTCCGTCCACACAAAAACGCAAAACCGGGGTTTTCGAATTAATACTCTGAAAAGTGTTTTCGAAAGGTCCGTTTTCGGTGGACAATTTGTCCTGATTAGTGTGGACAGTTGGCCAAACCGGAGAAAAAAAAGTTGCCTTTTCAAATTTATCCGGATTAGTGTGCACGGTGCGGCCTAAGACTCAAACAACGTAGACACCACACACTCTTTGATCAGCACACTTCTTTGTACTGTAGTGCCCCTCCCTCCCCCCGATCTTAACAGTTTGTGTTCGACCAAACTTCAAAAGTAAGTTATACAAAATGTAAAGTGTTGTCAGACATGTCTTTGTTGCGCCATGTCACAAAGCAGGCGAAGGAAGCACGGCAAACAGTGCTGAGTGCCAGAGGCAATAAATATAAACACTTGATATGTTAGTAGCACAATGATCTCAAATGAAGTTATTAATCCCACAAGGTGTCGAGGTCAACTTCATTTTGCTATACTGGTCTATACTAATTAGGGTCGAAAACTTCACTTACTTTTTCTCGTGAGAAGAAGTTGAAAGTTCCTCTTTCAACATATTAAACACTCCTGCTTATATTTGTGCGTACTTGAACATTCCACACGTCTGTGCTAAATGCCGTTGTCGTTTTGCTTGTTGTCTCGAATTTTTATGCACGATCTGGTTAATCAGTTGGAGTATTTGATGAAAGGGTTCGCTTTCTGGTATTAGTTGTCATTCTTTATCTTGTCGGATTAGCGACAAATCTAAGTTATTTGTATGGATGATCCGAGGTTTATATGGAATGATATTTTTTGGCAGTAACAGCTTGGCGTTTTTATTAACAATTAATTGAAATCAGTCGAGAAGGTTCTTCTCGGACTAAAACTTTTCATCAAATCTTTGTATCGGGGGCACAAATGTCACCATTCCATTCTGAAAATCCACCGAATTCATTGCAATCTTTAACCGCACATTTAACATCTTGTTTCTCTGGAATGCGCTGAAAGTTAATGTGACACTAGAATACAATATGTCTTTGTACTTGGGTGAACAAATACAACTGTGTTTTAACAAAACAACACTTGCATTTTTAGCGGTGTGAAGAAAACCGCATTATGGAAGAACGAACAAAAGAATATCTGCCAACTCAGTGATCAACTTCTAAAACTTCTGAAACGAGTGTCAGTGACAGGATTAAAAAGCTGGAAATGATATCAGATATGAGCAATTAAACGTTTCTTTTCCTTTATGCGTCTTTGTTAATTTGAAGACGTCTAATTTATATGAACTTTAATTTGTTTGTCGATTGAGTTTTAATATGGCTGATCTGTTATGATGTTGACAGTTCAAACTTTCTGTTGCTCGCAACTCGCACCACCAAACAGTTCAAACAAGATGTATCAACTTTTTATTATTACATGTGTTGTCTAAACTTTAAACATATGACTTAAATATTCTACAAATTCCTTTACTTTATACTTAACTTTGTTTGCCCTGGAGGTATTTATAATTATGATATTATAAACATACGCGGAGTAAATTATTGTTCAAAATATTTCACTGATGTTTTTCGACGTTTGTATTATTCTCCGCTATCAAAAGGTCACGTCTCTATTCATTTTAAAGCGACAATAGCATGGATTTGTTCAAAGCTTTCGAACTAACTTGACTAAATTCTTTTGTTTTCAACAGTTTCAAGATACACTGTTTATTCGTAATTTGAAGCAATTTTCCAAACTGTTGTTACCGTTTCCCTATTTTAATTATTGTTCCTTGGAGTCAGATTGTCACTTAACGTTTCTTTTCTGAACTTCAATGCCACGCCGATCACAGTCTTACCCTTGCTATAGCAATGAAAAATTTTCTAGGGGTTGATTGGGTTTTAGCACTCATGACTCGGCGGGGTTTTCTTTGAGTGGAATGTTTTCATTTACGTCCTCGCGGTTCCCAACATTTGGACCTGTGGGTCCGTTTTGAGCAGAAAAGCCTTCGCGTTCCAAATGTGTCATGGGCACTTGTGTCTCGCCCATCGTCAACAAGGTATTGCCACTTGACTGTTCCCTATGATCCCTTTTGAGTTTTGAGCGACAGCGACGAAACAGTTTTTTAAACGCGTTTCTGTACGTTCGGTTTAAACAGGTGTAAATGACCGGGTTGAGGCAGCTGTTTAAGTACTCTAGCCACTTGGCTACGTTAAAGAAACTAAGTGGAACGTCTGTGCGATTTGCATACGACAAGACGACTATAAAGAAAGGAAGCCAGCAAATAACAAATCCCCCAATTACAACTGCAATTGTCTTTGCGGCTTTGATATCTGTGGCGTAGTTTCTTCCAATACGCCTTGCTTGGTAGCGTGCCACAAGGTAGATCCGAGCGTACATAGCCACCATTATAACTAAAGGTAGAAAGAAACTCACAATGGACACAAACCACAGATAATTGGGATATGGCCAGTTGTGTTGAGGACTTGAGATAAGCACGGAGCATGAGATGGTCGCAGCGTACAACCATACGAAGCATATAATACAAACTGCGCGCCGAGTTGTCAGGATTTTAGGATATGCAAACGGAGACGTGATCGCCAACTGGCGGTCAAAACTCACCGCTGTCAGGTTCATAATGGACGCTGTTCCGCACAGAATATCCATGCAGTCCCAAAACTGTTTTAGTCTCCTGTCGTAAATCCATTCATTTTGGGTCATTTGCAGGGTAAACCAAAAAGGCATGGCGATGAAGGCCACCAGAATATCGCTGATTGCTAGAGAGATAATGAAGAAATTGCATTTTGTGCGAAGGTCTCTGAATGTGTAAAAGCTTGCAATGACGATGAAATTTCCACCAAGGGCCACTACAATCTGTAGTGCAATGAACACAGCTGCTACAATGTTTGTTGCTTCTGGGCTTATCTTGCTCATTGATGTAGGTCCGGCATGAGTGAATACACTTGACGTCGCGTTTGTTAGATTTACTATTGTATCCATTCCTGATTGAAAGAACACAACAAGATACAGTTCAAATGTTAACAAAAATGTAAATCCGAGGCGCTAAACAAACAAAATCTTTGTGTTTTAAAGGCTGTATCTTGGTTAGATTGCAGAACTGTTTACCACTGTCAAAAAAACTGCTCAAAATCTACCAATCTCCTAACGTGAGAAAATAGGTGCGATTCCACACAGCTCTGATGGAACACTTCTGAAATGTATTTTACCAAAGCACTTCGGTCTACTAATGAAAAAGAGCGCATCGATGTGAAACTAATGAAACCGGTAACTTGTAACATGAATTCGCTCTAAATTTGCATGATTTTGCCAAACTGCATTCACGGGCAATTTACGCGTGAACAAAGCTACCTAATGTGCGATAAATGATGCACAAAAGGTTTCAACCAAGGTGGCTAAACGGACGCCTTTGTTAAATTGGTGTTCGGCGGGTAAGTTTTCATAGATTTTAACTCTTGAAATTACTACTCTCAAGTACACAAAAGGACATTAAGCGATTGAGCCCTGGTGTGCCAATAACATCTTTATTTAATAAAAGTGAAAATATTCATTTTCTCGGCCGGTCAACAGCTGATATATCTAGAAAGTATTTTCTTTCACATAAGAAATTTCCTTCACCGGATATTCTAATACGAGTTGGTCTGTAAGGGATTATAATATTACTACATTTTTCACGTATTCCTGAAAGACCGCTCAATGTCTTCGATCACTGTTTATTCAATCACTCATTTTTGGGGGGGTGTTCTTATTTCGGATTTTCTGAAGATATGTTGTTCATGTTACCGCTTGGCAGCGCGGTTAAAACAGTGGAAGACATAAAGGATTCCGTCTAATAAAATAAATTTGGATTGCTTGCGGCAAAATGTGAAGCGAATGACATTAATTGAGAGAGTATGATGTCAATACGAAAATGTTATTTTTCATTCAAAACTAAGTTAAATAAAAGCCACAAATTTGGAGTTCAAAATTATCTGCTGCTGTCTAAATAACAGTGTTTTCATTAAACGTGCAAGTTTGCGTGAACTGAGCGCAACGTTCAGCTTGATTTTGTTGAATTATTCATCAGTACTTCATGAAGCACAGTTTGGATTAATTATACCCAAGAGCTTTATTTCCGGAGGCGAATTCACTATTTTTAGCCACTCGGAAATCATCAAAATTCAGAAAAATGAAAATTCAGTCTTCAAATTTTCCCTCTGATTTTGCTCCGGTGCGATGCGTGTTTTCATTTCTTGTTTAGGTGCTGCCAGTTGTGCTGCGACCGTTTCAAGTTACGGCTTCGAGTGTATACTCGAAGGGTCTGAATATAACTTCGATGACATAAGTTGGAAAAAGATAAAAATTTGTTAAAACAACAGTAGACCGTGTGTCGAGGACACTGGTAACGAAATATTACTTTGCATAACCATCGTCTTTTTGACCAGCGGTCACAAAATAAGATAAGGGTCTTTTGGAACAGTTGACCAAGAAAACACGTAAAATGCACAACGCGAGATGGCAGTACATGTACTTTTAACTGATTTGTTTTCTGCAGTAAAGAACGATTGTATTGTCTGCATACACGAAGCTTGTGTTAGAACTGTTTTTAGATTTGTGTAAATTTTAAGACAGCATCAAAACGTTGACCTTGAAATTTCAGTTCACAAAAATGCATTGTAGGTGGATAAAATATTAATAAAGTAATAATACTTGTCACATTAAAACGATCCTGTAAATTCAAAAGAAGGTTTATGTACATAAGTTCAAACACGATTTTTTTAAAAAATAAACATGAGCACTTTATGTTAATTGGACCATAATTCAGAGTGGCAAACGTCTAAATTGGTTCGGCAAATGTAAAATCTTTGTGTCATCTTTGTTTACGTTTGTATCTAGAGCTAAGACACATAAAAATTCAGTGTTTGACACTTAACATGTCATTTTATGCCAAACCTTTGTCTTAGGTAAATCTTTTTACATAGAACCCTGTGTTACAACGGAAAATAAGCCACATTCTCAGGTCTTTATAGAAAAGGTGCCAAACAAGGCAAATCATAAAGTGCAATATTGTTTATTTTATATTATGTCTCGCGCAGTATTGTGGTTTTCATATATTTACTTTTCATTTATTTTCGCACGGTGTGGTTTACTAAAGATATTTCCAGAGCTCTTTAGTATTTTACGTTGAATAGCAATGTAGAAAAACATAATTTCACATTCTGTAATCCCGCTGGAAGATAATATTGAGCAGTTGTGATTCAGAATAGCACAGTGAAAGCTCAAGTGCTCTTTCGCAAGCTTTTTCTATTGTCCACATCCATTCTCTAGTTTGCAAGTGGAATGGAAAATTCATTAAAGGCAACAATTGACAAAGTATTAGCCACAAACTTGAAAACTTTATCTTGGCTGGCGAAGATGTTACTAAAAACATAACAAGTTTTGGTAATTGAAGATTTCCAATTTTTATGTGCGCACACCGTCATTGTTTTTTTCTATAAACATTGCTTAAAGGTAAAAAGCTGCACAGCTGGTGCAGTCATGTTTTGAAAACGAGCAAAGAGAATACAGTTCAGTAGAGCTAAATTATAAAACCACCTACCGAAGAGAAGCGAAAGCAGGGATTTCTTTAATCTTCGTTGTTCGCTACTTGCCAGGCTTCCAGAGGCAGCTGCAACGTAAAAGCATCTGATAATTGATCAAAACACTAATACACTTTGTTGACATTTAAAAGCGAAAAAACCGCCATGTGATATTCACAATTTAAATACAAGTTAGACACTCCAATCAGAACGTGCCCTATTGTTGTTAATGTCTGTAGTATCGCTAAACTAAAACTCCTTAAAACACTATCAACTCCTTAACAGCAATGATGAGCTGGTTTGTCATTGGTTAGTGGCTGCATTCATGGCAAACTGTTGTGTTGCACATATGCATTGCCTGCAGTGATACCACAGTATACTCAGGAACTTTCAACTGTGCTGTCAGATTTTTCGTTTTCAATTCCTGTGCGAGGACATATTTCTGCATTACAAAGTGAGTTTAAAACCTCGGCAGCAGGGCCCGTTGAAAAGGCAAAACAGGAACAAATTATTTTTATTTTCTGTCTAATTGTTTCCGACGATTACCTCTCAAGACAAGTAATTAACGAATTGCAAGAAATGGACTTGTATTTGACAGGTGGAGAATATGTAACTATGGTTACATGGTCACGACAGGGGGAAATCCGATCTAGAAGATAATTCCTTCCTGCTCAGTTCACAATAAAAAGATCTCTAGACAGATTTGCTTCTGAAATCTTAGGGAAAGGTTTTCGTTAAAGTAAAGGTAAACGTAATTTTTTGTCTAGTCTTTAAAAACCCTTACGTTCCGCTAATGTTAATATATTTTGCTCACATTATAATTTTTTAACCAAACGTTTTATCCAGAATATAAAGGATGAAAGGGGTCTAGAGTTAAGAATCAATTATTTCGGTTTTATCAGCTTTCAAGTAAAAACAGAAACATCTAATTTGATCAAAAGCTAAGGCCCTCTGTGCTCTTCAAAAAATATGCGCTTTTTATTTCAAATGCTACTCTTTCCAAGAATACTGATAAATCTGGCCGTAATAATAGTTTTCAGCTAAATTCTTGGTAAGAAGAATTGAAATATTTAAGAGGAAAAGTCGTAACATTGTATCACGATACAATTCGTTTTTTTTGCTACGCATTTATGAGAAGAACACTTTTAAGGAAAAAAAAACAGATTCAGATTGCCATTTTACTACAATTTTCTTTCACAGGATTAATGCATAGTGCTCATTTTTTCTAACGCATTTTAATAGAACACGACAAGCGGATAAAAGGCAGCACTTTGTTTTAATAAATGTCTATCTTGCCGTCTTCAGGGGAGAGAATAAATTACGAACAGTTTTTCAAATAAAATATAAAACGATTAACACAACAAGACTCACCGCAAATGTGTGGTAACAGAAGTTTTTTGCGATATACTCTTTCTCTTTTGATGTAGTTTTGTGTGCTAATCTCCAGTGACAGCGGCAGTTTATAAATGTTAACAATCGTTTGTTCTTCGGTTCATTAGCAAACTTTAATCAACGTTTTTGGTAGAGTGAGAGACATAAATGACGCTAGACGCTAACAACGGCGACATTTTTCGCCAAACATATGGCGAATAAAGCCCACGCTAAACAAACAGAAGACTTATTTGTCCTGAATTTTGTCTGCAATTTTTTTAATCGGAATCGTTAATCATTAAGGTAAACTTGGGTGGCAGTTTCAATATTTTTATAATTTTTTACAGTTGGATGTTCACGACACTGTCTAGTATGTAAAATAACATTGGTTTCCAAGGCAGCTAACATAACATTGTTTGTTTTCATGTTGCTTTCTTTTCCGTACATAAAGTCTGTATGGTCAACCATAACTCGAATGGTAAATTGCAATTCCTGCGTTTTGATTGGTTAACAGACAATGGTATTTGAGCTCATATTCCACTGACCACAAATGTGGTAGCCAAAACGCGTGAACGAAAACAACTGGGGAGCTCAAATATTAGCTAATATTGCAATTCTTTGGGGTTTTGTAATAAAACAATTATTCCACTCGCTCTTGTTGGATATGAGATCTTTATAGCCAATTTTAAATTTAGAAGTTTTCACGCCAAACAACACCAAGATCCGGCCGCCAGAAGGCTGTCACTTACGTCTCACCCTGTAATTTTTAGCAATCAGTTGAGATATTGCAAGAAATGTTCATGTGAATGTTTACTTGTTCATGAGAGTCATGAACTGATCGCTTTTTATAGCAGAAGTGAATGCCAGATGTTTTCATCGATCTCAGGGTGCCATATTGATGCCCCTTCACGGGTCAACAAAATTGCGTTTCCATGCTGAGCTCTTTAAATTTGTGTGGAATATTTTTACGGATAACTCGTGTACGGAATACCGCACAGACCTGAGACTCGGACAGGAAGATTAGCTATTAATCTTCTGTACGATTTCAAATTCTTTTGGTTTTACTTTTTGGTAGCGTGACAGTGAAAACTACCTATTAGTAAATATGAACTGGTTCTAGAAATTTAACAAAAATCCATCAGCAAAATTTTTTTACTGGATGCGATTTTGTTTAAAAAATGGGATCCAGTTAAACCCAAATATAATCAAAAATATTTTTCTCCAGTTAAATCAAATTCTATAATATATTACCAAGAGAGGATCCTCTCTTGATATTACTGAATAAAAGGTGAAAGTTCACCCAAAGTTTTATATTTCGCGCGTCAAAGTCGAAAACGTTATGACCCAAAGTTTATCATGGACGAGTGCGCCCGGAATAACTGCGGAGCCACCTTAAACAATATCAGCGCACAAAGGTTCACCATCGAGAAAGGCTCACCATCAGAATTGGTAAGTAAGACAATTTTATAGTTTTCAAATTCCGCAAAGTTCCTAAATTAAAGTTATGGGCGATCCTCGTTACTTTCAAATTTAACTGCCTTTCCTGTGGCGGCTACCTTATAATTCAGAATAAAAATTCGAAGTAGACATTCCTTTTCAGTCTTATTCTCCTGGGGGATCGTTTTCTATCGTATTTTTGGTTACCTTTCTTGCTACCATTTGAAGTCTTTGACCCGTTTTGTAAACAAAGCTGCTCAACGACCATTATACCGTTTGGGGCGGCACACACTATAGAGTTTATATAAGGGACTGACGGGGAAAGGAAGGGGGTGGGTTCCCCCGGGCTTATTCTATATAATTAATGATACAAAAGGTAGTGGTGCTATGAGCCGTTTGATGAATTCAAACCTCTCTAACAACCGTAAAATTTTATCATCAGTTTCTGGGGCGGTGGCGTCACTTTTGGAACTTTCTGCTAATATCTGCTTAACAACTTTACTCGAAAAGACTAAAAAGGTTTCAGAAACTTTCTGTCCATTTATACTACAAGAGAGCACTGAAAAGAATTGCGAGGGGAATGCTTGTCACATGTGTTATGCGAAATTAATTTTTAACACCATAGTTATGTACATAATATACATTAAAAACAAAAAAAATGTTTGGGTCTATCGTGACAGAGCTTATAATTTTAATGGAAAAATTGAAAGATTAAAAATTGAAAAACAAGTTAAGCGAGGACAATAAACATGGGCACAAAGCTGTCTTGGGATTGCCAAAGTAGAAAAACACATCGATCACCATCAATTCACAAACGAACTTGGCATAAAACACACGCATTAAACATACATGAGGAACCCGCACGATTTTGCCCTTGCTGAACATTTCAACACAACTGGACACCGAATAGATGAGATGCAAGTTCGCTGCGTAAAACAATGTACGAGGTCAATTAACGTCAGCCACCTGAAGGAAATGCGGCTGATTTTCCACCTCGGCCCCCTAACTGAACACAGATTCATTTCTTTAATAACATGTAGCGCCGCCGGTGTTCTTACTTAGTCTGTTAGGGTCGCACGTGCTTATTGTTTGCATTTCAAATTTAGCACTGAAGAAGGGCCATGCCCAAAGCGTTTGCTAACTAACGGCATATTGACATTTTGGCACAATTTTCATTTTACTTTTCTTTTACAACTTTGGAACTTACAAGACTGTGCCACGCAGCCCACGGACCCCAGCATTTGGACCGCTGATACTTGTTTTTCAACACACGTAGTTTATAAGATTGTGTTAATCGGTTTTGAAACTGACAAAAAAACTAAGCAAACAAAAATCATTTTCACTCACACTTGAGTTGTATTACCTCGCTTGTTATTTCCGCCGTTGTCCTCGTTCAATCTGTGTAAACAAAAAATTTTATTCTATATAGGTTATACTTTTAATTATTGATATAATGAAAAGCGATTATGAAGCTCGTACTTTTAACATTAATTTCCGACAGTACTTCAATGTGATTTTCAAACAAACTGCAAAGATTCGATAAGCCATTGGTTCAATTCAAACAAGTGCGTTTTATTACCGACTAACAACCTTAGATACTCATTAATGTGTCTTCGTTCTTAAATTGCTTCCTTTATTCCAAACGTTCTGAAAGTCAAGTGATTATCTCTTTTCTAAACGTTTATAGACAGCATTATTCAGTTGTCAGCTTTCTCTTGACTGTTCAAAATGTTTTACGCCTCCGATATCAAATGGCTGATTTTAGATTAACCAAACAAAGCTATTTCAAGGATTGCTAAGATAAGCTAGATTGCCTCATTTCTGAAACATCGCGATATTCTTGAAAACTCATCAGGTTCAAATTGGAATGACGTTCTTTGTTTTCTGCCCTGGCTAATTCAAGTTTCCAGTACACCACTGTCACATCTAAAACAAGCAATCGACAAAACGTACCACAGAGTTTCTTCTAAACGGAATGTTGTTCTGTCCATGTTCTAGTCGTGAATCCTTTCTCCGAAGATACCAATCCTTGAAGTATATATATCAAAATATTCACCCGCCTTGGCTCCCGCGCCGCATAAAAAGTATGTCGACAGGGTTGCCACGCAGGCTGTATAAACGTCTTCTGTTCTGTGCGTCACTTCGCTCACTTCGATTTTTATTGTTTTTATTCATATGGTAGTGCTGGTAAGGATGTTTAGACTTCAAATTTCGCGTCAGATGTTGAACAAAATGAAGGCTGGCTTACTCCCTGCCGGGTCACAACCGCACCAACTGCTGCTTGCTCATTGTCTTTCAATCAATTTACGGTCGAATTTGCTTCGCTAATGTGAAATGACTCTTTCGCCGCAGGGGATTCACTAGACAAATAATTTCAATAACAATCCTTGGGGATTTCTCAGTTTTCTGTATCACAAAAGACCTATGAAAACTGCAGAGAGTTCTCTTTTAAAATCTGCCGAGGCCTTATTCCAAAAAATTCCTTATTAAGTGTAACTTTATAAACTGTGTTTATCCATTGAGGAAAAGAGCTTGTCACTCAGTTTTACATGCAAGTTGTGTTTACCCACAAAACAGTCCGTGTTAACAAAGGAGTGAATCATACTCTATTGTCGTTACGATTTATGCCCCGGGCTGCATGGAAATCATTGCAGATAAGGCAGAAAACGCAATGAGTCCCATATGCAGTGATCATGATTAAGTTTTAATAGAACGTAATTCCTGCTAAAACATGCAGTTATGATTCTTTTTGAGACTTTTAAAAATCCAGCGGTTTAATGGAGGATCCCTGTGAAGATTTCGCAATTAAGGAACCAGTTTTAGAAGTTCTCAACTTTATAGAACGTTCCATCCGGCTCTTTTAAGACTTTAATTTCAACGTTTCTATGTATTGTTACGGCTTATTGAACCTTCAGCAGAAGACTCTAGCTTGTTTTATAAACATCAAAGCCGCAAAACATATTTGCTCCAATTTCTGTACACTCCAAAAAAACAAAAATTCAGTATTGAAAATTATACGCCGGTGAGATGAATAGAAATACACACTGCACAAATTGGTTTGTCGGAAATATATCTTAAGTAATAATAACAACTTTTTAAGCAGACGGGCTTATAACCGTCAATACTATTAAAAACGGCTATTTACATTTATTACAACATTAAAACACTGATCTAAAAGTCTTATGATAGTAATATAAAGACGTCTTCGTGCAGTGGTATAATATGCAATGAAATTAAGTAAAAAGATTTTTTAAAAATCATTTTTTTTTGTGTTTATTCCTAAATTAAATTTAAAACACACGTTACAAAATAGAAGCGCTCTTATTTTTAATAATCAAAACGGCAAAGTGATTTTCCTACAGCTCTTGGCAAAACAAGGAGAAATTTATTGATTCTTGTTGTTGTTTTACGATACACTTAAGCGGTATCTTTGATATTAATTGATAGGCGATTTGTACTCTGTAGTAATTATTGTTAATGGTATTTTCCGTGCTTATGGGAAAATTACGAATTTTACTGAGGTGGTGTCAGTCCCGAGACATTTTTGCAAAATAAATCTGTAAAACCCGGGAATTCTTAAGAACTCGTTCCAGCATTGGTTCAGTTTTTCGTGGAACTCCCAGCGACTATCAAATTAAGAAAAACCGCCGGGTGGTTTTGATAAGAAAGTGTAGTGACTGTTTCGACTAATTCGTTTGCTTCTCTTTAGGTTTTTTAAAATGCGTTTTGCTAGCTTCTACTAATTTTTCCGTTGAATTAGTTAAAATTCCGTTAATAAAACTATTCGTCGGTTCACGAGCAGCCGGAAAAAAAGATTTAAGACCGTTATGCATGCCTGTAAATAGCACTATTGATTGTAGCCACTCTCAGCGTGAGCTTTTGCCTATCAGCCGCGTGCCTCTTCTTATGTCTTACAGTGAGTGTATGGTTTGCTTCGAATGTGTTCTGAAAATGTGATCAACACTGAAAGTTTTGGTGATTACGGTAGTTCGTTTATCAGTTATTGTGATCAGCTCTTGTTATCGTGCACCTTGTTATACCATCTGGTATAACAAATTTCAAGTGTATATGTTCAAAAATCAAGTTCTGCAGACTCCATCACTATGATGACGATGATGATCAACTGTCTTACTTAGCCGCCGTGCCGATAACTGTTTTTAAAGACTTTGCCTCTGCGGTATTTTATGAACAGTGCAAGATAAAAACTATGTAGTATGTATTGACTACAAATGCGATATGGTGTCTTTTTTCTACCTTGTTCGTACTTGAGATACGCATGGAACCTTGTTGGGGGGGGGGGGGGGGGGGGTATCCACTCATCGATCCACTTGACTCTTAATAAATTAAATCTCTATTTTGGAAACTCATTTAGTGCTGTAAGACCAGGACCATAGAAACAACACATTGGGGTTTTTCCCTTCCCAAGATCGATTTTTGTTTTGAGTGGCAGTTCTTTCAGGGATGCTTTGAGCCGTAGCCGTAGTAGAAAGAGGATGGCTACGTGGAACAACATACGGAGAACCTTAACTTGTTGCAGTTTATTTTGTAGGTAGCGTTTCCAAATTTGACTGGGAATAGCTTCCCAACATTCACAAGACTTTTCGTTGTTTCGTTGGGTTGCCCAAGTTGTTTTGGATGAGAGGAATTTTGCTGGGGAGAATTCATTGACAAATATGTTGATGTTTTGTATTGGTGTAAGTAATCACAAGAGATTATCTTAATAAGCACTCATCTCGACTTGTCAAGACCCTTGCCGTTTTGTAATTAGAAGCGGTGGAGGTTTTAAATGCTCTTATTTGGTGATAGATATAACTAATGAGAATTGCATGTGAATCATAAAATCGAGTGTTTTTAATTAAGTTCTCCGTTCATTTGTTAGACAGGTTTTACAAGTCATCTTTTATCGACGGATTCTCCAACCGTTTATCAATGTAAAACTAGACGAGTTTTTGGGTTGAAACAGTGGAGATATTTCAAGCATGCTTCAAAAGGTCATGTCACAGCTTGTGTATTGATCTGACGAATGTCTTCCACATTTGTCTATGTCGACCTTAAAATAGCAAACAGCTGTTCTTTAAACAGTTCAGTTTAAATCTTGCCCACCAGAATGGTGTCAAGAAATGGAATTAATTAACACTTTTACAGCTTTAAAAACACGATTATGTGCGCGTGCAACGGCTATGTCGCGAAAGTATTTTCTGCTACGTAGCTCTGTTAAAAATAAATTGGTCCAGAGAAGTACTTCGTGATTTAAACTAAACGGATTCTCTTGAGGTCTCTTGAGATAGCGTGAGCAGTGAGTGAATTCTGCACGTGTGCGGGGAAAAAGATTTAAACTCTTTGTTGCTAAAATTGTATTTTTATCTTGAAGACCATACAACCCGGTCAGGGTCTGCAAATGCACTCAAATTGGTAATCACAACGAAGTATTGTGATCCTGATTTCGCTAACAGACTGAAATTATTTGTTTTCTCGTTTGCCTTGAGGCCACAGAGTCTGTATGGTAACTTATGTTACAGTTTTTTAGCAAACAAAACATGTAGATTCAAGATATCCCGGAGATATAGGTCAATTTACTGCGTCAGTTCGGTCCAATGTCTACTGGCCTTCTGAGAAAGACGGACATACAATACAATAAAGTCAAGTGTTGCGTTCTCGAAGACGATCAACTGCTACAATTTTCTACAGTTAATTGTATGTTGAACAATGACGAGATGTATCACAGTTTAGGTTGAAGAAAGTTTCGATGACGCTTAACCCTCTTATAAAGAGCACACGACTAAGAAGCAAAACAATAAATTGTCGATTAGGAAGGCAGGCTTCTATTACTCAAGCCCAGTCAATGACTAACCGCATGTATTATAAATGTTTCATTAACGATATCAACCTAGAAATGTAAATGAAATATAACCCTACCTGAGTTTATAAGCTTTGGACTATGGAGAGTTTCTTATATAAAGAAAATATCATGGCGTGCTTCCTCCTCTTCGGTTACAGCGAACAAATGCGTGCTTCTAGAGATAAGCGGGGTAATTCAATTCTGTCCTGAATGGAATGCTAAGATGATAAACATTTGACCCTAATTTTGCTACCAAATTGCTATTTTACAACCAAATAATTGTTAAATACCAGAGGCTGAAAACAAGCAATTAGATCGTTTGATTTTTAACAGTTTGGTATTTAAGTTCAAAGTTATTTAATTGAATTTAGGAACATTAATTTGATACAACCATCTCAATACAATGTTTCGTGTTCCATTCCACAGCGTCCCACCAACCGAACTTTTGATCAGTGCACATGTACAGATTACCAATAGCTGAATCACCCTGTTTGTAAGTTCAATAGAGATGTGTTTATAAAGATCGGTGTACAGTGATAAAATTAATTTGTAAACAATAAAATTGTATTTTTTTTAGCACTGTTTTTATTTCGTCCAGAAGGTCAAAAGTATTTTATATTTAATTTTTTTTTTTCAATAACACATTACAATTGCAGCTTATCTATCGTTATAAACGAGAACCGCCTTTCCACTTGATACGGCACCAGTGTCCACACGCGGGTCACCGTCCGGCTCAGGAGAGGGAGTGGCAGCCAGCTTAGAAACAGGGAAGGTCTGGAAATCAAAACTCGATACAAGTACATGTACATGGATATCAAGAGCCCGGCTTTTACAACAGCTTTACTGCATGTGTTATCCAGCGTATTTCCAGAATGTGCCTATTTTAGCATTTGTTTTCTGGGTTTTTTTCGCAGCGCTTCGCCTGATGAATGCAAAGGACGGCGGTAAAAGTGGAAACCGTAATCTCGCATCTTTTTTCTGTATTCCTCGATCATTTTTACCCAAGGGTCCTTGTTATATATATAATTATGCTGAGGCCAACTTCTCAAAGAAGCTTGAGAACGTAAGCATATTTATAGTAAAGGAAAAAAAGAAAAAAAAAAAAAACAGGCCGGAAACAGGAGCGACGGCCAGCACGAGGCACTTATCTTTTATTTTTATTTTTCATCTTGGCCTTTCCCAATCTCCCCATCCTTATCTCTATTTTGCTGTATAGAATCATTATTTAAACTACATTTCTACAATTTATAGAAGGTATTGTGCATCGTATCACGGCTCCTTTTTAATGTTAGTCCGATCCGCAGAGAGAAACATGAATAAGGTTAACTCGGCTGTGAATACTATATGGCTTTGACCACCGTAACTTCACTTGCAACAAATCATCATGAGTCTTTGTGGCGCCATTGGATGCATAAGGCCTCAACAAATATATAGAGAGTGCATTAGATTATACGAGATTCCTCTTGCTACCTCTGCCTTATGTAGTTTAGTAGGAAATCCTCTGGCCGCCAAACTAAAGAAAATATTATATCATCAAACTAAATGACCCTCACGGCGCCACTTACGAGAAGCCTTAAGCGGTATAAATGTTATTCGGCGGTAGTTCTATAGCCAGGCGGCATTTGTTGTCGTTGTTCTGTGTCTGTAGTTTTCTTTATATTACTCATTACGGAAAGTAAGATATTTCTTCTTCTTTATCCTAGATCCCTCTTTGGGAGAATAAGACATAAGTAAGATTTGTACATATTTAAATTTACATGAACTGCAAACTAACATAAATTTATCAGTTAAAGGAATCTCAAATTGATTATTTCAGTTACAGCTTCGGGAGCAGTTTGCTTCTAAAGTAATGTTTCAGTCCTAAACATTAATTTTCGAAAGTATCGAACATAAACTGAATATATTCAGTTTGCATGTTTTATTAATCTGAATTAAAGTGACACTCCATGAAAAAAAAAATAATAATTTAGCAACTCGAATTACCTGTTGAA
The DNA here is from genome assembly GCF_052425735.1 of Oculina patagonica. NCBI lineage: Eukaryota > Metazoa > Cnidaria > Anthozoa > Scleractinia > Oculinidae > Oculina > Oculina patagonica. The sequence continues at coordinate 12,945,965 of NC_135759.1, read as the reverse complement.
AATACTGAGATGAAAATACCCCCACAGAGATGAATTTCATTTTCATCAATTTTGCGTGTAATAGTAATGTGGTCACTAAGCGCTCAAATGCAGCCATTAATCGTCATGGGTACAAACTAACATAATGTTCAGAAAATAAAGAGATAAGCATTAATGTTGAGAGAAACTAGACCGTGTACAATTTATATTTTTTATGCCGCCCGTTGGGAAATGTGTCAGTTATACATTTCGTCTGATAAAGAAATATTTTGATGGTGCTTTGGTCAGTTGTAAATCAATCACAATTCACATTTAAAACTTGAGTAAAATTATTTGACGCAAATTTGACAAGCTTTCAGTGTTCAATTTTTTTTATATTTTTATCGTTTCCACGTTTACAGATTTACGCGTTATTAAAGCGATTTAACAGTTTCGGGATTTTTTAATTGTGTATCATGCATTAAATTTACGCACACTTTTCAACCAGCTCAAATAACAACAATTATCTCAACATGAAATTACAGCTGAAGTCAATTGTCTTGACGATGTAGGACACAAACGTAGAGCGAATGAAATTTTCAGGCTGGCTCTGAAGACCACATGTGGCTAACAACTTGGCATCAGAGAAATAAAATTTATTTGAAGCCATGGATAGTCAAGTTTTCAGTTTGAAGAACTTTGAAAACTAAGCTAAAGCGGCGATCGAAGGACAGGTATAAAACTCTTTCTATTATGCAACATTATAATCTCACTCGATTTACAGTAATCAATTTTTTGTTTAAAGTTTTAAGATTTTTTTAAGCGAAAATTGCCTCAATATGTTGTATTACTATATAATATTAATAGACAAACCTGCAATTTAAGTCGCGTAGGCGCCTCAGCCACGGTTGAAATAAGCACAATTAGCAATTCTTTTCAAAGCGAGAACGGACAGTCTTTGATCGTCCCACTGTCAAAGCAAATGTTTAAAATGAGCGCATCAGAAACAATATATACCAAAAGCTTGAAAAGTTTTATCATTAGTTGATGCTTTACTCGAGAGCTGTTTACCTTGCTATCTGATTCGCCTCAGGAAAAATCTCGTACAGTGAATAGTAGAACTGATTTTTTTACCAATGCAAGAGGAAATACAGTGGAATATATTTACTTAACTACCGATAGGAATGGAAGGGAAGAAACCACTTTTATAACGAGATAAATTTGCCGACAACATTAGAAAGCAGGTGCGGTATAAACTCTATTATTTTCTGCTGTAAGCGAAAGCCTTTGTTAAGTAAGCGCTCGGAAATGAAGCACTTCAGCCAGCCAATGAAATATATGGACTTGAGCGGCATAATCTCAAAATAAATTACTTTCCAAGAACATTGTAATCACAAAGAAATAGTGAAGAATATACTTTACTGCGATATCCTGCCATTAATGGAGAAGTTTAGAGCGAAAGATTATCCAACCACACAGATTTGAGAAACGTGATATGATGGAAATGCACGCATTAAAAGTAATAATATACGAGCAGTGCAGAAAAGCCCTAAAAAATACTTTCTTTAGGAGGACGTTAGCTATTCATTTTTTTACAATTTAGTTTCTTTTGTCAGTTGCTTGTCTTTCTGTTCTTGGCGACGATATAGGAAGTCAATCAAATATGCAACCAGGTGAAAGATATGTAATTTGTTTACGATCTGAAATTAACCTGGTGTCAATGTTTTTTCTGTCCTAGTTTAACTTGTTTAACTGTTTGGACTCTCGCTCAGTTAAGCCGTGTTTATTCTATATATAAAGAAAAATTCAAAGTCTGAAGAGAAACGCGTCGGTCAAACAGGACACATTTTCCTATTCATAAAACCGCCGATTTATCTTCTATCATTTATTCATTCCACCGACACCGTCCTTTACAGATACAATTGCATTAGCAAAACAACACTTTTAAAGCAAAGATAACAGTGTTAGCTGCGTGGGTGAGCCGGTAACTTACTCACTAATCTGTTTATCTTGGAACAGAAACGTGCGATAACGCTGGCCTCTTTAGGTGATATTTGCACCATTTTCGAGACAAGAAAACCTCTTGTTTGAATCTGGGCGTAGCTAATTTATGGCAAATATATGTGGTAACTACGCATTACGAACATATTGACAAGTTTTTAAGGCCGTATTTTGATTAATACAATCATTCGTGTATTAATCAAACCAAGAAAAAATATGGAATATTTTTTAATAGTGTGAGTGTCAAAGTTGAGACTATCAGAAATATGTTGATATCTATTTTAACCAATGCACAGTGTGCTACTGAAATTAAACAGAAAAAATGTTTCAATTTGCTTTCGCTTTACTTTAATAGTTCACGATTTCTTCTAATAAGATATGTGGCCGTTTGGCCTGTATAATGTTTCTATACCAGGAAACGACATTGCTACAAGGGCACAACATTAGTTGCTAACTTTCAACAACGACGACAGCAGCAAAAACTAACGCTATTGACCTCGAAAGTGCTCAAAAGTACCTTTTTTGCAAATTTCTTAGAAATGGCATCGTTAAATGAATTTTCTATCTGTTTTTCGAATAATGATAATCTTAAGTAAAATGTAAGATTTCTATCTGTTTTAGTTACTACTCTATCTCCTTAAATCTTTGGCGACGAACGTTTTACAAACATCAAAATGATAATCAGAATTGATGTCCTCTGACTCAAAGTAACAATCCTTTTACAGATATAGCGGCTTTGTCACCGTCTGTAGAACGACCGTCACTCTTGTTGACGAGGAACCCTGACGGCAGATGTGCTACATTAAGCTTATATCTTCAGGAAATTCAAGATAGCGGCTCTTATTTATTTTAAGCAGAAGCTGTTTTATCGTCACGAGTTATCTTCAAGCTTTCTTACCTAGTTTCATTTATTAAAATCATCACGAAAAAAAACTAGACTGACTGCGTAGCAAAAACAAACAGAAATTTGAGTACCGTTTCATTTTTACTGATTGAAGGGCTAGCACTAGCTGTCTAAGACTTGACTTCTTTACCACTGTAAAGCACAAAATCCTTAAGAGGTGTCCGTCTTACAGGCGGGGTTAGTAACAGTGAAATGACTGAAAAACGGCAGGGACGGGACCAACACCAGGTGCCCGTCGGTGTATGTCTTATAGAGGTGTACGTTAAGAGAGAGTTGACTGTATTCGCACGCTTGCTGTATTGTTTTGATAAAGAGAGGCTAGGAGTCACCGAGTTTCTTTGCTGGGTATTCTTTCCTCTATAAAATACGTATGCTGTCATGGAAGATCGTTGAACGACACACAAGAGGCTGAGAGAACGATACTTGACATGCACTAGAACTCTATTGTACGAAAGTTCTTCTGTGTTTCTTCTTGAATGCCAAAAACTACGAATAGATTGTACCGGAAAAGATCTCTTTTTGGATGGAAGATATTCCTTTTGCGAAAAAATCTCTTTTACGATTCGTTTGAGTAAAAAACTTATAACCTTTGCTAAATTCATGTTTTAACTGCGTTACCTACTACCCTACTGAAATCACTTACCTTATTGTTACTTATTTTCGCGATTTTTTGAAAATCGCGAAATTAAAGACCCGCGAAAATTTATTTCAGGCTTTTTCTATTGTATTTTTTATGTTAATTACATATTTTTGGCCAAATCGCGAAAATAAAGTTCCGCGAAATATTCCCGTTCCATTTTCGCGAAATTAAGTTCCCGCGAAAATAAGTAACAATAAGGTAGCATCATTTGTTGTTGTGGCTTTTGAGGTTGCTTCCAAAGTTACTCATTATTAACTGATCTTTGAATGGTAACCGCTTGAATCTTAGTAAATATATTTTATTCCGATGTAAATACAATTGGCGAATTCTTGGCGCACCATTCCAAAACAAAATGTCCACAACATGCAAGAATAATTGTTTTTCTCAGTTGTCTATTCTAAGGACTGTGTTTTGCACGCCTGGTTATTTATAAAAGTTCCGAACAACTTCGCCGCTGCCTACAACAACAAGGCGTGCGGGCTGTTTTCAAGTCGGAAACCACACTACGATCACACCTAGTACGGCCGAAAGACGCTGTTGATTCCACTAAGGAAGATGGCGTTGTTTACAGGATTCCCTGTGAATGTGGCAAAGTTTACATCGGTGAGACGGGAAGACCTATGCAAGACAGGATCAAAGAACACGACCGGGACATCCGACTCGCCCGTACCCAGACCTCCGCCGTTGCAGAACACACCAACAACACCGGACACTAGCCCCTTTGGAACGAGGTAAAGTTTATTGATCCGGTGACCCACACTGGTACAAACGCAGGATCAAAGAGGCAATTCACATAAGACTTCACCCTAATAATATCAACAGGGATAATGGAATTGAAATTCCTGAAGCATGGATGCCCACGATCAAAAAACACAACAACAGGAGAATTGTACGACAGCGGACCGCTGAGGGAACAACAGGACACAGAAACAGCGAGGATCGAAATGCACCAATCACAGCTGTTGAAAACCAACCAATCACAGCGCAGCAGCGTGCTTTATAAGTTCACACACAACCAGTCGACCTTATCGCCTGATGAAGACTAGCAGTGTGCAGTCAAAACGTCGCGATCTCCATCACACGTGACTACGTCGTGAGACAAACGAAAAATAATTTGTTATTGTACTCTACCACGATGAATAACCACAACATTTTTTACGATATCGGATTATCTTGTCAGACGGCACTGTTCGTCTTGTGTAATTCCAAGAAAAGCAATAATAAATAATCCTTAAAAATGTTGAGAATTTTTTTAGCGCATCTGCTAGCACGTATTAACGTTTTTTATGTCTAATTTACAAACTAAGAAGCTACTGATCGAAGCGAAGACAAAATATAACACGATAATTGTCAATATGTATGATTGTATGATTTTCAAACAACATGATGCTAGTCGATTTAACTATTTTATGAAAATCTACCTACTTTTAGGAATGTCATTTTCGCTTTAAGCCGGACTGACAGAGACTGAAGCGGTCCCTCTTTTATAAACCGGCAATCAAATAGTAAAACTGAATTAATGTGAGTTTGAAGGTTGAACAAAACGTGGGAATAAAACCAAAAAAAAATAAGTCACCCTATCTTTTGCAACGTGAATAAGGACTATAAAAATATAATGAAAAAAAATTACGTGTGAGACAGACCTTTAGAGATGTCAAATGTTCTTCTTTCGTTTGGTTTAACACTGGTAATTTCGACGCGCTCAACACCTATTTTCATGTAAACTTCTAATTTGATCTTATCTGACTTGCTTATATCCAAGCTATTTCTTCTACGTATAAAAGGAAGGGAAAATTCTTTTGGAGAATACAAATTATCAGAACCGATTAACGCAAAAGTGTTGACAATCTGGCGATAGTGTTATAAACGAAAAGCCAAAAAAAGGTGCCAATTAGTATTTTACTTGGTAATTAGTTCAAAAGATCATACTGTTTCTATGACCTCAAATGAAACTTTTTTCCTGAACCCAGATTTGTCGAACTTCGTTAGTTATGTTAAAGCAATGTTATCTTAACGTCAGCGCTTAATGAAGAACCTTGGTTTGATCTTGAACAAGCGAAGTTTGACGTGAGCTCAGGGGAACAATGATGCTCGGTAACGTCCATACATATACTTTGGTCACAGTGCGCCGTTTTGGAAGTCAAAATGGAATAGACTACATGTAACTCCGTGGATCATTTGCTATCTCTAACATTAATTCTGACTGCGGGAAAATAATTTTAGGATAACAGCGAGACACGCTTCCGAACGAGAGACTTTACTAGTCCTCACTAAGATATTAAGAGCAAAACAACAATTAATTTAATGTGCAATATTCAGGATATTAATGCGATGAGGCGGATTGGATCAAGATTGACAAGATTGGAATATTTTCAACGTTTTAGTATTAGATCAGTTTGTTCTTCAACTTTTGTATGTCCTGTTTATTTTCAATTGTACTATCTGTAGTCTCCAAACCCACACAATGAAAGATAGCACTTTTGCCTATATCAAGGATATAATAGTAAAAAGGTATAATAAATATTTGAATTAGCTTGTAGGAAGGAAATGTCTTATTCTTTGTCAGCTGTATTTTAAAAATTCAGATCTGTATTTGGATGTAGGGACACGCAGTGGTGCTCAAACGAGTCAATTCTACTCGAGAATTGCATCGATGGTAGTTTACATTTCCTATATTGAGCAAGCTAAACGGACTAAACGCGCTTCGTGGGCTGAATTTGGGTATAAGTGTTTCGTATCACCCTCGGACAGGCATAATTTATCCGAAAACGATCGTTGGACATTCAGATTCCTGCAGTAAAATAAAACGATTGAGTCAAGGCAATAAAAAAATAAATAATAAATTATGTGTCCTGGGTAAATATACCAATTATAGTAATTCAACAATAAGATATTACTTATATAGCATTATTAACCCCGGCGTTTTACCAGAAATTAAAAGAAAATAAACCATAATAAATCATAGGAATACTGTTTCAAAAGTATCGTGATTGGGAAATTCAAGTGGCGATGCAGCATGTTCACGCACTAAAGTATCAGGAAGTTTCGAACATTTAATTTTGTTTGTGGGTTGAATTTTGTTTAAGTCAGATATACCTTATTCTTACTAATTTTCGCGCGTACATAATTTCGCGAAAATTGGAGAGGCGAATTTCGTGAGTATTAATTTTTGCGATTGCAAGAAAAATTAGAGAAAAAGTGTATTAAATTTTGCCATTTTTTCAGTGCTTTATGGATCAGTCGTCAAGACTAAGCAACCACTGGAAAAACACAAAGGTCTGGCTCAATGTAACTACAAGGAGCCTGCAAATGAAAACTTTAGTGACTGTACTAAAGAGGTTTTGAACCAATTTACAAGCTCAAAACAGTAATCAAAGGAAGGGTGCTAGTCAAAAACAAGACGGAAAGATATTTTTAAAGGTAGATAGTTGCAGTTCCAAACATTTAAAATTTGTACTGTTTTGATATATAATATGGTATTAATTTTCGCGTGTTAAAATTTCGCGCAATGTTTTTTTCGCGCGTACTAAATTTCGCGATTTTTTTAAAATCACGAAAATCGCGAAAATTAGTGAGAATAAGGTACCTATCTGTAGTAAACGTGAAAAAATGGCGAGAAACAGTTAGGAAAAAGAACTAATGCAGCCAAGAGCGCTGTAGCGAATGGGAGATGTGTGAAGCAGCCAGGGCGAATTTAAAATTAATGACATGCAGCTTGTTTTTTGGAGATGTTTCTCAGTTCGCCTCAGAATACAATTGTGTGCCAGTATAATTAGTCCATTACCGTCTCTGCACCATAATGTGTAGTTTATAAATACAAAGTTATATTTCTTTCCGTTATTACCGTAGTGCAAGGTTATCAAGACTGAGTAATCAAACTGTGCTACCTTCTGTCGGATACCTCAACAATGATGTCACCTGTCCGCTGTGTGTCGAGGCTATGCGCACAGGATAACATGGCAACATACAGCGGAGAAACTGGATTTCAAACTCGGTTTTGTGTTAACATAAAAAAACCCTTAAACATCCAATTTTATCAGTAAGAATTTAGAAAATAATACTCTGACGTTGGTTCAATAAACGAATGAAATAGTAATATCTTTTTTTAGATACTACTAGAAACAGTAAAACATCACTGATACGCCTATAGTCAAGCAAAGGCAAACTGCTTCAAACTTAATATTTGGCACATTTCTACGCCACGGATTAGCACTAAAGCTGACGTACACATACTAATGAAGGTCTAGCATGTCCTGTTTGAATTGCTTATAAAGTCGTGCGTGAGTTCTACAAGTCAGTGTATCATTAAAATATAAGCCAATGTTTAACCGAATTGACATATAAGAGAGGTAAGACTGATATTTTTGGCGAAAAGGTTACAGTGTATGTTTCAACTCACGAACTCGAAACAGACTGTTCCTTTTAATTAAAGTCAAAGTGTCCCACCTCAATTCTCAAACATTTCTTTCGTTGTTATCAGCGATTGCTGCCGTATTATTAAACTGATTTTTCCTTGTCACTTACGAGAAACAATTATTTTGTGCGAGTATCAACCAAGACAATTATTTCGTCGGCATTCGTCACTTACTTGAATTGAACTTGTTGGCTCTGGAATTATCCTTTTTAGCAGTTTCTCCGCTTCAGCTGTCAATAAAACTGAAAGAGACCGATGAAAGGATGTTTCAGACAGTATATAACACATAATGTTAAATATAACATGATAATTAATGCATTTCCACCGAATTAAACATTTAAAATATTGCGTGGTTCGTAAAGTTGTCAACCATACTTAAACGTGCATAATTTTCAGTTGGATGCACAACAACTGTTTACACCTTAGCTCCAGATCATTTAAGCGCTTTGTTTCAATAGGCCGGTTAGGGAGAAAACTCAACGAAAAACATGCTGTGTATTAAAACGTTATAAAGTATTGCACACTTTCAAAGCCTTTAATCCGTGTCCATCTATCAATGGGGAGGTAAAGCAAACCAGGTCTACAATCTCCTGGGTCTCCGAGGATGCTTTCCGACGCAACTGATATTCACAATACTTGAGCAGAGCGTGGCTGTGCGCTGTCTGGGTACCATATTTTTAAAAAGTCCAAAGCGTTCCTTGCTTCCTCACTCGTTCGTATAGTCCAGTCCCTGAACTCCCTCTTCCACGCGCCCTTTTGAAGTGTTGGACCCAAGCACGAGAACAGAGAGTCCAGAATAACTTGCATGCGCATGCTCAGAACGAACCAATCAGAAAATAGGATTGTTGCGTAACTTGCTTGGGATCGATGGACGCGCGAATTAAACTATGCGACCAAGCGCGCGAATAACTGCAAGACAAAACTGCGCTAAATTGCATCCAAGACCCATTAAGGAGGCTCGATGTAGTTTTTTTAGACTAAGGGTGGTTGTTTTGAAAATTAAAATTACCTAGGAAGCCAATGTTCGATTTTTGCCAAAATACACCATAATGATCAAATGTGACCAAATTTTAATTTTTTACCCGTCACTTAGTCACAACGGTTACCATAGCAACGATTGACGTTTTCTTTTTTTCTCAAACAAGCTTGATTTTCTCGAAATCTAGACTGACACTTGGTGTTTATTTTTTGATATGTTAAAGTTTAGTAGATTGACTAACTGTTGACGAAATTTTAGAAAAATCTGTAAGAGCGTTTTCAAGTAAGTCAAGTATGAAATTTTCAGAAAAACACCGTTTTAATATAAAATAGGCGCCTTAAAATTGTTTCGTATTATTTGAGCACAGTTTCTCTCACTGAAATATAAATACTTACACCATCAAAGACCATTAACTAAAAGCGAAAGACTTTTTGCTTTAATTTGTTAAAATATATCGACTGCCGATTGTAAGAAATTATAAGAAAATACCAAAAACTTCATTCTTGATTTACTCTAAAACGCTCTTACAGATTTTCCTAAAATTTTGAGCACAGGTAGTAAATTTTTAGTGATCGATCCTGCTTTAGTACACGGTCACGTAGTTGAACTCATTATCTGTGCGCGCGCGTTTTTAAAAGTGCTGCCAAATATGGTTTTTCCCCCGATTTTGGGGAGAAAACTGGCGCATGCAAGTTATCCTGGACTCTCTCTCTCTTCTCGCGCCTGGGTTTAAACCCGCGCGTAAGAGAGAGTTCAGGGACTGGATTATCGTTTGTAGCGTGCTACGGTATACCACATCTTATCTAGTTTAAGGCAGTCTGTGATTAGTTTATTTGACGTGTGCGCTTAGTTCGTAATTTAACGGATTACATTTACTTACGTTATTTTCCTTATTACTTTGTCTTGTCTGTAACTACGGCTCACATCGTGGGTGGCTCCTCCTAAAATGTTCTACAGTTGGTATAGGATTTGATGGAGCCAAAACCAACTGTTAAATTGCACGCATTTCAGGCATTCTACTGATGAACGGTTACGGCAATTAGAAATTTTCCCCTTAGAATTATGAATTTTTTATACCGCGTTTTCTTAAATATTCGTGCTCATTATTGAGGAATCTAGATCAGCAAATGTAAGTTGTGTTTCAGTTCTAATGTTTATCACATTTTTGACAGAGGATAGTCACTCCTTCCAGCGAGTCGGGCGAGATGTTTTTCCATGTTCGATGTTGACGTAGAAGAGCCTAGAAGGCATGTGTCATTGACTCAGGGACATTGACCGTCTTCATTTTTTTCTAGGATAATTGTGAGTGAGTCGGGTACGACAGAAATGGCAGACGTCGCGTCACCAGCGTTGAACAAGCGTAGTCTATTGCAGGGGTAGTTTCCTGTTATTCTGGTTAAGTTTCTTTCTTCAGGAGAGCTTGTTTCATCACAAGAGCCTTTTTTTAAAAAGACTTTAAGTAGGAGGGTTGCATTCGACTCATCCCTCTCCTTAACAAAAGAGGAGATCCCGGGGTCATCCAATCGGGTCAGAGGAAAATGTTGGGCTCTGCTTCTAGAGTTTATCAACAAAGCTTTTACAGTACTAAACAACTGACCAAGCATAAATGGAAGAAGCTGTCAGCCAGTTACCCTCCGACGGACCGACGGATTTATACGGCACCCATCAAGGAGGCAGGCATGAAAGAGGAAAGCAGAAAATCTCTTGGTTTTCGGAAGACCAAGGACGTGCCGATGGCCTTGCTGAGCAGCGGGGTCTGTTTATCACAGTGACAAGGCCTGTTCTATCAGCCTTGATGCTACTGAAGAGTTATGTTAACCAACAGATAAGCATCTGTTCCAACACCGATTCCATGAGAAAACTAAGAGCGAGCAAACTGATTTCTAAGCCGAAGGAAGGCAACAAGCCAATGGTTCGTCCCCAGTCCTTTCGTGACTCAACTTACCGCCTCATTTAGGCGGGGACAGCAGGTCGCTTCAGATTCAGATAGCAGCTGACAAGTTGTCTTTTGCTATTTTGCCTCCACTACACAACCGGACGCACATTTCAGTAATCAACTGGGTGCGTTGGCCAGCCAAGCCAACAGAACCCGTTCCTAACCCTCTGGTTCAAGCCGGCAAAATAGTAATTTATGCTAATAAAGAATATCACAAATTACATTATCCCTCTCACACTAAGGCAATGAAACGGCGAACCGGCTCGACACTTAACGAATTGGAACTTTCTTTTAGCTGTTTCGGAGTATAAAATACCTTTAATCAGTGCCCGCCTCAGTGGCGAGCTCGACGATATTCGTACAATGGGATACTAATATGACACAAATCACTTACAGGACGATAATCCAATACCAGGGGGGAGGGGGGGGGGGGGGAGGTGAAGCAACTTTCCATACATTCTCTTATATGAAATCTGAACGATGCTCTCACAACTTGCAAAGCACTCATCAGGGCGGTAGTCAGCGGATGTCTCTAAGGCGCATGAGCAGCTCCATTCTTTGTGAACTTGCCAAGACAATAACAACATGGGACCATTGAGAGAGTTCGATTATTATTTTTTTACATAGTTATGAAAAAAAGGCTTTTTAAGTTTTGTCTTTAAAGCAGCGAAAATTTCTCCGGAAAGGTTCTTGATGTCAATATGTGGTGCTTGTTATGAAATAAAACCATCACGAAAATGGTTATGAAAACGTGGTGATCGAATATTCCCGCGCCGGTTGTAGCTATTGTTCCTGTTCTATTGTTTCGAGGTTGTTTGTTGACTTGGTCGTTCTTTGTTTTACCTCATTTACAATCCCCATGTGAGCCAGTTGAAAATCGTGGTACAAGCATTTGCATTTTAGCACTGAAAAGTAGCACGGCATCACAAAATTCTGCGTTCTTAAAACTACACGACGATGACGAAATTTTCGGATAAACACACTGCTTTTAGATTTTTAGTTAAGAGAATTGAACCCCTTTATAATAAGTGATTCCACGGCATGGTAGTCGTGATTGCCATACCTTCCATTTCGCGGAAAAATACAATCTCGAGCCCAGAGTCCGTCTATGTCGGTCAGCGATACGGGACGGACTCTGGGAAACTGGAATTGATCAGATCAATTTCAGGTCGATTTCAGGTAGAACCTTGATCTTCCGGTTTTTATTGCGCATGCTCTCAGGTCTAAGCGGAAGTAAATTTCCCAAAACGGAAGTAAATCGAGAAAGTTGAACTATTTCTAACACAGTATCGACAGAACTGGTGTTTATCGAAGCAACAAAAGTAACAAAAACGTTCTGCAGTTAACAAAAGAGAGAGTTAACAAAAGAGCGTCTGGTGTTTTGATTTCCGTTAGTCTCTTTCTTGAGCATACTGCTATATTGGTTTGAATCAAAGATCTTGTTTGCCTTCCTGGGTTCCGCCTGTGAAGACTGCGTGCGTGTGTCAGTTGTTGTTTTGCAGACGACGGTGAAGACATTTACATAATGCACAACGCACGGACAAGCTATTGTTATGAACTTGATAACACATTTTGTTTGGCGACTTTCGTATATTTCAGAGGCTTCTCGCTGACAGCGCATCTTTTCATGATAGATTGCATGTTTTCGAGCAAATAATTTTTTCCTCGTCGAATGGCGGTAATATTAATAAAGACGTTAAAGGCCACACCGGTCAACGCTATTCAAAAGGTGTAATTAGCATTTCGGCGACTCAGCTCGTGCACACAATTCATGCAATTCATGATCATGTGCACACAATTGTACAATTCCCTTTTTTCAGCAAAACAACAACGCGTTATGTTCAAATTCTGCGTCATTAGTTATTATTTTGAATCGTGCACTGTCTGCCATATTCAGTTTTTCAACCGTAACGGAGATTTGAATGAAAACAGTAGTTCTGGCGAGATTTGTAAGGCAACTATAAATTGAGTTTTCAATCGACCTTGTCCTTGGTGACGCCGTCGTTGTTGTTTTAAAACTCCGTTCAGAATTGACTTTTAAAGGAAGTATGTCCTTTTTTATTCATGGTATCTTTTGAGTTCAAAAATGGTAGAATTAGAAAATACTTCATTTATGTAGCGCCATATCACGAGTTCTTAGGTGTTTTACAAAATTAAGGTGATACATCTGAACATTTGACCATGGAAAACAAAAAATGTTTTTCCAGGGTTTCCGGTTTGGTTTACTTCCGGGGAAGATTTTCAGACTTCCGTGTTGATTTCTATTGTTCTGTGAGGACCAGTAGGCAGCTGAATTAAAATTCAGTTTCCCAGAGTGAGTCCCGGCGACCCTACCGCTGACCAACCGCTGACGGATCGCGGAGTCGGGGGTCACTCTGGGCTCGAGATTGGGAAAAATATTGCCTGTTGCATCATCGTCCAAAAACCGCTGACTACATCGTGAATTGATCGCGTTGCAAGTTGTGAGGGCATCGTTACTCGGTCCCAGACCTCGTTTCTTCTCCCCCCCCCCCCCCCCCCCCTCTGTCCAATACTATTGGTGTTGGTTGCCAACTGTTACCATGCATTTTGTCGTTGTCAAAAATATGTGAGTATCTTTCCCTTGCCCGCTTTTGTTAACTTCATCTTATCTTTCTATTTTGCACTTACTACATTTGTAAAAGCACTTTCTTTCACGATCTTCAAAATACACACTCAGAAATGTTAAAAATGGTACATTTTCATTTTTCGTAGCTTCATATGAACGTAAACCCCTTTGAAAACTTTTCAGCAGGAAACATTTTCATGTACATCACTGATTTCCAAAATGATCTCCGATCCAGAAAGTAGTGACAATCCGTAAGTAGCAATTGAACCATGTTGTTAAACTAACGACCCTCCGAAACGAAGCAACCCTCGGACAGCATCGACTCTCCGAAAGTAGCGCGGGTCTCAAGTGTAGTCTGATTGTTTTAGAAAATAACACTGAAGAATAACAGACACTGAACGATACATCGACTGTCATTTTCTTTCGAAAACTTCTATTCTAAGAAACTCAATGTTTTTTGTGAATACGACCACTTTTTTTAGGTGGCTTTAAAAGCGTGTGTCGCATCACCACAGAGCAAACGGATCATGCGCGGACCCAGAATCTTGTAATTCGAAACTTACTTTAAACTGAGTGGGCCAATTTACGCTCCAAGTGAGAAGGGACAACTTTTTCAGATAAACGCTCTGTAAAAGATGGCTCGGAGAGGAATGGTAACCCTCCTACTGGGGGGTTACTTCTTCTCTATGTAAATAATTCCCAATGCATTAAAGAAATTCTTGATTAACAAGTTTATTTTAGAATTAATTCATTGATAACCAGAGTAAACACAGTTAGAACATCTCTTGTCACAGTAAAATCGCTGGTTGTTTGCTAAAAATACTATCAGCTTCATTTATGTAGTGAAGTTAGCAATAGTACTTACCAAATAAAATGGAAATCAAGTCGATCTTCTCCAAAACACTGGAAGGCGCAGTGGTGTTCAGTTTGTGCTGATTATAAGACGAAGGAGAAAGATTGCACTTATAGTTCTGCTACGTGAGATGGAGCACCCAACGTAAACAGTCACGATTACGTCATATAGACACGCAACTAATCTCTTAGCCAAACAATATTTGGCAGAGATAACAAAAAATAGAATATGCAGGAGACTGTCTTTGCCACAGTAATCCCTGTTACAGATAAAACTTTGTTATTTTTTTCCTGAACTACCAAAGAACTTGCAAGGTCAAGTAAACAGTTAAAACAGCACCGAAATCTCGCCACTTTCTGTTGTGACCCGTTTGTTTGTGAAAACGTCATATTTTGTTTACCTAAGAAAAGCATACTTTTGTTTAGTTTTCGCAATCTTGCGCTCTTCTTCGTGTTGATAGGTAATTAAACTTCCGGACACTTTCCACCGTTGAACACGCTGCAAAGAACCTGACCCTAGGCATACTTTCATTGTTGTTGTTACGTGCCAATACCCGGCCACGTTTGGTTTACGTAGTCGGTTGTAGAGGATCGTGGGCGCGCAGCTTACTTGGAGGGGACGTGTAGGGAATAAAGAAACACGAGTTGACACATGGCTGTTAGCTTGAATTTGAAAGAAAAGCTACGTTCATTTTAATTACGTCAGGGCGGTAGCTGTCTTTTAGTATAAATGACTACAGGTTGTAGTACATGTATCATCCAAAACTCTAGAAGAGAACATAGACCAGAATTTCAAATGGGAATGTTGTGCGAAAACTATTTTCAAAAGATTGTTTTTGACTAGTTCAAACTCCGTGTTCTTAAAAAACGTGCGCTGGTAATTATGTGGATACATTTGTTCCTGGTTTTTGGGGTGGCGGAAAAGAAAGCTACAGTGATGTGCATGGGATGAGTTCAGGATATCATATATTGCATTTGTCGACGTGGCCTCGTATCGATTAAGGAATACTGAAAAAAATAAGCTATGTAGAAAATTTTCATGTACATTGGCGGACTCGCGTTGTGAAATAGCCTGTCATCCGATATACCACTAGAGAGATTAATTACCTTATTGTTACTTATTTTCGCGGTCACTTAATTTCGCGAAAATGGAACGGGCATGTTTCGCGGGACTTAACTTTCGCGATTTGGCCGAAAAATAAGTAATTAGCATAAAAATACAATAGAAAATGTTATTTGGGCGATCAGTGTTTGACATAATAAAATTTGGTTTGTATCTGATCTTAAAAAAGTTGGTAAAAACGTATAAAAAACTGAATTTTCGGTAACTCTCTGTTACCTTCATCAGAGTTAAAATTGGTTCAGTTTTTGCATAATAAGTATTTTATACACCGCCGGTCTCTAGGGATGTTCCCAATGTTAAATAAACTTGTGGGAAATGCACATGCTCATTCACACAGTTAATGTCCTGGATAGAATGTAGCGCTTCTAGGAATAGGCGTTGTTGCCTATTGTTGACATTTCTTTCT
Organism: Oculina patagonica; assembly: GCF_052425735.1. Taxonomy (NCBI): domain Eukaryota; kingdom Metazoa; phylum Cnidaria; class Anthozoa; order Scleractinia; family Oculinidae; genus Oculina; species Oculina patagonica. Next base: position 12,930,165 of record NC_135759.1, on the reverse strand, counting down.
AAAATTTCTACATAATCCGGATGAATGTCATGGTCTCTTGTTTCCGCGTGAAATCTTATTGCGCTTTCGTTATTAGATCTTGTGCCAGGCTTGTGCTCTGCGCCGCGCGAATTCCATGATCTTTTGCTCTCTCCCACAAAGGCAAAATCACATGTTTTGCATTTGACTTTGTACACAATTCCCTTGATCTGATTTGTGGCGGGGCGGTCTTTTGGTTTCTTAAAGATACTGCCCAGTGTTCTAACAGGCTTGAAAGTGGTTCTTACGCTTCAATCCCTTACATAAAGGGTGTTTCCGAGAGAGTTCGACGTGTTCTTAGCAGAGAAAACATAAGAACCACTTTCAAGCCTGTTAAAACACTGGGCAGTATCTTTAAGAAACCAAAAGACCGCCCCGCCACAAATCAGATCAAGGGAATTGTGTACAAAGTCAAATGCAAAACATGTGATTTTGCCTATGTGGGAGAGAGCAAAAGATCATGGAATTCGCGCGGCGCAGAGCACAAGCCTGGCACAAGATCTTATAACGAAAGCGCAATAAGATTTCACGCGGAAACAAGAGACCATGACATTCATCCGGATTATGTAGAAATTTTAGAAAGAAATGTCAACAATAGGCAACAACGCCTATTCCTAGAAGCGCTACATTCTATCCAGGACATTAACTGTGTGAATGAGCATGTGCATTTCCCACAAGTTTATTTAACATTGGGAACATCCCTAGAGACCGGCGGTGTATAAAATACTTATTATGCAAAAAACTGAACCAATTTTAACTCTGATGAAGGTAACAGAGAGTTACCGAAAATTCAGTTTTTATACGTTTTTACCAACTTTTTTAAGATCAGATACAAACCAAATTTTATTATACAATAGAAAACGTTCGAAATAAATTTTCGCGGGTCTTAAATTTCGTGATTTTCAAAAAATCGCGAAAATTAAGTCCCGCGAAAATAAGTAACACTAAGGTATGTTGCGTCACCACAATTTTTTTTATAAAATTTTATACCGACTCTTTTATGTTTGAAAGCACATTCGTGTTTCTTTATCTTTATTCTCTTCTTTAAAAATGCCTGAACCTTTCAGTTCTTGATTAAAACAAGAAATAGCTAAAAAATCCGATTGAGTGAAGTTACTTAAAGGAGAAGTCCACCCCAAAATGGCCATATTTTTTCTTTATGTCAATGAAAAGTTTATGCAAAGAGATGTTATTCCGTATCAAGAAATGGTCTATTGTTGTGTTTCAACTTTTTGGATTAAGGTCGCGGGGGACACCTTAGGCTCATCATTATGCATTTATTTAAAGCGTATGCACGAAGTACAACGACTGACATCGACAACTTTACGAGATATTTATGACTGGACAAAAATATGGGCGCGTGCGTGTGATTTGTAAAAAATCCCTGTTTCTTTGATATTATAACCAATTTAAAACAACACTTAGCGATATACGTTCATATAGATTGTAGAAAGTATTTAAGCTTATTTTCATTTAAATTTGAATATTTCTGCAACTCAGAGTAATCACAAAATATTTGGCATAAACAATCGTGCCCTATTTAAAAACGCATTGTTCTCACCATAAAAGCGTGGAATATAATTACCATAATTACATCTTTCCTTGGCAAAATGATCGTATTTAGGTCGGGACACCTTCGGAAATCTCAAAGTTTGGACTTTTCCGACAATTTTGTGGAAGAGAATACAGCGCGGATACAGAACTTCATTACTTGCCACTGCAGATAGGTAAACTATGAATACTGTAGTGTGTCATAACAGAAGCGGAATTTTACATGTAAAAGAGCGCTTTTAGGAAGAGGTAGAAGACATTGAATTCAAATTTGCGCACTTAAACCGCCATAACTTGCTGGCAAACTTTAAATTAAAAAATCCGCTTCTGTTATGACACTCTTGAGGTATTGACTGATTAGCTTTTGACAAGATCACAGTGTGCTGTCTCCTACTCGTTCCGCAAACTCTGCCACAAAATCATGTTTTTCCAAATTTGGTACAAACGAGGCTATAACATCGCCGTTAAATGCAATCTACCAAATAAAAGATGACATTCACAATCTTTTGTCATTTCTTTATGTCTCTGTAAAATTTGAGCTTAATCGCACCCATAACAGCTGAGAAATAAGCGTTTTAAAAGATGCAGGTCAAGCAAAATTTTCCTTCATGAATTTATTCATGCAGTTGGTATCCCCCGCGACCTTAAGCACTAAACAATAGTCCCTTTGTTCTTGGTTGCGCTAAGGGACTTTGGTCGAAGCTAACCGGAAAAGCTCGTGGCTAATCGGAAGATTGTCGGTATGACAATTTAGCTACACTGGGGGAGTAGGTAGCGTCATATTTGTACTCGTCAGGACAGGTTTCCGCGCCTGAAACTAACCACGTATAACTTATTATTCATACTTATAAACTGACGCAAACCAACGAACAAACCGACGCTTTGAACTCGAAACTTTTCCAACGAGCGCTAAAACCCTACGAAATCCTTTTCTGAAATAAGCCAAACTCGAGAACTAAACGCCGCCATCTTGGAGCTGGTAATGAATGCGTGACTTCAAAGAGCTTAGCCTGAAGTTTGGCGGGAAAATTTAAATACTCGAAACTCCTTGATTAATTTTTTCAAGGGACTACTTTTCGCTGTGGGTGATAAAAACGTCACACAAAAGGAATGCGTTAGCACTTCCGATAGTTCACTTACCTTTTGCTGGTTGTGGTCTGTTTTTTTTTTTTCGATTTGATGCTGCGTTTGTTATCTATGGAAAGCAATTTCTCGATGGCTACCTTCAGCCTCAACAAAAGAAAAAGATACAAGGCAGGCAATTTCGATGGCCTGTCCGTGTTGAGACTACAGTCTATAATTTTTTCGATTTTCACGCGTCGCTCGTCATCTAACTTTTTGCAAATTAAAGGTGGCCATTGGACAATGCGATTTTCTATTGTTACATAATGTGTTGTTCATAGAAAAATGTATTTTAAGCTCGTCACGCAATCTTCCCTGGTAACGAGAACGGCTTACGTGATGCTAGCCTCTTCCTGTACACAGAGATTCTTAGCTTTAGGCTCGTCACTTAATCCAAAAGAACGTCTGCGTAGGAGACTTTCATAAGAACGTCTATTTATAGTCTAAGCAGATATCTGCAGCCAGCCGATTATCACGGAAACACCGTCATTTAGTCCGTATAAAAGGAGGAGGTCTACTAACGGAAACGTTTTTTTTTACTGTACCGCTCTGTGCCTCTGATATAATGTAATAAATAGACAGAGGTAAAACTCGAGACGATAATAACAGACGCTTGGTTTATGGCTAAGCAGGAATATGACAAGGAAAAATTCCCAGCCAGCTGATAATCAGGAAAATCAACTGAACTGATAACCTTTCTTTTGAAGCAAAGTGGTAGTCAAACGTTAAGGTAATCAAAATAGTCCATATCACTGTTTTCAACAGGGGCACCCAACGGAATATTTCGTTAAAATATCTGTTCGGAAGACGATTTGAGATCTAGAATTTTCGGAACATTCATTGTAAATTTTTTTGCTTGCCTGCCTTTCCTAGGATTTTCGAATATCTAAAAAATGGTATAATTGTTCATTTTTAACGGATTTTTACTCTAAAAAGGTCACCTAGAATTTTCGGGAGCCCTTCTCTGGCTGGAATTTTTTCGAAAAGGTAAGTTTTGATCCCTATAACTTTCGGATCACTAGACTTTCAGCTAGGAAATCCGAACAGATAAAAAAATTTTAGGGGATAAAAATATGCCTATATCTACCGTTTAAATAGTAAAATACGTTCAACGGTGCTATCTTTAAGTGGTTTTGAACTATATTCTCGTTGGGTGCCCCTGTTTTCAAGCGATCACAGTCTCAATTAGTAAAATGCGCTAAAGAGCGAGCGTATATTAAATATGTCATTTTACAAGCACAAAGATTGAGAATGTCAGGAATGTCCAGACGTAATGAGCAGAAATGATGCAACTGTTTAGCGAAAGCTATCATTAACAAGAACAAAATTAACAACAGCAGCAACAACAATAACAACAACAACTGCAACGATGCCAACAACGACAACAGCAGTAGCAACAACAACGACATCAAAAACAACAGTTGTTTAATAACAGCAGCACCAGCAACATCATCAACATCATCATCATCATCATCATAATAAAGTCGAAATTTTTTTTTAAAAAAATGTAGACGGAACTTAATTCTCTTTCCAATCAAATTGTACCAGGCAATGTTTTAAACATTGTGTTGGATCCTATTTTACTGTTGCTTCTTGACCTGCAGGTTTCTCTTTTATTACCACCAATTCACTGGAGAGTTCGGTTCCAATGTAGTAATAGGACAGTTTTTACAATAAAATTCCTTTCAACTATTGTTTAAATGATATAACACGCTTTTATTATCCTTGTTATATACGCTATTTGTCTGCCTAACCAGAATACATGGTAGTAATTTACAATCAAAATGAAAGCTTCGACAATTTATAATGCCTAAAATATTAATGATAAGAACTGCCAAGCAGATAAATAACTAACTTCAACTAGTTATTCTTTGTTAGTAAAGCTATCTATTTCTTAATAACAAGGTATTTTAAATACACTGTTTCTTCCAGGATTAGGAAGGGGGATTAAAGATAATTCTCCCACCGTTAATCTGCGCTTCAGTGACAGATAAAGCTAAGGTTTAGCTCCAAAATTACAGCAAAAATATTGTTAGTTGAAAGACCATTCCACTTTGAACTATTTATTAAGTGTTTTAACAAGATAATTATTTACATATAAATACTCCAGATCCAAGCTAATGGAGTTAATCATCGGACCTCTCATAGCCTGCGAGAGCAGACGGCTTTTTCGGCATGAATTTCACCCGCCGAAAAAGCCGTCTGCGCTCGCATTCTACTCACATGCCGCATAAAACACTTCTGGTTCAACATCAGAATCAGACGTATTTCTTACTCATTTTTGACCAGTGCTAGAGCTGACATAAGCGCTTCGACTCTTCTGTCCTAGCCAGCAGTATCCTTTTTAGCGTGCAGTACTGCATGCAATTTGTGCCTCAACACCCCTGAAGTTTGAAATCTGAAAATTGGAATCAGATATGAACATAACCACTATATTTTTGACACTGGCTACACTGCGAATCACTATAACTGGCTACAATTTCAAGTTTTCATTTCATATTGTATTCTCTGATTCATATTTCTGGTGGGTCTGTTGTTAATCCCGGGGTTTCCTATTATGCCACTCAATCGTTTCGCACACGAAGCTAACTCGGTGCTTAGGCCAAGTATAAAAACAAATGTTCCTGTCGGGATTTCCGTAAAAAGAGAGCGGGCAGGCGCTATTTTTGTTATTGATTATATTTTCCTCCATCGTCAAATTCTCCATAGGCGAACTTGCAAAATAAATTCTGCAAGGTAATTGACCTGTCCAGTACGCGAGTGCGTATTAAAACACAGACAAAAGCATTGTCTTTCATACTTTTCTTTGTACTTAATTGAGGAGAACTAGGTACAAAGTGAAAGCAACGCCCGTTGGTTTTTGTTCGTTCCACTTTTCTGACAACAAATAATAAAAAAAGAGAGGCGGTCCCAAAAAACGAAGCTGGCGGGAACGAGAAACATTTGTTGTTTCCTTTTTTTACTTGGCCTTATTTAGCTCAGAGCTGTAATATACACTCTGTTTCGTGATTGTAACATACAGTATCTTTCTTAAAAAGCATAAATAGTCAAGCGTCCCAAACCACCGGAACTTATCCCGTTGCCGAACCATGTACGAACTATGATGGTCCATCGCAGGGGTACTCCCCAAAATAAATTAACTGAATGAATTAATCATTTTCTAAGATTAACTTTGCTTTAACAAGTTGATCGCGTTGATTATGATTTGAGACAAGGCTTATTTCCGGTTAACACTGGAGTTTTTGTAGGTGTGATTTATCAAATTCCACTCACTTGATAGACAATACTGATAATCGAAACTAGAGATGTATCATTGCTTTGCAATTATGACACATATGGTAAATCATTGACTATCAAACACATTGTTAAATGGTACATGCAGATTGTGGTTTAGGAATGCAGTACTGCACATATCACGGATGACCCAGTGCCTTTTTCTCGAGAAATTGAAGTAATAAGCACTTGTAAATTCCTAAAGACTACAAATTGCATTCGCTTGTGCTTAGTAAACTCTTATTCAATTTGAATTGAACTCGAAAGTTTGTTAAATAAAGTTAATATGAACTGTAATCGGGAATATCCTTTTGCCAAGCCCTCTTGCAAAATGGTACAACATCATTACTCTCGGTTTATCAGTTTTACTATTACTAAGAAACACTGTCTGAATTAACCACATAATATCAAGGAACTGGCTCTCGTAAAATGCCAAATGCCGGTAAATGTTGCCTTGACCACAAAAGATGTCAAATGATGTTCGTGGAATACATGTTACAGAGCATGCTCGGTGAGTTTTATAGTGTTTCAGACACTCGATCCTTCCTCGTTGTTGCTTCTTTTGGAGCAAACATTTCCATTTTCGGAAATCGAAGATGAACTGTGAGAAAGGGAATCCGCTTTTGTTTTATGAAACGACATTTGGGTAGACTGAACGCAGTTGAGGCGCTCCGATGATCCGTGCCCTGAACAGCAAGATGAACGAAACAAAAGTTTCTTAAAGGCTCGACGATAGGTTCTGTTCAAGCAGGTGTAGATGATAGGATTCAAGAACGAGTTGAGGTACTCCAACCACTTGATTGCCTTGTAGGCCTCAGTTTCAATTTTATAATTAGGTTCAAATGCAAACAAAGTAACTATAACGAAAAAAGGCATCCAGCATACAACAAAAGCTCCAATAACAATTGCTATGGTCTTGGTTGCTTTGATGTCTTTAGCGTAGTTTCGACCGATGCGGAGCGCTTGATTTCTTGCCACAAAGTAGATTTTCATGTACATAACAAACATAAGCAGCAGTGGAACAATGAAACTCACCACCACGACAACCATCTGATACGCAAAAATTTGTTCCATTTTGGCAAAGGCCTCTCGAAGACCGCAAAGTAGGATGGAGAAAACCCACAATGCGACTACCATGACAATAGCTCGAAACGAGGTGAGTGATTCGCTGTACGAGAATGGAGAAGTTATTGCAAGGTGGCGGTCGAAACTGACTGCTACAAGATTCATGATGGACGCCGATCCAACTAGTATGTCTATACTACTCCAGAAAATGTACAACTCATTTGGAAAAACTTGCTTGGATTTGTCATCCATGTCAGTCAATTGCAATACCAACCAGAATGGCATCGCCAACAGCGCCACCAAGATGTCTGCTGCACTTAAACTAATGATAAAGTAATTGCAAATTGTTCTGAGGTCACGATAACAGTAAAAACAGGCGCAGACCATAATGTTTCCCACTAATGTCGACAGCATAAGAACGGCGACGAAAAATGCTGCAACAATATTGCCAGCGCTGGTGTTGAAAACGGATTCGGTGTCTGTTGAGTTGTTCATCCTGTCAAACACTTGAAGACTAAAATGATAAAATGTAAAGATTGGTTATAATTACAATCATTCTCCAGCGCCCCCTGTGGTGTAGAAGGAGGTAAAATGGTTATGGCCACGTAAATAAATCACTGAAAAATATTGGTAACTACTAAATCATTCAAATATGCAAAACCTATATCATATCAGTGACCAAAATTAAAAATAATAATAATAATAACAATAGTAATAACAACATCTTGGCCACAAGGATTTAACCCCCTGGTAACATTGTTTAATGAGCGTGGTATATTGCATTGACTACGTTCAAATCTGCTAACAAACCGAAGGACGTCATATCATTTTGACATGAAACCTATTTAAATTCACTTCGAGATCTGCGGCATCTTTCGCCTTATTACGCAACATACTTGTTCTATACTAACATTTCGCTTAAATGTCTGATTTAGTTTTGGCAAAGTCTGTATTCTAGAGGTCTTGTCAAATTCATGTGTAGCCTCGACGTTTGCTTTGCTGTCCCCAAGTCTCCAACATTTACTCACCCGTAGAATAAACACGAAAGAATGCAAACTTCACCAGAAGCGCAACCGAGCATCGGCAAGATGCAGTCCTCAGTAGCTGTTTTTTTTAGAGTGAGGTTTTACTTATGCCCCACCCAAAAGTGCAAAATTTATGTGAAGTTAGAGAGTTAAGGTTTTTAAAAATTATTACTTCGGAAAATATATTCATGTGAAGGAACGGATCAGTCCGCTAACATAAATAAATATTCACTGCTTAGAACACTAAAGTTTCCTCACGGCTTACTCGTCACAGCTGTGTAGATCCGGCTTGTTTTGAATTGAATTATGCACCATTGCGTTGGTAAAACCAAAACAAATCGAACAATTTTCCCCGAGCGACAAAATGTTCATTGCATTCATACAGACAGATGTTCTGCGATTTTAAATAAATAAATACAAGCAGAATACCTTTACTGATCAGAAATTGCCTTCAGCAGAGAGTGTAACTCATTCCAGGGTTTACATTGATTGTTGTAATAGCAGACGATGCCAAAACACTAGAAACTCTAGCTTCCGCGCTTCAGAAATTTGGGACAAATCTCTTTCATCTGGTGACGGACACCGCGAGCAATTCATGCGAAGTGCTTTGTTTTCAATAACTAACGATCAGTGCATACATTAATCCCGTCTTAAAGTGAAAGACAGCAGATTATTGAAGGGCTTATTAAAACAGCGAGCATAATCGGCAACACAACTGGGTTTTCGTTCCTGAAAACATACTACGTGTTGGCATTTTGCTGTAAACTTTTGACAACTGATGTACGATGCAACAAAAACAAGGAACATTTTTTCAAAAATAAATTAGAAGAATTGGACGCGGTTAAGAGAAAATGACTCTTCGACATTGCAAATTAGTTCCGGTGTTTTTATCCTGAATCCCCGAAGAGACTTGTAATTAGTGCGTTTCCTAGAATTACCCAAAACTTTTCCATTTATTTTATTGTGAAATTAAACGAGAATTTATTTGAACGCTTGTAAACTCTATCTTTGCTTAGAGCAAAGCTACAAATTTTTTCGTTGTCATTTTTCTGCTGTTTTCTTTTTGTCAGTCAACATCAAGTGCCTTGTGTTCAAATAAAACATCGCTAAGAATTCGATCTGTCAATGTTTACAGTATTAAATTAGTTGCTTTTATGAATTATGGAAATTCTTTTGATCCGGAGGTAAGTCTTAGTCTCGGCGATCATTTTGTTATTTTCGCCCCGAATAACACAACAAAGGGATTATCCAAGACGCTATATCGACTTAAGAAAGATGAATTAAACTTTTAGGTGTAAGTAACGACATTTGACAGTTTCAAATCTTCACCAGGGTGTAACCCACAAAATGTTGCTCTTTTAAATATTAATTTGATCGCGATATCGGCTTCTTGTAACCATAGTGTTTCAAGATTGCCATATTAGGCCAATTAAGCAAAACTTTGTAAAATTAGCGAAAAGTGGCTGAATTAGACCCACCCAATAACATCGCCAAGCCGTAATAAGGTAAAGAAAATTGCTCCAGGATATGGAAATACTATTAACAACAGCCTTAGGCGGTAAGATATCATTTTAAAATTTAAAATCGTATAGGTATTGATAATGTATTTTTTCCAGAAAAATCGGAATTACACAAAAGTTATTTTCGTTGCAATATTGCCTTCTTTAGCAAAAAGATCGCACAGAATGAATACAAGTAGAATATATATAAAGTACAGATGTCACTAATTTCAAGTGAGGCTGAGAATAGACGGTAAAACCGCAAAGAATGAATGAGTTAAAATTGGCGAATAAAGGATTCAAAGGGAATAACAAATTGATTACGGAAAACAGTCCAAATAAAGGTGTGAGCGTACAATGTATTTTATTTCCTTGATCAACGACTTCCTATAAATTTTCACTCGCACAACCTTCCGTCGCAACTCAAGGCAATAGGAATGACCACATGTTAACTTTTGTCCGAAGCATTGGCATAGATTTACAGATTTCTTACAAAATTGTTTTTTTCTCACCTTTGGTGCTGCCTTCGAATCATCAGGTGTATACTGACGCAGAGTTCAATGAAAAAATATCTGATCGTGGTGTTTAACGAACGCAAAGGTTCTAAGGTGGTTTCATAGTCACTTTCTTTTACTTGGCCAACCAGCCAAGGACAACATCAAACAATCATATAATTATTTAGCGAATACTTGCATAAACAAAATAAACCGTCCGAAATAGCTGGAAACTGAGGACAGCATGCTTGAATGTAATTCACATCATCCTGTTCATGCCAAGTGGCACATAAGACCTCTACACTCTGCCGCCATTCACACTTCTGTTGAGGTAAATTAATCGTTTGCAACATTGGGTTTGTTCAGTTTCAAACCTTATTAACAATCTAAGTAATTATGCCGCGGGAAAGGGTATCACTAATTAGGAAGATTATTCTGACGACAGAAATCAGTTAATTGATTTATTGATTTTGCATCACATTTTCTTATTTTATAGTCAATTTTCCGATTTCTACCACAAAAGTCCAGTGAAATGTGTCTTCCAAGTTAAAGTTTAGTGAATGAAAAACTGTTATAAAGCTTGTTTGTTCTTAACATGCGACTGATCAACATGCAACTAAAGTAGGCAGGAAAGATCAGCATGAAATATAAATGACATTTTTAAAAGGGGAGGAGAAGAAAGAGCTCAACAGTCTTGGGAATGTTTGTATTTTGAAGCTGGCACAGTTTATTATTTGTGCTTATTTGTTGAATAATTTTTAAAGCAATGAACACTTCTACTCGCATGTCTTATTTTGCAATAGTGATACACTTGTAGGTTATTTTCATCAGAACATATTTGCCTAATTTAAATTTTTATTGAACCAGCTCTGCATCATGAAACTTGCTATGCAGTTGAGAAAAACAAGCAAAACTATTCTTAAGCCCGCCAACAAGAAACATCACTCGTTCAATTTGGGTTTCATTGTTTCGCGTTATCTGCCCAGTGCCTTACAAGATCTTAGCCACAATGATTAATGACTTTGTACAAATGCAAATATAAATATATATATACTTGTGTGCGATTAACAGATGCCACTGAGCTACAAACTGAACATATTTAAACCAAACGTCGCGACTGTCAACCCTACAGAAAACGTCGGGATTTGAATGCAGAAATAAACATAGACAAAGTTACAAAATTTGTAAATAAAATGAAAAAAGCGATTGCTTTTTGCTACGAAAACATCAACTACAAAGCGAGAAGATTATACAAGGAAACAAACTAAGAACAACCAGCCTGTCTTAAAACTCGCGAAATATTATACGCACACGAATAAGCTCACATCATGTCAGGGAACCTCAAAGTGTAGTACAATCAACACAGCGAAATGATGCGACTCTTGCTATCCTAAATAAGTCAGTTACTTCAATGTCTCACTTACTTCGATTATGAAGCCTTCTCATTTTTTTTTCTTCAAAAATTCATACATTGATCGGTAGGTCAATGTTCCCCATTGTTTTTCGAAAGATAATACAGAAGATTGATTTAAAAAGCCCAGAGTAGTGCCATCATAAGCAGCTGGGAAGATATGTAAATGTGAACGCTGAGAAATTAAGCGTAATTTTCGTCATCGCTACCTTATTGGCCGTGATGATGGTTTAACGTGGGGGTGTGAATTGGTTTATTTCTCAAACGAGTACCAAACGCTCTTTATTTAAATGTTCTGTCAAAGTCTAATAATTGCCGCTGATTAAGCTTCTTACCTGACAACTTTGTTGAACACAGTTACGGTCTCTCCTGAGCAAGTTTCTTTGGTGAAAATGATATTTTTGTAAGTAAACCTTTCTGTACCCGCTCACACTGAGCTCAACAGTCTCCTTGCCAAACAGATTATAGCGTATCTATTATAAGCAATGTTTACCTACAGAACAAAACTGATGCACGCGCGGTGCGTACGTGAGGTCCATGCAATTTGCTTTCATAACTCTTTTTGGATATTCCTTTAGTAGCCAAGCGAGAGATGTATGGAGGGATGAAAATAAATACTATTTCATCCCAAGATATTTATTTGTCAGTGATAACATGATGCGTAAATGAATATAATTGTGCGACTACAATTTTCCATGATAAGGTTAGGTCTTTAATTATTAATTGCAAACTTTTACTGAAATAGTTTGTGCTGTTTATAGTTTTTTCCGCGTTGAAAAAAAATTTGCAGAGAACGAATTAAATGTTCTATACAAACGTTTTTCATATAAAAAATTCGGACATTCGCTTTTTCATTAAAAGAAAAGAGTCGATGTTTAGAGAAAACAAGTCACCTCACTGCTGAAATAAGATCTCAGATGTGAGGATTGTGTTGCAGTCGTGTTGGTTCATTGTATGCAAATAAAATCTGATATATACTCTAAGTGTAACTGTGTTGTTTATCTCAGCTTTGAAGTCCGATCTGAGAAATGGATGCTAGAATCACAAACATCCGTCAGCAGACTAATAAAGAAAACTGAATTTATAACTTACCTTCGTTGTCTTGAATAAAAAATAATAACTATGGCAACCTCTGCGTGTGCATTGGCGATAAAAAGAAGCTGAATCGGGTCAAGGTACAAATTGAATCTTGAACCAATGACTTGGATCAGTTTATAAACTTTGACCGAAGCTGAATATTACAACACTGCATGTAATGGCGTCCACTAGCGAGAAGATACGACATGCATTTTGTTACTGATTGGGCCAAGATTCTTACAACAAATTAAGAAATCTCAAGAATGGAGCAGTCATAATAAAGATACCCCAACTAATTTCAAGTTTATATTAATGAGGTAAATATTAATTTACGAGCGATTTTAAACCACAACAATCGAAAAATATTTAAATTAGTAAAGCCAGGAAAATTCATAGTAAAAATCAAGAATTCGTTTACAATTGGCTAAAAACAGTTAAGCGTTGAGCGTATAACAAAAAAACTGTAAAGAGGCGTTTCGCGTTAATAAATATTTGACCTTCATCAAGGTGAAATATGTATGGTTCCTAATCATGCATATATTAGAAGCAGCAAATTTAGCAGAAATAAATGTAAATTTTATGAGTGTTTATTTTTATCATTCCCTGTGTCAGTTCAAATCTCTTAGGAATGCCACGCTTCTAGAAACAGTCTTTTAATGACAATTATTTGCCCTGTCGACGATATTAACATTGTCGAAGTTTTGGTTGTGATCGTGTTCGTGAATTCAAATCAAGAATGACAGGAATAGCTCACTTTAACAAAGCTCGTAAACTGATGGTGAATTGCGCGATTTTATATACCATTGTCAAGTTTGATGTATTTTGATGAATGCTTCATATAGGAAACTATTTATGCTTTTAAAACTTTAACAAGGTCATACTGGAAAGTCTCTGCAAAATGACTGAGATGTATAGGCGTTTTAGGACTTTGAAATCAGCAAAAATACTATGACATGCAAATATCTGAGCACAATTTTACGACGTTAGTTGGTAACAATGAGCAATGTATAACACCTTACATTTAGAAACTGCAGTAAAGTTCAGAAAATCTATAAATCAGTCCATTTTTGTACTTTTTTAGACACTTTGCTCAAAAATATGTTCGTGAAAACCGCGATGTAAGGCAAAGATCGTGTAGCTGATCATAGTAACCAAATGCAGCTAATACATCACTGAAAACAACATCTTACTGAAAACAAATAACAGATAACAAGGATATAACCAAATTTTAATGCTGGATTTGTGTGCACGTCTGTACGCATATCCTGGTGTAAGGCCAGAAGACCAGTATAACTAGCCAATTGCTATAAAAGTTGCTATAAACATGTATTTTGACCATCCGAAGAATTTAAGTTAAAGATTAATTGTCAACGTCCTTCATTTGCATCACTTTTGGCCATGGACAGCTGACTATTAAAATCACGAACGTTTATTAATTACGATTGAAAACCAACGCCACAACATTTTAGCTACACTTTCGTTTCAGACAGAAAAACGAAGATAATTTTTGGAGGTTGTACTTAAAGAAAACACATGTTCTTCACTTCCTGCTAATGACCGCTTTATGAAGGAATCAGTTAACAGTTCTGAAGTAAAACTAAACTAGCGCTATCCCCGTGCAAGCGTGAACTTAATTATCGTTTTTTAAATTCCCCTTCAAAAATGGAATAAATTTTATTGATAAATAACATTTGGAAGCACTCACCTCTCCCGTGGAGTTCGCTTACACAAGGACGGTCAGAGTTTCCCAAAAATGCAACACCGAGGCAACCAGCTGCTTCGCTGATATCAAGGCACAGGACTTGGCTTCTTATTCCAATAGATCACCAAATGTGTTTAACTATAAAAAAGAGCCACACATAAAATTATCTAATCGCACCAAATCATAAAACGATATTTTCTGCTAAAGCTGCCCATCAGTGGATGATGATGATGATGATGATGACGACGATGGTGATGATGATGAAAGTGACAATAATAATAATAATAATAATAATAATAATAATAATAATAGTAATAGTAATAATAATAATAATAATAATAATAATAATAATAATAATAATAATAATACAAATAAAACAAAAAAATTGAAGTAATGTATTATAAAACTACCTATAAACTGAAACAGTTGTTACGCAAATTATAATCAACGTCCAAATTATAACCAAATGTTGGCCATTACATTGTGTCTGGGGACATACTTCTTGGCCACCCCATACAGATCAGACAGACATACGGGGAATAAGCCAGTCAAACATTTAAACGTCATTATAAAAGAATCTTAAAAACTATGCGATCTTCTATAGTTAACCAGTGAAGTGTATACAGTTCATGTGTAATATTTTCGTATTCATATGTATTAACGTAACTGGGCCAAGTTGTTCAAAGCACGATTTAAGCATGGATTAGCATGAATTTTGATTTCAGTTTTTTAACTTTTCAGTAAGGATTTCTGTTTATATTTACTGTCGTTCAGTATTGACATCGACTAATCTCAATCTCCACAAAACATAAGCAATAAAAACACTTTCACACAAAAGAAATTGAACTCTCGATCAACTTTTTATCCTGTGTTAGTGTTAATCGGCTTTCGAACAACCCAGCCATGGCTGCTACATTTTGAACGTGCTTTTTAGAGTTTGTTTCAATCCAAACAATAGTAAATTACAAATGTCTATCTCAAGGATACAACAGCATATACGTACTAGCAGTTCGACAGTATGAAAAATTACATATTTCTAATGCGACTAACATTATAAATGGTGCGGGATATTTTCAGAGAATATTCACTTTACCAACCATATATGGTTGGTATTATGCAACTGCTATCCAATCAACGACAACCACAAAACAAAGACAGGCTCGCGTAAAGGTTATTGTAATTACAATTTTAATTAAAAGAGTAAATGTATTCTTGTTATCTAAGCTGTACAGTAGAACACCTACGGCATGCACTCGACATGTGACGAAACAGTTTTTATTCCATGCTGTTTTTGTTTTAAACCTTGTTGACACATCAAAGCCTTGGTATGGCAATTGATTATGCGTATATGAGCCCTCGACACACGCAAGATCGAATGTCTGATAAAGAGTACCTATCTCGACATAATAATATATCTAGATCACCTGTAGTATTTCTGAATTAGTAATTCTTACTGCAAATTATTCAAAAGGAGACACTGGGTTGGTATGGATGGATTTTCAATATGAACCAATCAAACCATCCAAGCATTCAAAACGTCAACAATCGACAACCAAACCCTTTTAAAGTAGTTGTTATGGTGACAAAACAAAAATAATGTTTAAACTCTGTGAAAGATCCCTTAAAAGCTACAAAAACATCAAGCAAGATGAATCCTTCTAACCCTTATCACAAGTCATAAGTCACACAGTCGGGCCATGCACGAACAGTGTCTGAATGTACGTTGGTCGATCACATTGTCACAGTGTGCGATCTTCGGATATTATAATAAAAGATCTTATGTTAACCTGATTTGAGAATATGCTATAATCTGAGTGCTTCTGGAACGTAATCTGCAGATCTAATAGTGATATATAAAATTGAAATTAAAGACCGTCTTAAGCCCAAAACTGAAATGACGAGGGTTCGTGAAAATGAACGAACCGGATAGCGTTTGACAATGACTTCTTTATAGTTTTCTTATTTTAATTATTTTATTCTTGAGTAAAAAAAATAGTTCTTTCGATGTTCCTCTTAAAGCAATAACCTAAAGCGGTAAATGATCGAAGATACTTTTCACAAGCCGTGAAACTCACGCTAATTTGAAAACTTCTCTTAAGCACTTATATTAATTTGCTATTTCTCAAAGTACGTTCTGTAATAAAACCGTAAAACTGTATTTTGGTCAATAAAGTACTCACCACTGAATGTGTTCAACTTTATGCTCATGAAACGACAGATAAACCATTGCGTGCGCGCGAATTTAAAATACGGTGTTGATTATAAGATCGGGTTGGCAACCACCCGATTTCAAGCGTGGCACTTAAAGTATATACAATTAGATCATAGGATCTTTTTATTGAAAAGTAAAAAACATTTCAAGGAGCAGAAGTTTATGCTGAGCGAAAATAAAAAGTAACCGAGTTTCCCCAATCAACAATCCAATTTTGGAGATAAACGCTAGTAGGGGGTATGCGGGTCTTTGTCACGAAAAGCTGCTTAAAGTCCTTTTCACTTCACCAGAATGGCGATGAAAACAACATCATGTAAAATTGATGAAGTGTCAGCATGTTTCAATTATTTTTGTACTGATTCTTGACTGACCAATCACCACGTCCCGAAATGAATAATCATTGGAGAACCATTGTGATCTCAACAACACAGCAAACGAAGAACAAGACCAAACGTCTCTGTACATTCATTATAACGTTTTCAAGTTTTGCTTTCTCCCAAAGGATTTGCTTGCACGAAACGTAGAGGGCACGGTTAAACGAAATGATGCCTCTTGTAGCTGATATTACAAGGAGTTATGAGGCACTTTTACGCCATCATATCTTTTTTCTCGGAAGGCGGTAGCAAATTTCCACGTCAATTTTTATTTCAAAGCAATCACCTCATTTAAGTGTTCATTTTACTAAAAATTCCGAAGGTTATTTTTAACGGTAAATGTTCTATCGCAACCTCAGTAACGCTAACATCTAAATCAATTTTATGACCTAAAGAGAAAACAAACAAAATAGTTATGCAGCCAAAACCCAGCCGAGTAATGTTAGGTTTTGAGGAACGCCGGTCAGAAAAAAACCGAGCATTGAATAGAAGCAAGAGAGAAGAGGTTGAAAAACCCCGTTAATATCATAAACTCTCTTCGTTTGCTCAGGCAAACTTGAACAGAGAGGTTTACCCGACTCTTGAATACTATCTATTACCCGACTCAGCGTTACATAATACAGGCGTCAATCCCGGGGGGGGGGGGACTCCCATATTAAGGAGACGGGGATGCTCGTCGGAAATTTTGAAATGAACCCCTAAAAGATACCAATCTGGGCGTGACTCAAGCTATTTTAGACCCCTAAAAGATACCAGAATTCTGAAAAAAAGAGCTTATATTTGTATATTTCTTCGTGTGTAACCCTAAACGAGACCGTGAAGGTTAAAAATATTGTCATTCTCGTTTCCAGAGCCCGCTTTTTTTGGTTTAAGATTTCTGGTCGTTTACGCTCAAAGCTGATTGGCTGACAATCCAAAATGAGAACTGTGTGTATGCTCAAAAAATGACAGTTGAATAGCGTTGACTAAACGAACAGTGGACTCTGGGGACGAGACTGCGACGCAGGCAGAAATTTAATTCTAACATAGCGCGCGCGCAAACCCTATCTAATTCCTGTTGAGCGATCATAGTGTATTTCTCTAGCTACTCACGGCTGTGCGTATATAAGTTTATAGCTGCGTGTTCCTGTCGTTTACTCAGAGTTGGCAGTAACCTCTCGTATCCAATAAGGGCGAATGGAAAAATTGTTTATTTTAAAATTTTGGACATTTCATTTTGATGTTAATGAAGTCATAATGCGAGGAGGCGTGAAAGTTTGTGGCGCGGTGTTCACTTAATTCTTGAGTTGAATGAACACGCGAGGAAAGCGAACAAGAGTTTCTTTCGAAGATATCCTCGAACAATCTCCTTCAAAGTCATCTATAAATCCCGGAATATTGTGACAACAATTAAGGTTTATGGGAAGATCCGGAGCAATATCTTTTCAGGAAATTATACGCCTTATGCAAGTCGAACAGAGCAAGGGTCTGCATTGTACTTGTTTACGACTCCACGGCGGTCATGAAGACTATTATTAAGCTTACTATGCTGAAAAGGGAAGCGAAATTAGGCTCAGAGTGCTGACTCTAACAAGTTTTAACTTGAACTGAAGTAAAAAAGACGAGACCAAGATCCAAAGGTACAAACTTTACTTAAGTGCTGAGCCTAATTTTATGTCGCACACTGAATGAAATTTAGTTGTCAGTTTTCCGGTCTTCCTGTAAGCTTAAATTATTTTTGTCCCTTGTCTGGACAAATTAAACTTTACATTTCCAACGATTAAGTTTTGAAAGCAACCTAATACAAAACAATTTCACCGTATAGGCAGCCCAAACATTTCTTAGGTTTAATTTTCCTAAAATTGTGAGTCTTTTGAAATTTAAAAAAGCCTTCTTCTGTTTCTAAATTTATTTTGGAAATATAAAATTCAAGAAAAAACAGAATATACATAAGCGATTTGCTCAGCTCAGTTGAATTTGTAGCTGCATATTGCCTCAGTTGAAAATTTCTTCTGCTTGATTATCTTGTTTGAATACAACAACGCGCGTTTCATTCTTGAAAACACAGCTGAAAACATGGCATTCCTAAACGTTTCCTAACAACTTATCTGGAATTCGGTTCCGCTGGGAAGCTTGAGTCACAGTAACCATGTTCCTGTCGCTGGTTCAACTCTTCGTAAAATGACCTTGCCGTTTCTCTGGAGGTTTTTCTTCGTACGTTATGGACGCTGTACAAAACACACTAAGGCCCGGTTCAGACGTCGCACTTTTCATGAGCCGAACTCAATTCGAAATTGGACCGACCCAAATTGACAAAAGTACGCCTCTTGATTCAGACGCCGTACTTTTTGGCCGTTCCGAGGCCGGTCCTAATACAGTTCCAATAAAACCAGTCAAAATACATTATAATAATTTATGAATTAGGATCGGCACATGAAAAGTACGGCGTCTGAATCAAAGCCGTTCCAAAGGCGTTCCACAGGTGAAATTCTCGGCCAAGCCAGGCGGGAAGAACGGGTGACCCGTTCCAAATTAAAATAGCCGTTCTAATTTGATTCAGACGCCGATCTTTTCATGTACTTAATTCAAGGAATTAGGTTCGGCTCATGAAAAGATCGGCGTCTGAACCGGGCCTAACCCGTTTGTTGTGAACATCACACAGAGAAAAACAAATCATCAAAACAGCCTTGTGTTATTCAAATAAGCCGCTTGTTACGGTCGGAGCCGAAATACCTCTAATTAGACAGCTATTGTCCTGCTGGAAACGGGCTTTATATAATGGTCCCTCATGAATAATATCGTAAAATATAAGTCAGATAAATACCTCGAACGTAGGTATTAATCCATATGGATTAATACCTCCGTTCTTATATCGAGTTATGGATGCACTTGGGAAGTTTAGAGAGCACTCAAGAAGCTAGAGATGCTCTCGGCTTTTGTTTCGAGCAACTCTTACGCTTCTTTCGTGCTCTCCAAATTTCCTGGGTGCATCCATAATCTGTGCAGTCGAAGTGTCAGTCACTGGGCCTGTAGTAACGCAGTGAGATTCTTGACAAAGCAATTTGCATATTGGATGGCGACGATGTTTGGAGGAAGGACAAAATCGATCGTGCTATAGTTCTGGTACTCACCGTTTTCGAGAGAAAAGCTTTAATCAGATACCAAATCACTATAAGAAAGAAGAAGCAATAGGATACACACATCCCATGCCTTGAAGAATACAGCCAATCCATCACGAACGAAGAACCAGCGAATTTCGGGTTTGGAATTTGGCAAAATTAGTACTTCTGACAAAAACAAACTACATCAGGATTCTTTTCTACCTAATAGCTTTATATGGACACAAATATGGAAAAACGACTTTTTTTACTTTTGCCACAAAAATATGATTTTGCTCGTATATTCCTACAATTCTTATCTTTCCTTTATACATTATTGTTGGAAAGCACCTCGTATGGGTACTGGCATCCAGTTTGCGCTCTCCTCTTTGGGAAATATTTTCGTCTTTTTATTAATTATTGTATTATATATGTATATTTCAATGATATATTCCTTTTTGTTATTTCTACCAATAAAGTATACAAAAAGTTATGGAGATGTTGTTCGTTTTCCCACGAATTCGTTATAACGGGGTTTCCTTTACAACGAAGCCCCATTATAAACGATGAACACATTTTTTCAAGTCCCCTGACACTTAATAAGCGGTGGATGCCAACCAGAGATCTACTATTGAAACAAATCTATACTTTGTTTTAAATGGTTGCCAATTTTCAGCAAGTTATTGATGGCTTGCAACAAATTCTTAACTAAAGACTGAAATGTTGACTCCTTTCCCCGGCTGGAAGAGAACCGAGACGAGACGACTGGTGACGAGCCGAATCAATTTGTTAAAGACGCAGCGACCATATGGCGGCGATGACGTCACGTTCAGACCAAGAATACGCGAAATTTCGGTTAAAATGTACCGAGAAAATCAACAGGATTACTCTCCATGAACTCCGTTCTTCTAACTCTTCTTAAGCCTGCCATCTGAGACGAATACATGAAATATTCAAATCACACTGCATAATTATCATAATAAAGTTGATGTTTACATTATCCAGCGTCCGAGTTTCGGGTCAGCATTTTGAAAATTACAGGAAATTGAATACTGCAAGAAATGTTTAAGTCTTTAGACGGACCTGCGTACAAACGTGGTAATGTTTGTGTATTTGCCGCAAGGTAACGCCGAAAGCACTTCGCTCAGAGATATTCATCTTTATAGCACAATGTCGTGCCTAATATCTGTTTTCCATAGCAAGTCACAACGAAAGAATGAAGTAAAATGAGAAAGTATTTTACCTCAAAGGGGTTTCAAAAAGCATAAACGTCAAGGACAAGTCCAAGAAACCTCTCTTCTGTTCCTGAAACAGCGAACTGGATGCCAACACGTAGATAAATGTTCTCTAGAACAAAGCGATATGTTTCTAAAGTGACGCCTTGTTATCATAATAAGAGATTTTAAGGTAAGAGTGCTTTTTTTAGATTGAATAAGCATCTATACGAAAGTTATGTTTAGATCGATCTTCTGGATCGATCTCAAATGTCAGCTCGTCACACACTAAGGGCGTGACTGATGTAGTTGTATTCTGGTGTAAATTCCAGCGTAGCCTGTGTACAGCCGTCCCCTCCGCGATTTTTTTGAGTGGAGCGGGACGGCTGTACACAGGCTAATTCCAGCGTGAACGCGCCTTGGTTCGAATCGCTTGGTGCGCCGCTTCGTGAAAAAGACTGCTCTACCTTATATACCAAAGAGATTTCCTAACTTCTCTATGGCATTTGCTCAAGGCAAATTAAAGTGCATGTGTAAAATCAGGAGGCGTCGAAGAGGCGAGCAATGGAACTGCGATCAACAAACCGAAGCGAAGCTAACTGAGAACGTATTCAAATGCGAAAAACTCTTGTTCGATGCTGTGGTTCGATCGATGCCTTTGCAGTGGTCACAGCCACTTAACTCCACACACATCTCATAAAAAGCCATTGTTATCTTGGTTTTGTGAGTCGTGGCCAGATACATTAAACCCGGCCACAAGCAGATAAAAAACTTGATTTGTACTGAGTTACACTGCCTTTGCAAGTGACAAGCTGTTTTAACGTTTCATTTGATTGTATTAGGGACACCTTTCGATTGAATTTAGGTGGGCGCTGACAGCGGTTTATTGAGTAACAAACTATAGTAATGGGAGCGCTAAAGAATGCTTTTGGGACTGTTTAAAAACTGAAACAAAACTGCAAGGTAAGTACAAATAAATAAATAAAATTAACGTAGCCATAACATAAGAAAAATGACTGATAAAGAACTAACATCTAATGTCCATTTGTCAAGATTAAGTTAACAGGTATAAATCAGGAAAATAGATTGTGAATGACATGTACTATACTGTATATCTCACTATGTATCTACACGGGTCAGATCGGGCCAGAGCGAGCTGATGCTTCAAACTGGATAGTAATTGCATTCGTAGAATACCGGAAGTGAAAGCCTTCGCTCAGATTTGTTTACGCACACATGCATTACGCTTGTTTGGTGTGGGAACGGATGAAATAAGGTCCAAGGAAGAAGAATGATTTTGGGATGAATGTTGTATAGCTTTGAAAATGTAAAATTTTCTTAAAAAACAGCTGTTGTCTTCCACCACTCCTCGGAATGCCTGCTTCATAGACTCTCACTTTTGTAGGTGGTGTGTGCCCGGGGCGTGTAATCATACTCGTGACTAATAAATTACCATCATTCATGATCCTCGTATAGATGGACCCGGACTCTTTTTGTATCTCAAATCAATTTTGCTTCATTAGTATTCAAAGAATCATCCGTCTTGATTAACTTGGCTTGTTCACCTTTAGTTCCTGGATTAGCCAGTTTAAAACATTATGCCACGACATTAAAGACCATTAAATGAAGAAGAAGTGAAAAGCTCTCTAAACGACGACATAAAGAGCATGCAACCCGGGCCAAAAAAAACAACGCGACACCAAATACAACAAATGCACGAACAGATTCTTTTACAATTATGTTACCGCATCACAGGAAAAACAAATACTGTATCGAACAAATTCAGTAATGTAGTGGACAATACGGGTAAAGAGGCCTTTTTAGAGGAGAGTTCGTAATGATCAGTATTTCTTTGGGTCTAAAGGAAAATATATTAAAGCCGTGAGAACAAAAGTACAACCGAAAAATAAATCAAAACAGACCACGTTGCTGGCATAAGTTCTAGCAAGTGTTTTAGACTTGGCCACTTATGAGTCACTTATATCCACGTTTCCTTAGAAATGGACATAATTTTGTATCATGCAATCTTTTCTGATCCATGCATAAGCATTAACATGTCTTATTGGATTTGTTTTTGAGCGATTGATTCTTTTGTAAATGACGATTGAATCATCGGAAATATACAATATCCTTGTAATAGCCAATAAGATGGGAAAACAATTTCACAAGGACCTTCAGTTGTTTCTCGTCATGTCGATTGTGTACATTTGTGATTTTGCTTGTCACTTGTCAAAAAGAGCAAAAACACAACCAGACGAACGTTTTCTCCGTCAGTGATGCACCAGTGATGGTCAAACTCAACTATAACTTCAGCAGGGTTTATTAATCGATCAAATATCCGTTGTTTTGTGGCGGCGCGGCTGATTGCATTTTTGTAAACGATCGATGGCATTTCGATAACCATTATCAGCATTATGGATGGATGGATGGCGTTTGGTACATTCGGTGAACTGATTTAAGTTCTATGTAGCCATGAATATGTCACAGTGAACGTCGAACTAGATAATTGTACGAACGACTCGAAATCAAACCACTCAGTTAATTTCAAATATGTAGCTTGATCAAGAAGTTGAAGAATCGAGAGCGATGGCCAATGATTTATCTGGGATGGTTCCTGATACAAGAATCATGAGTACATTATTATACTGTCTACAACATGGCATTCACCTACCTTGATTTCAGCGGAGTTAGTTTGTACCACAATCCAAGAGCTTCCTAGCTGAAGGTGCTGAGGAAATTATGCTTCTTGTGTATTTATCACAGATCACCTTAGGGCAGAGGGGTTGGCCTTGGCTTGAAAAAATACTTAATCGACCAGATGTTCATGCCTATCAAAAGGGATACAGTTTTTTAATTACGCTTAGAATAACTTAAGGTATTTGCTGCTCTATCTATTCTCGTTTCTGAGGTATCCTGAAAGAGCAAATGAATCTCATAACTACAAATATCCCATCTCTAAAGTCTACAATATAAGTGGAACAAGATGACTCGTACTTTGTGGTAAAAGACACACGTGTGAGACACATTACGTATATACTTTACTACGGTTATGTTTGCCTGCAGCGATTAACTAATCACATGTACTCCGCTATCACTTTCTGCTAGACTCTTCAGGAACGTCAAATGTAAAATCAAGTGACTTAATAGCCTTTTCGTTTTCGTATTGGTCGCGGTTCCTTTAATAAATACTGATCGAGACATCTTTAAGCCATTTTAAATAGTCTTTAAACCATTTTAAGGTGTATAGAATAAGTGTGTCTCATCTTTTTTTTTGGTGGTTATGTTATCCCCAACAAAGATTTTAATATTAAAATTCCAGTGCGAACTTAAATCGATTAAAGTGAGAATAGAACAAATTAACACATGGGCACATGGAAATAATAATATGATATCGCCTTAAAAATGCTACAAAGCTCATCAAGCTTTTATTACAAGAATCAAGAACACGTTTTCTCGTCTGCTTTCAACATATATTAAAATAACGGAAAGATACAGCTTATCCATCTGATGAAAACTGCTGACACCTTTATTCACTTTATAGATACATTTATATTATGGATAAATTATCGAAATTCCTACTTCATTATTTGTAGAGGAAACAATGGCGATTGTTTTCGGCAACATTCAGACGAGTTTGGTGGAGACCAAATGAGACTGACATGTCGCCTAGGCACACAATCAGCAATGATTAAACTTTTTTATGTGAAAATGATGATTTCTCAATTCAAAATGGGCCATTTGTTATTCCTATGATGAATTTGATGAAAAGACTTTTAGACTGTTTTTAATTGTACCTGTTTTGAGCACGATTTGTGGAGACCAGCCGCGTTTGAAAAGACGTTTTCTTTCGGCACTTTTGTCACAAATTACTCCCATCAACATCTTAGAGTGTTTCAGTCGGTTAAGCTGTAATTCCGAAGCAGTTTGCTAGCCGATAAGCGTTGAATATGATTAAGAATGTTATTTATCAGAGGTAAAAGCATTCGACGATAATGTCTCTGCCATCATCGAAAGTAACTGTAGCTCTTATTTGTTAGTGTTCAATGAGCCACACACAGATTGGTCTTCCTTAGTTTAATTCAAATTTTCCGACGAGAATTTTCGTCCCTTCCAAATGGGAGTTCCCCGCCGAAGAAAAGTGCAAACAGAACATAAATAAAAGTGCGCACAAACGTGCCCCCAAAATGACACATTCTCCGGCTGGTTGTTTGCTGGCTTCCTCTTTTAATGCCATGACTTCTTTACCGTTTTCAAAATAGCTCGGTTTCCCATTAATATATACACGAGAGCATTATTTCACCTGTACAGCTTATCGTGTGAAATAAATAAAGAGATGGGAAGACAAAATTCATTTATATTTTCTTACCGGTTCAATTTGTAGGAAAGAGCTTTAACTGGGTGGCAAAACGTGTAATGTACGCTGCGCTTGGGTCAGTGATCCCTCAGGTGACGAGCAACAACCAAACAATAAATGAGGTTTTCACTTTGTGAACAGTATTAAATATTATAAAAATTCCCTTTCAATTATCCACTTGAAAGAGGACATTAGAGTGTATTGAAAGCATTTTTTGCAATGGAGGTGGTTTCCATGGGGTGGTGATGTTATCATTGGCTATGGAAATGCGGCCGTCATTGAATTTAACCATTAGTGAAGATCGGTTCCTTTTATGCATCTTATTAAACTGGAAGTTAATGTGTTTTTTTTGCTTAGAAAGCCGCTAGGATAATTTATCAGTTTCACTCTTTTTATTAAAATTTGGCCTGAAAAAAGGCAATTGGGTTTCTCGTGTTGAATTTTTTTAAGGTTCAATTTTTTAACAGTCGTGGGATGGAAAATGTTCTTGTTGATTCGATTATCATCCTGATCTGTGTTAAAACAAAGCTTAAAAAAATTTCCCAATTCAAGTTATAGGGAAAATCGTAAGAACAGCCTTAATAATTTCCTCTTGAAAAGAATTGCGAATTCTTTCTCTTTTTAGTATAATAAACTGAATATTGTTTACACTGAATATAAAATCCTGAATATAAATACTGCACCAACTTAACTGATTTTCGTATAGCGTGTATCTTCAGTCATGCAATTAGACAAAAACTGGACCTGCTTGCTCCATATGTTAAACAAATTTAGAAACCTATTTAAGATTTTTACCGTAATTTACTATAGGTTAGCTTTTCAGATAGTACTGAAACTTCTCACTATCAGTGCAACATTTCATTGAATCGCTTTAAAAGGGAATACCAGTGCTTGGAGGTTGAATAAACTAAGAATTTTAAATACAAAAAATATATATATATATATATTAACGTTTCTCGAGTTATGTAAGCTCTCTTCACACTTTTAGTTTACTTTTCCACTCTAAGAAGCATTACTAATTTTCCAGAATCGACCGAAACCTTTCTGCTGACGACATTCATTCTTAAAGTAATTTTAAAAGAGTGGCGTATTTTTGAATGAGCGGTATTCCTTCCAAAAAACTGAATATACCTGAAAAAGTCAACATCTAACCTTAAACCAGAGCCAGAATTATCCATATCAAGCTGACAAAAACTGATCATGTGGGAAGACCACACTAGTACTGTAGCTGGAATAACGTAGAATATACTTTGCGGAACGTTGAGAGTGTATTGCAGAAAATAACATTTATTTGAATTTGAAAAAGGGCCCGATTCAGCTAAGTAAACGAGTGAACAGGAAATCAACACCACCAGTTTTCTAATTAGTGATACATAGAAAAATTTAGATAATGACCGATTAAGTTAAAATGCATCTTAACGTAGATTGTAAAAATTGATTAATGTCCAAGCAATGACAGTAAACGTTATTAGAATGGACCTAGACAAGCACAAAATAAATTCAAATATTCGATAAAATGGCACAATTTTGTTTTTAGAACAACATCCACTTGCTATAGACTCAAATACGTTTTCCCAGTGATCACGAAATGAGCAGGACGTTTGGATCAACTTATAAATTTTAGAAAGACAAGTCTCCTTGGAGTTCGCAGCATTGGTCCAGACTTGAAACACTAAATGGCTCGAAAGAGTGGTTTTTATTGGAGAAAAGTCATTAGGAAGATTTTTACTTGAGTGCTTTTTACTAACAGCTAAATGTAATGGCTAATGCATTACGATGCGTCTAATGTAACGTACCTGCCCGCCTATAAATATTCAAACTCTGAGAGTCTACGCAGTGACAGCAGATTATGTCAGTTATCAGTCTGTTTAGGTGTTTTTATAGCGCTTAATGATTTAATGGGTCATTCTTCATAAATAACGATAGCTTTCGTTTGGAGAAACATACTTTGTTTAATGAAGTAATGATGACATTTTTCATCAACAAAACCATTGAAAGCTAAATTTTGGACGAAAATGGGCGGACTCGCCGTATGTTAAAATCACCTTTTATTCCGTGTATGCCGTATGGTAAATTAAAGAAATGAAAATTTCAATCAATATACATATTTAAGCAAGTGAAACGACACAGTGAAATCGTACTTGTTTCAGTGTACTTGGTGAAATAACATCTCACTGACTAGTATGGGGTGAAGCTGAAACGCTACATAGTCATTATTTTAAAATTCTACTCATACAGCGTTTTATTAAAAGTAATAAAACTAGCAGATGTAAATTACAATTTCTACTTTGGCTGACAAATTTCGAATTGGACAATATGCATATCCCTTGCGTTTGTGTGCATAAAATGGCGAAAAGCGAGTTTGCCATGTCGTTGTCGAAAGAAACCTCGAGACTGTTTATGTCAAGTAGCGCGAAAAAAATCACCTCAGTGCATTTTAGTGTAAGGACGATAATTGTCGAAAATTCAAATTGATGAATATTAATTAATCAAAATGCTTAAATTTTACATTTGAAATAGTCCCACCGTGTTTTGGCAATTTTTAATTTCATCATCGTTCATTCCTACCTTCACCCGCAGAAGCACTATCCAACGTTTTATAATCGGTGTGACTGCTGCTATAAACTGCATGTTTTCACGATTTTAGCAGCAACTAGAACTCTTGATAGCAACAACTTTGGTCTTTATATTATCCCAATTGAAGCACCTGAAATTTTGATCTACCTTCTCACACCACTTTACACCGAACATAAAACTGCTCTAAATCCATTTAATCTAGTAATTTACTTACCAGGAATTTTGTTCGAGGGCGCTACTCGCTTTCATAATCCAAGCCCTTTTATCCGTTGATTACTTTCCTCAAAAGCTCGCTTTTGGCATTTTTTCTTGTTTTTCCAGCAGATGTCGCCCCCGTCTTCAAACTGCTCACGTTTTTGTTAAAATATTTGATCTAGCAATAAATATGACTGTTGACACATTTGCTTCATCGCCGACGCGTCACAGGCAAAAACTAGACAACTTAAAGTATGTATTGTTTTAGCGTCTTTCTAAAAGCCTGATAATTCTTTGCTTGAATGTTTTCCTCTGCAAGATATAATTGAAAACAATGCCATTTTACGCTCAGTGCCAAAAATTGGACGAGTATATTAATTAATTTAGAAACAAAGCCAAAAATCCCACGAAAAAAAAAGAGACAATGAAAACGCAACCCAATTATATTCGCTGCCTGTCAATGTTTATTCATTGCAAAAAAACAAAAAGCCTTTTAGCGGCTTTTCAAAAAAAAAAAATTCGTTCTTATCGGATGTTATTTACATCAAAGTCATCAAAGCATGTACAGCACTAGCCGATATAACAGCCAAACCAACAGAACTTTGTCCACCAAAGCAAGATGTGACAAGCTCTCTGATTTTATTTGAAGTTGTAAAGTTTTTCAGTGCAAACTAATTTGTCATGTCACGAATACATAAAATGTTTCAGTTTACTCGGTAGCAACCGCGCACGGAATGTATATTTGTAAATTTTAAATCGATAAAGGTCACTAGTGCTTAAGACAGAAACTAATAACATTTGGTTGTGAGTTTTTTTAAGACTTTTGAAAGTGTAAAAGTCCAGTCATTCTATAGTTATACCTTGAACTAATTGCAGCAGAAAGTCCGATAGCACCAAATAGTTCTTTATGTTACCCTTATCAAAAGTCCACCAAAATCTACGTGAGGGGAAATGGTTTATTCACTGAAACGTTTATAACTAATTTGCATAATTTGTTTGTGTTTACTGAAAAAGATCACAACAGATCCAAAATCTAGAAAAATCTACGAAGGGGAAAATCTAATTTTCTCATTCGCTCTTAACTTATATATGAATAATTTTATTAATATTTCTGATCCATAAGACTCGAAAGCTATGTATTTGAGTTGGGAACAGTTTGGCTGGTGTCAGAAACAAAAACCCTGAATGAATTTAATGAATCTAAATGCAAAGTGCAAATAATTACTGTTGAATCCCGGTAATTGTAACCTGGTTATTTCAGTAATAATTCCCCGTTATTTCGAACTAACACACATTTCCCTTGAATTTGCACTTCAGTCATTTACTATCGGCTGTTTCGAATTATTTTTGGTTTCACCTGACGGTTCAAAATAACGAGGTTCAACTGTGCTACAAAGCTCAAGCCTGTAACTGCCAGCTATTACTTGAATGAGTGTGTCCTCGATACCTCAAGGAAAAGGACCTGGATGTTGCTATTTCTGACAACCTCTCGTGGGGCAAATAGGTTTGTGCTCTTTGTTCAAAGTCTAATAGGATGTTAGAATTCTTCCGGCGCAAGTCAGGTTTGTAAGAGAACGTGTCTGTAAGACCATCAATCTATCTAACGTTGGTGAGGTGCCATCTTGGGTACGCCACGAAGGTGTGGGAACCTCAATCTGATTTGAACTGATTTGTAATACGGAGCGGATTCAGCGATGGGCTACAAAATATTTCCTTAAGACCTATATTATAAAGATAGGCTAATTCAATTAAATCTTCTTCTCCTGACTTACTGGCATGAATATCTTGACATGGTGTTGTTCTTTAAGGCCATATATTCATTCTAACAACAGAAAACGAAAGTCAATTTGCAAGGACCATTATGGCGAAATAGAAGTACATGATCCTCTCACTGCACAAGATCTAATCTACTATACTGGATAATTGACAAAGAAAAACGTAAGGCTGATTAAACGGTAACGGAGGTTTATTGGAATTCTAATATTTCGGAAGGCACGGCCTCTCCTTTTTCAGGGAGTTACAGAATCTTCAGGGTCTCTGAAGACCCTGAAGAAAGAAGGCAGTGCATTCCGAAATACTGGAATTCAAATATACTTCCCATACTGTTTATCCAGCCCAATTGCGTGGGCGGATAACGAAAGAACTACTCTCCATGTGTATTGCATATAAATAACATAACATGAAACTTTATTTCAACTCGAATTTTAATAATAATGTTAAATATTAGTAGCTAATATCTTAAATATTAGTAGTAATATTATATAGTAATATTAGTAGCTAATATCTTAAATAGCATTTACAAAATTCATTGACATATAGCAGAAAAAATGTATATATAAGCAAAGAAAATATCTAAACGAAGGTAATATTCTGAATGTTCCTCTTGAACTCTGTAAAGTCACTTGTTCGAATTGAGTCTGACAGAGCATTCCATTTCTTGGTCGAGAAATAGGAAAATGAGTCTAAGCCATAGGTAGTTGTTCTCGGCTTACTGAGTGATCATGATAAACAAGCACGCTAGACAAGCAACGCATGAAATAGTACCGTCAACCACGTGGAAAATAACAAAAAGACCACCCTCCAAGGGCATATGAGCGTAATAAGCGTACCAGGTCAACTGGACTACTAGGTCTACTAAACGCTAATACAAAAGTTAGACAACCCAACCTCATGAGAAAAACAACAACAACTGGTAATTAACTCTCTTTAAGGTCGCGGGAGACACCTCAGGCTCATCATTATGCATTTATTTAAAGCGTATGCACGAAGTAGAACGACTGACATCGACAACTTTACGAGATATTTATGACTAGACAAAAATATGGGCGCGTGCGCGTGTGATTTGTAAAAAAATCCTGTTTCTTTGATATTATAACCAATTTAAAACAACACTTAGCGATATACGTTCATATAGATTGTAGGAAGTCTTTGAGCTTATTTTCATTGAAATTTGAATATTTCTGCAACTCAGAGTAATCACAAAAATATCCGGCAAAACAGTCGTGTCCTTTTTAAAAACGCATTGATGTCACCATAAAAGCGTGGAATACAATTACCATAATTACATCTCTCCTTGGCAAAATGATCGTTTTTAGGTCGGGACACCTTCGGAAATCTCAAAGTTTGGACTTTTCCGACAATTTTGTGGCAGAGAATACAGCACGGATACAGAACTTCATGACTTGCCACTGCAGATAGGTAAACTATGAATACTGTAGTGTGTCATAACAGAAGCGGAATTTTAAAAGAGCGCTTTTAGAAAGAGGTAGGAAACATTAAATTCAAATTTGCGCACTTAAACCGCCATGACTTGCTGGCAAACTTCAAATTAAAAAATCCGCTTCTGTTATGACACTCTAGAGGTATTGACTAATTAGTTTTTGACAAGATCACAGTGTGCTGTCTCCTACTCGTTCCGCAAACTCTGCCACAAAATAATGTTTTTCCAAATTTGGCACTAACGAGGCTATACCATCGCCGTTAAATGCAATCTACCAAATAAAAGATGACATTCACAATCTTTCATCTTTTCTTTATGTCTCTGTAAAATTTGAGCTTAATCGCACCCATAACAGCTAAGAAATAAGCGTTTTAAAAGATGCAGGTCAAGCAAAATTTCCCTTCATGAATTTATTCATGGTGTTGGTATCCCCCGCGACCTTAAAATATTGCTAAATAAAGTAGCACAGGACAATTACACAATTTAACGAACAAATTCAAAATGGCCGTTGTCGCCTCTCCCATTGACATTTATACACAAGCTAAGCCTATTTAAAAGAGCTGTCAACTAAATTTGTCAGGGCGATATAAACATAAAATACCAATAGCTCCAATACTGTAAATGAAATACAACCTTAGCAGATGCTTCGTGGCCATGCAATTGTAGTTACTCCAAACACTCGACAAGGCCGGTCGAAGTCTTCAAATATTGGTAAGTAAAAAAGCAAGGAAGTAAGCAATTGTATCTGAAAGAAACTGAAAAGAATTCATAACATAAATTTCATATAGAGGACAACAGTCCCTCCAAAAGCCACTGAAGTATTCTTGGATGTGACCCGCCTGTACACCTACATACCTCAAGAAGAGGGAATCGAAACCGTCTGCAAGGCATACGATAATTTCTACAGAGAAGAAACTCCAATACCCACTTGCATACTCAAAGAAATTATCAAACTTGTACTTCTGGAGAATTTCTTCCATTTTAATGAGAGAGACTACCAATAAATTCGTGGGATCACAGTGTTCACTAAAATGGCTTTCGCTCTATTTTCTTTGTGGGACGCCAGGAGAGAGTATTTCAGACTTCTTTACCTTAGAAGCTAACAGGCACCATCCTACAAGTCAATGTTTCGGCGATATCTCTTTTGCTTAGCATAGTAATTTACTTGGGCTTTCTTCCAGGATGTCTGGTAGCGTTCTCGTTCTTTTCCGTTCTTTCTAAAGTTGGATTTCCACTGCAGCCTCGTTTCTGTCCACGCACGTTAATGTAGGTAGGTGAAAATTATAAACGTACGTCAGGTAGATTTCCACTGTCGCGTAAATATTTACGTACGTAAAACGTGCGTTAAAAAACATAAGTTGACAAATTTCCACACAGGCTTCCCAAGCTCAAAAGTCGTCTTTTTGATGTGTTTTTAGAGCCCTTCGGGCGGCCGAATCTACATACGTGGTGTATGCGACAGCCTGTGTATATAGAGAAATGTATGGGAAAATCACGGATTCTCTAAAATCGGGTAAATAACTATCTATTTTGAAATAAAGTTTATCTACCTCAAATGTGTCGCTTACTTGTGTCTTGTGTCGAATTCGAAGCCATTCCGACGCCATTTAGCGAAGTCATACGAAGTCGTTGTCTCCCCTTCTAAAAAGAAGGAAAGCTTTCCTTCTTTTTAGAAGGGGAGACAACGACTTCGTATAACTTCGCTAAATGGCGTCGGAATGGCTTGGAATTCGGCACAAGACACAGGTAAGCGACACATTTGAGGTAGATAAACTTTATTTCAAAATAGATAGTTATTTACCCGATTTTAGAGAATCCGTGATTTTCCCATACATTTCTCTATATACACAAGCTGTCGCATACACCACGTATGTAGATTCGGCCGCCCAAAGGGCTCTAAAAACACATCAAAAAGACGACTTTTGAGCTTGGGAAGCCTGTGATTTCCACTGTCGCGTAAAGAGTATTAACAAGCGTTTCTTTCTTACGTGCGTTTAACGTATGAAGATGCTCGCCATCCTGAATTTTGGCGCCAAAAAGCAAGGAGATCGCGGGTAATTTGATTTCCCTGCCGTCAAAGTAATGGCACCAACGGAATACAGGCGTTTCAGTCCTTCTCCTTTTTTACCAACGGCGACGTAACAGACTCATAAGGAAAAACGAAAATACCGCAAGAGATATTGGGAAAGACCGTTTAACCGTTACCAAGAGGGTGAATCCCACATCCTAGTAAACGAAATGCGTAAATATGACCTTCACCTTCACCTGTCCCCTGGCGCCAAGTTGGTGCCATGACAAGACGCAAGCCTTAGATACGAGAAGTTCGGCCATTTGAAATGACCGAACTTTGATCCGGACTAAAGATAAAACAATAGAAGTCGCTGACAGATCTCACAGCAAGAATTGCGTGAACGCTTTGGTTAATGAACGCGTAATGTTAATCACACGTCAACGCCTTGCACGCTTAAGAAACCCAGCCGCGCGATTTAAGCGCAATGACTTGTACAATATCAATCGCTTCCAGCAATTTACAAGGCGAATGAAAAGCAATACATTGTAAAAGCTTTCGAGAAATAACGGGTGCGTTTTCAACCAGCCCTGCTCTTAAAAATCTTACGAACAGTTTCCCAATAAAGCTGTTAAAAACATTACCCTGTTTAATTCTGTTTAATTATTTATTTTTTGCTTGGCGGCTCGTACTTGGCGGTCAGATTCTCTACACTGATTAAAAAGTTAGGAAACATTAGTGGAAACATCGAACCAGATGAGGCGTTAGTAGTCCTTATGTTACATCGAACTCTTTGAGGCGTATCACCCTCCAGTTCTGATGGACAAAATGTTAAACTGCGTGATTAGTTTATTTTTTAAGGTTACATCGAACTGTTTGAGGCGTGTCGCCCGCCAATTCTGATGGACAAAAATGAAGCTGCGTGACTAGTTCTAGCTAGTTCTTCGAGGTTACATCGAACTGTTTGAGGCGTGCTACCCGCCAGTTCTGATGGACAAAAAATTAAGCTGCGCGTTTAGTTCTTTTAGGTTACATCGAACTGTTTGAGGCGTGCCGCCCGCCAGTTCTGATGGACAAAAAATTAAGCTGCGTGATAAGTTCTTTTAGGTTACATCGAACTGTTTGAGCCGTGCCGCCCGCCAGTTCTGATGGACAAAAAATTAAGCTGCGTGTTAAGTTCTTCTAGGTTACATCGAACTGTTTAAGGCGTGCCACCCGCCAGTTCTGATGGACAAAAAATTAAGCTGCGTGTTAAGTTCTTTTGTGGGAGGCGCGGTGGCCTAATGGTTAGCGCACCGGACTCCGGAGCGAGCGTTCCGGGTTCGAGCCCTGGCCGGGGTCACTGTGTTGTGTTCTTGGGCAAGACACTTTACTCTCATAGTGCCTCTCTCCACCCAGGTGTATAAATGGGTACGGGCGAAATAATGCTGGGGGGTTCCCTGCGATGGACTAGCATCCCATCCAGGGGGGAGTAGAAATACTCCTAGCTGCTTAATGCTAAGGAAACCGGGATAAGCTCCGGCAGTATGCGCCACTTTGGCTCGAAGCTGACCTTTTTAAGTTCTTTTAGGTTACATCGAACTGTTTGAGGCGTGCCGCCCGCCAGTTCTGATGGACAAAAAATTAAGCTGCGTGCTTAGACTTTTTTAGGTTACATCGAACTGTTTGAGGCGTGTCGCCCGCCAGTTCTGATGGACGAAAACATTAAGCTGCGTGAGTAGTTCCTTTATATTACATCGAAATGTATCGAAATTAGTACATCTGGCTATTTATTTAATAGTACCGCTTAATGTGTAGGACCGTACCGACGTACAAAGGAAATTATATTGATATCTCAAATTGACATGATTAATAATCGTTACTACCGTTGATCTGGTTGGTATGTGGCCAAGGCAGTGGGTTATGCTGTAGCATATAGCACGCAAACAAATTTACTGATTTACTGTAGAGTAGAATTCAGCGTTGCTCAAATGGCTATAAACTATGATTTCTAGCAAATCAGTGTTTTGGTAATCGAAATTACAGTAATGAGCATTATTATTGAATGGATTATTTTCATTTAAGTTATGCATGGCTATTAACTTTTCTTTGCCGGATACTTTTTGATATACAATGTAACTGACTTACCTGGAATCCTCCTTCACGATGGCCGGAAACCGAATGGACGAAGAGTGAACTGAATAAAATCAACTCGATGGGTTGCACACATATTGAGCGCGTGCTTTCGCACAAGAATGAAACAGGCCTTTTCATCGATGCCCGAACGATTTATCATGCCCCTCCAAAGGAAAAGCTATGTACATCGGCACTCATCAAAAAGATCTTGAAATATAATGTTTTGAGAGGCGAAGGATTTTGTTGACGGCACCAGCGCCCGGATCAGATAGCCATTTCGACTTTGCCAAAAGATGCTCTACTACATCGATCCACAAACCGATTATCTTGTCATAAGCGAAAATTCCTACCTCAAGAACATCCCGCCTTACGAAATCGAAGTCACCAAGTAGCTCGAAATAAATCAGCTCAAGCAAAACTAATTGTGAATTGCCGCCAGGCATACATGTTCCCGCGAAATATTATAATTTATTCTGCCGCCTAGAAAGAAAATTGATCTTTCGTAATTCCAATCATTCGATCCACAGCATTTTTGACATATTAAAACACCTTCCGTAACCACAATGAGAAAGCCTCTGCGTGAAACAATTGGCGTCTATAGCAACAACGGCTTCCAACAGCGCACCAAAAGATATCGCTTGCGGCTCCTTTATATACCCGAAAGACACCTTATATATATCTGAAAGATTCAGTAGGCCTTCATGGTTTGGAACTTAATCTATAAAGGTGGATTTCCACTGACGCGTTTTTGCTGACGCACGTTAACGTACGTAAAAATTGTATACGTACGTAAAAATTAAATTTTACGCGCGCGATTACGTGCATTTCCAATGCCACGTTTTTTTATTGGTATTTACGTACGGTACACGCACGTATACGCACGTAGCGATCGCGAGTGTTTTCAAAAAAGTTGAACTGAGTTCAACTTTTTTCGCGGCTGTCTGCGGTTACGCAGCGATTTACCCAATCATACTTTTGGATGTTGTCACATGACACTACTTACCACGTGGAAAACCATTTTGTTTTAAACCGCCTTCGATTTACATGGGAAAACATTTAGATGTGGAAGCACTTCTCATCGAGAAAGTCCGAACATTTCCAGCAATAATCTATAGAACTGACTACAGAACCAAATTTTTCGAACGCAGTAGTGAAAGAAAACGCCAGGCGTCAGGTCACGTAGGCTTTGAACCGGCAATCCGGGAAGGTCGCCTCAAATCTTCTTTTACTTGCTGGTGTCTTTCGAAAGTATTTACAAAATGGCTCTTGGTCATATTTACGCATATCTTTTACTAGCGTGTGGCACAAAGTGTTCTCATGGCAGCCATGTTGGAGAAGTCAAACAACAAGATATTTGCATAAAAATGTTTATGATTTTTTTTCCCAAAGGAAAAACAATTTATTGTTTCACTCCTCCAATATGGCCGCCAATAACACATTCTATTCACCAACTTGATAATTCATGATGGCAGGCATTTACGTACGTTCAACGCACGTAAAAAAGAAACGCTTTTTATTACTTTTTACGCGACAGTGGAAATTTGCCTACGTATCTTTTTTTACGCACGTTTTACGTACGTAAATATTTACGGCGTCAGTGGAAATCCACCTTAAGAAGTGCTTCTACATCTGAATAGTTTTCCATGTTAACTTTGACAGCGATTTAAAACAAAATAGCCTAGACATGGCAAGTGGTGTCATGTACCAAAATCAAAAAGTATGATTGATTTAAACGCTGCGTAACCGCAGACAGCCGCGAAAAAAGTTGAACTTCGTTCAACTTTTGCAAAAAACTTCACGATCGCTACGTGCGTATACATGCATGTAACGTACGTAAATACTTAGAAAAAAAAATTGACAATTGACAACGTAGCGTCAACGCACGCAATCGCCGCGTAAAATTTCATTTTTACGTACGTTTATAATTAAAAACGAGGCAGTGGAAATCCATCTTTTTGCAGTTTTAAAATCTTCGCAGTCGATCACGTTGTTTGTGATATATAAATGGGACTTTCTCGAGTCAATCAGGATTATTGCTACTTTATTAGACGTAAACAACCAAAAACAAACAAAAGAGGAGTGCCAAATAGAGAAAATTAAAGAATCATGCGTGAAAGCACTAGTTTCTAAAAAGCAATTACATAACACAACAGTAATCAAGATGCTCAAGAGAGACAAGAGAAATAATGAACTGAGAAACACCTTTTCAATAAAGATAGCCTTTTGTAGCATAAGTTGTTGTAAACAACTTGGGAGAATTCCTTTGATTAATTTGCCACTAACATTAAGCCAAAGCAGTACAGTATTACACGCCTTTTCCTTGTATAATGCATGTAAATATAATGTAGTTATTTTGATACCAAGAAATATAACTCAGTTGGAAATTAAATGAACACAGGGATGCGAGATCGTAGCACGTCACTGAACAAAGTAGAAACATCAACAAAAGGGAATTCTTAAACAACAATAGAATTAAGAAGGAACCCAAATCTTTTTCTGTCTTTGTCAATCGACTATAAACATCCGATTACATGTCATTTTATTTTAAAACGTGCGAAGTAGCTAGCAAGGTAAACGAAACTGAAGCAGTCTATTTTTCCGAGGTCAGTATTTTTCTCCGGGCTTATTGAGAATTGGCCAGGTCTATGTGTAATTTCATTGAGAATAATAAAAAAGTCGGGGTATTAACAAAGAAGTATTTTTCTTTAGTAGAAAATTAGTGAACGAATTCAAAATTTTTAATAAAATCGATCTTTGTTAGCACTGCATGAATAGAATAGACGAATAATAACACAAATCACCTGACGGTCCGTACTTTATTGTAGCGACGACATCATTGACATCCTGTAACAAATATGTTACAGTTTCAATATATAAATTTTTGAAAAGTAACTCAGGCAAATTATTTTCTCTAAAAGTTCAACAAAAAGGGATGTTATTTTGTATTTGTTCGGGAACCCTCATAAACTGAAGGTTCCCAAAGGACTGTGTTCCAGGCATGCGTGGCGTTACTTCCAAGCAATTAAATTCTAGTATAGGAAATTGCATTAAATTAAGAATTGATCGTAGAAAATGATCAAAGTTATGTCCTCAGGTAAATTTCGGCTAGTTCAGGTCGAAGTGTGATATTGTCAAGGTAGGTGTCAAAAAACTGTTTAAAATTCGCAACAATTATAAAGTAGACCCGTTAAGAAAAAGAGGCTATAGTAAATTTCCTCGCTTTTAAGTATTATCTTTGGTCAAATTCGAGTTTCCTTTTCACTGAACGCGCTTTATTTTACATTTTTATCAAACATTGAATTCTACGACTGAGAAATGTTTTAAACTGTGAGGAGAATGCGGTTTTATAAAACCTAACCTTGATACATCTAACGTAAATAGGATATCTGATCTCATGTGTATTTGAATATCCACATATATGAAGCATACGTGTTTTATATTATGCGTGAACGTATTTTTTAATAACAACCCTTTATTTCCGTTTTATTACTACCGCGAAAATAATATCACACTGACGATAGGCACTTAATAGCTTTACGCAAACCCTGTAGATATATTCATATTTCCTTAAGTTTATTACACAAGAAGAAAATACCTTTTCTGCGTTAATTTTTTATCTAAAGATTTTCTTTTCTTTAGTAGTAAGACAAGTTCCGTGCGAAATTAAATTCAGCAGATTTTGGGATAAGTGGAAAGAAAGATTCACGAGTGACCACAAAATTCATTTTGAGCCAAACGCAAATTAAGAAATACAATCAATGTCCTTGGCGGTTTTCGTCACATCTCATCTGTGTGACAGCTTTACAAAGTGGATAAGTTTCTTAATTATGAAGTTAGCATTCGTGTTTGGCAAATCTAATGTCTATTGCTAACAGTGATTCCGCCTAAGCTTATCCGCGATGCCTTGTTTATCAAGTTGAGTTAGAGTTTACAAAAGGAAAGCGTACAATATTTCTGTGTGAAAAGGATGAAATTACTTTGTTTGGATAATATTTGGTTGTACACGACAACTTGAACTAAAGACAGATAGCAGCTGAATCGACAAACAGGACGCGCTACAAGGGTTGTAAAAATACCGTCTCTAATTGCCTCTCTACTCAAGTATTGTTTTGGTTGGCGAACACGGCTTCTTCATTATATCGATGTGAAGACGACTCGTATTCAGTAAGGGTATCTCTTGCAAAATTTTTCGACATTGTAGTGTATCGTCAAAAAAGCGCCCGGCTACCGTGTCTTTTTCTACGACATATTTGTTATATCTAACAATCGACGGGGGATCTGCCGTATCGATGAATCGCTCATAAAAAGGTAAGTAAGCAAGTCAATCTGGTTATCGAAAATAAAACTCTCATTCACAGTAAACGTTCTTCATAACTATCACAAAAAATATGGAAAGAAATTTCAATGTTTGCATCGTTTCCTCCCTTTTTCACCTACTTAAACGACGAGGTGAAAAGGTCTGATTTCAAAGTAGCTTTGCGCATGGCAAAATTCGGAACTATTCATTAATGGCGGCATGCCATAAAGTTCTGCATTACTCACTGCGCACATTTTAATAGCAAAAGCCGAGTTATTTGCACTTTAAGAAAAACAATCAGTGCGACATAATGTTCATAATGTAGCTCTCTTGTCGGTCGTCGTAGACAATTTGGCGGCCAGATTAAAGACTTCCTTTACGTCCATCACAACAAACATAAGTGTCAAACATTTCCAAAGCGCAAGCAAACGAGAATAAAAGAAATAAATGAGCGCTTCTATGATCTCTAGCAGCAATCAGTATGGAATTTTCCCTTCGGCAAAACTTGCAGGTCGTAATTTCAGCCAGAGGACATAAATACTGCGTATCCCATTCAAAACTAGCAATATATCTATGATGAATCAACATGGACACCAGTGACACCTGTAAGGATGATTTGAGCAGATCGGGCAACCCATAGAAAAAAGTGTTCAGATTGAAACACAAATTGCGGTATATTCGGTGTGTTCTCCATGTTGTAAACACATATTGCACAGTGCGAGATGCTGGATTTATTAAAGGGCAACCCATAAAATAAAAAAATATGTTGTTCGAATCGAAAACTTTTTCAGCGTATAGTGTCTTCGATAAACGATTAACCCACCTGAAAGTTTATAATTTGTTCACACAGTTAACCAGACTACATGTACAGTTCATGAGAAAATCTCGTTTATCATTGGTTCGATCAACCAGATTAATGCAGGCAAAAAGAGCAGTTTTGTTGGATTTTTCTTTAAATGTGTCGATGTCACTGAAAATTGTTAAAACTTTTTACGTCCTAAATTGAAAACGATCTTTTCAAGGGAATACAAAGCAAGTATGTCTTGTATTAATGATAATTTAAATATGTTGTATATGTGCTGTATATGTAAATATAATAGTATATGTGTTGTAAAGTGTTGTCAAACACAAAACCCTAAGCGTTTTCAGTTCACGTAAATCTCTTATTATCTATTTGTACCACTTAAAATGAATATTTGACAGGGAATAAACAAAGTTAGACTATAAATACTGCATTCTGCTAAATGGCTTATATACTCAGTGTACCGCGGATACCAATATAATAACTTGTTACAAATTCAAATAAAATGAATATGAAAACAGCTCACACAAGATCCACGGTTAGAACTGCATTGTCAGTCACCTCAGGCACTACTCAGTGTCACCTCTGAGAGAAGACCAGTATTCAACAAACTCTGTTTATTTTACAAGGTTTTTTACCGTTTTTATAGCATAAGAAAAATGTTTGCATTATAAGCAGACTGTTTTGTCTAGAGAAAGGAGACTGGTTTTGCTGTTAAATTAAACTGACAAAGAAACACACTTTTCTTTTGTGCAATGAGTGGAGCATTTTTTAATTTGGATTTCGCCTTTTTAATCATAAAAGGAGCCGAGATGATGCTTTATGACAGTTAAATCTGGCAAACTGTGGCGAACTGACTTATTTTTCGCAATATGAAATCGATTTAATTTTCTTCACTTTCCTTTTTAGCATGAGCCTTGTTTTTCGTGAAAATAATATATATTTAGAAATTTTGTTTGCTAAGAAACAACAGTACCGTTAGATGTCTTTATTTTTAAACTTTACTATTTTCATTGAAATCTGATTCCATCAGCAATATGGAAGAAAATTTGCAGCTGCTTATCAGTAAGATGTAACTTTTTAATCAAAAGCAAAAGCAAGAAACCAATCTTTCGAAAGTTCTAGATTAAAACAAAATTTGAAATAAGTTCTTCATTCGTATTGTCAAGATTACAAATTTTAATAGTTCACCAAATCTTTCTTGGTTTTTTCTTGGTCTTTCTGGCTGCTTCTTAGTAAAAAAAAATTTTCGTTAGGAAAAGATAGCGAACACGATAAAACCTTTTCTTGTCTGCATCCCTGATATGCTGTAGGTTTTCATCCGGCCACAGGAGTCCGCGCAATTTAAAGTTGCTGCAGTGACTGCTCTTTGCTCGTAATGACATGGTTAGGGATCTTCGGTATAATGAGATCACAAAAGTTTATAAAACTTAGAAGACTATCTGGCGCCATCAACATATATTTATAATTGCTTTAAAATATGATATCAAGTGCAAATAATTGTGCCTTCCGAAAAACTATCTGCATGCAAAGACATACAAGTTTCGGATTATCGGTGAATAACAGGCTCGGGTATATAAATGAAATGAAATGAAGTGTCGAGGTTTAGCTTTTATAAAATCGAACTGTGGATGGCATGAAGTCCTACAAAAAAAAAAATAAAAAAAAAATAAGTCCTACAAGAGAATAAATCTGTAAAGCAAATTTTTCTTTCTAGGAAGAATAATAGTACAAATGAACACCGAGCAAACAAACAAACAAACAAACACAAAAAAGAAACTGCTGCAACTATATCTGTAAACATCGCTGCCAATGACTGTTTCTAACAATTTAAAATTTGGATCAAGTAAACGATGTTTTGTGCGATTGTTGAGGCCAGACAAAGAGACTGTCAACTCGAAAAAGGTGATCTTAGCGAAATGTTTAATAATCAAAATACTGACGGTTTAATATTTAAATATCGAAAACAGGTTGGTTTCTATCGGTGAAAGACACCTTAATGAACTGCTGAAAGCAGTCCATGTCAAAAACGACTGAGAAAGATGTCTGCCTAATCCATAATCTTCGTGAAACGAGGTGTAGAATCAAAAACTGCCTTTGCATGTTTGCATTTTAAACCAAACCTTTTCCCGCTTAACACTATTATTTAGTGAAATTCAATAATAAAATGTTTAGTTGCAAACTAGATGAAAGATCGCATTTAGATAGAGACTCTGCAAAAATATGACAAATCCAATTGAACGTCATTAAAAAGTGATAATGAATATGAAATTAAGTCTGTCAAGTTTAAGTCAAAATATAGCGAAACCACACTTTCAGAAAACGAGAGTCTTGCATAATTAACATAGGGAAATCAGCAAAGGATTGAACGGCCATGGTGATAGAGATCAGTGGTCAGTTAAAAGTCTCATAACAGACTTCCTTTTTTGAACTTGAGAATAGTTAATTCATGCGGATTAGTCAATAAGAAATTTACACATTGTCTTGACGGGCTTATCTCGCCATTCAATTTCAAAGCAGATTAGGTACTAGCTGATTCAGTTTATTTCGTGACAAATAGGTAACCATCAAGACTCGGCACAAGGAGCTCAAGGCCTAACTGGGTAATAGTTCTGTTATTTGTTTGAGTAAAAGTTTGAGTAATAATTTTGTTATTTGTTATATTGTCATGTTTTACTTGAAAAGATGGTAGTCACGTCCGATTAAACCGAGTTGGGTAGTCTCACTTAAAACTTCTGTCAAAAATGAAAGATAGTTAAGAGCTGATAGTTTGTAGACCTCGTCAGCCGTCGCGAGTATGGTTAACCAACACCATTATTGATAAAAATTCTGATGTTATACTGAGGATTTGATAGAAGTAGTCCATTATCTGGAAGCTATTATAGAAATGGCGGGAAGCCGAAGGATTTGTGAAATGCCCACGCAAGGTCTATCTGTAATTGCCAAGATTGGTTTTTGAAAGGATTTCCAAGCTTCTCTTCAAAAGAATAGTTGGGACTGTGTTTTCGACTTTCGAACAATGGTAAATATTTAGAATCCATAAAGAAAGCTTTAAATTTAACAATAGAACTGTATCGTAAGAAAGATAACAGCTATCATTTTCATCTTACTGTCGCTGAAATATTCGCATAATTTGGAACAATCGCATTAAAAAGATGTTCAGTTCCCACTAAGAATCTTTGGTAACTCCAACTTTGGCTATCGCGATTTTACCGCGATAATACCGTGCTTCATGACCGTCAAGAGTAAATTTGTTTCGGGGAAACATCATTAAATGTTAAAACGCTTTCTGTTCTTTCAACAGACGGCAATTCGAATGCAAAAAGAAGGCTCAGCAAACCGAAGTCGAAGTCGTTTTAAGTGCAATCGGCCAACTAAGGTAAGTGATAATGATTGTAGTTACCTCTCATAACACCATGATAAAAAACGTCGAGGAATCTAAAAATAGTTCGAAGGCAATGGTGAAGGAAATATATAGCATTGATTAGTTGTAACTCATCTTTGCGCAAAGGTTTGTATAACATAGTGAAAACGAAACGTTTTTTTTTTTTTATTTTTTTTCACTTGCGCAGCGCACCTTAGTTTAAATTAAGCTTTTGAACTGGAAAAGACAGAAGCGTATTCCCAAGCGTTATAAAAAACTAAGAATTGTGAAACTGTTTATTTTCATATCAAATACACAGAGTGAAAAGAAACATTTTACCTACACTCGAGTTTTGAGGGCGATCGCATTTATCACTCACTTGATGGACGGCTGTTGTTTTGAATATTGATATTTGTACTTTTCTATCAATTGACTCGTCC
Source organism: Oculina patagonica (assembly GCF_052425735.1). Taxonomy (NCBI): domain Eukaryota; kingdom Metazoa; phylum Cnidaria; class Anthozoa; order Scleractinia; family Oculinidae; genus Oculina; species Oculina patagonica. The sequence continues at coordinate 12,885,679 of NC_135759.1, read as the reverse complement.
CTGTTAAGAACTCCTTATTTACTCGCAATAAACAATAATAACAGTATTGAGAATCGCATACAGCGGGTCTTGAACCTTTCTCAGAGACGACATGTTGTGCTTATTTGCTGTAGGGCGCTGTTGTGCATATCTAGCTTGTATTTACATGATTATTTTTTACTGAGTTCTTTTATTGATTGAATTGGTTTTCCCTGCTGTCGTGCGGTCTCACCACAATATTTTGGCCTGACGCATTAGCCCTATAAGTCTCCACCAAATAAATTTTTTCTTCAGTATTCTTAGTGGCAGAAGGTTCTCACCGTAAACCACTGTTATGTAAATAATAATATTAGTCAAGTTTCTAGTGCATGTTAACAATTTTACTATTTGATTTTATTCGGGTTCCGGCCAAGTTTTATTCAAGCAAAAACCAAAACCACGGAAAGAATCAAATTAAATTCCTCTGAGTGCACTAGATAGAATAAGAACTAGCAAGAGTAGGAGTAAGTGAGGGCCTCTATTAGCGGTGAAATGTCTCCACTGCCAGATGTAATTGACACAGAAAAAAAGTCATTATTATGCCTTTCCTCCTTCACCCTTAAAATATTGACCCCTTAAAGCTGCCTTGCCTGAGCTCCGTTTACTGGGCAATAGTAGAACAATAACATTTGGACTAATATGGCATTGGGCAAAGGCCCATAGCCGCTTTTATTAATAATGCAAATTCTCTTGCAACAAATCATTTATACATAACTTGGCCCAGTAAAGGTGAGGGAACTGAAAGAGCTAAACCCAGTTAACATTTAAATCCTCGGTGGACGCGAGACGAATGACGAGCGGCAGGGATTCAATAGTCACTTGACCCCGTGCAGGGTAACAGGCGGTATACTGGTAATGAGAATTAACTTAATGCAGAGGAAAGACATAAAAATTCTATTTGCGAGCAAATATTTTATTTATTATTATTATTATTATTAATATTATGGAATCGTGGCAGAGTTATAAAGGAATTAGTGAAAAACTATTGGATATTGATAGTGATCGCTTTCTTTCACTTTTGTATAACATATTTTGCTCTTCATTTAACGACTGTATTAAAGAATCGTTTATTGTAAATAGTTTTGCGCCACAGAGAAATATCTTAGATGTTGTTAATAAAGGTTTTTTAAATTTTTAATTTAAAATATTATTATTATTATTATATTATTTTTTGTTTGTTTTTATTTTCGATTATTTTTTTAGATTCATATTTCGCTATTATATATTATTAATTACTCTGTAAATAGACAACCAAAATTAAGTCGTATTTGTAATGTATGCTCAAACTTATTATTATTACGAGTGAAACCGGTACAAACAACATATAATTATATATCCCATAGAAAACAGGTAAATGTGAATGTGTGTGTATCAATCAGATCTGCAGCTTACTTTCATATGCAAATGGCTACATTGTGCGGTTCCAGAAAATATCCATACCCACCCAAAGGATGGTCATTGAAAATTCCAAGGGGGATGGGGGTCTCAATAGCAAAACATTTTAAAAGAAAGTATGAAGCTAAACTGGAAATCCCAGGGGGTGGGAGGGTTCAAACCAAAGAACCATCCTTGGGGGAGGTATGGATATTTTTTGGAACCACACCCTGTGGAACCAAGCCTGTGCCGCAAAAAACTTGACACAATAACTTAACCTGGAGTAAAATGTAAAATTCTCTGTTATTTTATTATTTTTACATGTTTTTATTGAAACAAAAATTTTTTATCATGAACCTCAAAATGGTTTTAAAACTTACATGTAATTAAGTGTCAGTATTTACATGTAGAACTTATTGGGTTCTGGGATGTTCATATTATATAAAAAGCCATAAATGTCACTAAAGTATATTCAGGTTTAAACTGGCAACATGTGGGAATCAATCATGTGACAATTTTATTACATTGACACAGTGTGTATTTTTGAGTTCATTTTGACTAACAGGAATGCCCTTGCAAAGTCTTCAAGTCACCTGTAAATAGAAACAAAACAAACAAAAAACTATTTTTTTTTATGAAATTGCTATTTTCCAGCATGCAGACTGTATATTAAAATTAAATGGCCCTTTTCAGTTTGTGAAAAAACTAGCTGCTTTTATGTTGGGCTAGTGGATCCAATATTTTTTTCCACTTGCTAGATAGCCAAATGACATTTATGGATTTTTATTTTTTGTTGTAGTTGTTTCGAAAGAAACATGGGAATTTGGGTAAGCTTATAATGGTGTCACCTTGCCCAGTCTACCTGGGTCAGGCAAGGATGAAATCAATTTTCTTTGCACCCTTCCTTTCATAAACTATTGCAGAAAAATGTCATATTATTTTAATAATGTTTAAAAATGTTTTGGACTCTAAAGCTGAATTTTTGTAATCTGTTCATTTGAGTATAGTTAGCTGAGGTGGCTTGAGGTTATCCTATTTATTGGAGTTAGGTATTTCTGGCTTGTATGGCACTTATGTATCATGAAACATGAGAGCCATGCAAACCATTCCAGTTATCCTACGTGTTGTTCCCGTTTAAGGCTACTCTGGCTAGCCTTACAAGCACTTTGGTTGCCAAAGGGTACATCATGTCAAACACATTTTTTATAAAGTACTCAAATGTCTGGTCAAAAAGCAGATCTTAAATGCCTCAGGTAATGAATGTGTGTAGAGAGAAGGAAGGGAATTGCTAGAATTGACTGTCACATAACTATGTGTAAAACTAAGAGATCAACAACTACCTGAAATTGTTACAATCCATAGTTTAACTCACTGAACAGTAATCCAGAATGTCCTGTCAAAACATTAGGCATTCTATTAGTCCCAAAAATTACTTGTAGACCACAAAATGCAAAGGAAACGTAAATCTGTGTTTACCAATACAATAAAACATCATGGGAAGAACAAATTTTAAGTTAAGAAATGGTCTCATTTATTAAACATGCCCAAAGAGGCATTCCAAAACGTGAGTAGCACTGTTTAATTGAAGTCTAGATTAGCTACCAGGTTGACTGCAAGTAGTCTCTAGTCTAACTTAAAAAAAAGAGATCACACTGAGCTGAAATATTTCTTTTAATTTCAAAGGTATCACATCAAATTTTCCTGACGTAATTTTTTTGAGGCCTAAAACGGCCTTGGTCAATATTTTGAGGAACATTTCCTCACGTATAAATAATGAAAGGATGCGATTCTTATTAATTTGAAAAACAGTAGCTTAAAATTCAGATGACGAACATAAATAACAGTTGCATGCCTCGACGAAATGACTGCCATTTAATACTATCGCCTCGTTCTCACCATTTATTTTTTTACGCCTAGCCCAGCTTTAATTCCAGTAAGCTAAGTTGATAATTATGATAAACGTCGAAGACATAAGCTTCAACCAGTCTAAAAAAAATCATTGTTCAATGAGAAACGCTCACCTCAGGTCCCTGTAAGTTTCTGTGACCCACGTTTTCGCACGTTTCTACTCATTCCATCTTTATCGGGAATACAAATAAAGGAGGTGTACCCTACGTTTGGGGACTCGTTTTGATCGCGTCAAGAAGGAAAAAAATCGACAAAACTGTCCTCTATAACTCAAAATCCCTACATTAGATTCCCTTTTATAGTCGCCATTCGTCGTCATTTGAAAATGCTCTTGTTATGAGCCCACAATACGGACCACGGGGAATCTGCTGGGGTGACCCCAGCAGGGGGGAGGGGGAGGGGCAGCGATTTAACTTCTCCCCAGGCCCACCCCTTTCGCCTGAAAGAAATTACATCCATCCTCGCCAAAAGCAATTGAAATGAGAAGAAACTGACAACGCCATCATAAAGAGCATACACTCCTGCCTTTGGCAAAATTTTCTTTTATTCCTACCGCAAATGGTCGTTGAGAAGGAAGCCAACAAACTTTTCAGTTGTATTTTTTACTGCCGTACTTTTTTAGGAAAAAGTAATAATGGCCATTTTTAAAAAACACTATTTAAAAAGCTACAACTTGGCTTAAAGAAATTCTAAGAGGGAGATACAAGTAAAATTTTCAAGCGAATTTAAAAATGCAGTCCGTTCTGGTCACGAAACCGTTGACGTCATAACAATAAAAGTGATAAAAATGTACTTAACATATAAATATCTACCAACATGTAATTTCTTGTTACCTCACATTTAATGCAACGCCAGATACGCACTTGTACCCAGACTCCCATGTTTTGAAAATTGTACATAGCTCCCTTAATATTTATATTTTCTTCGGTACCCGGGTAGGCCTTTCTCGATTATGCTAGTAAAACTGGCATTTAATGCTACTAGAAATTCTCGCATAAAGCCAAAAAAATGCTAAAATAATGCCTGATTTCTTTATAAAATGCCACTTGAATTCCAAAGAATGCTTTGTTTTATTTCAAACAAAACGTACAAACTCTTACATTATATGCTCATATCAGTCAACAAAAGGTGATACTTAATAATTGTTTGTTTATAAAAAAAAAATTAAAAAAATTAAAAAAAAATTTAAAAAAAATATTTTTTAAAAAATTAAAAAAACACACACAAGTAACACAACAGAAGTAAACAAGTAACACAACGCACAAACAGTCGAAACAGACAGAAAACAATCAAGTTAAGTAATCAAAATTGTGAAACTTTAGGATTAGTTATCCTTCTGAGTTCTGAAATCTGGATCACAGTCATGAAAAAAGACAGAAAATGCTAGCAATTCTTTTTCAACAAAAAACGAAAAAAAATGCTCGTTTTCCCAAAAAATGCCGAAAAAAATGCTAGCATAATCGAGAAAGGCCTATACCCGGGCAGTCTGAAATGTGCTTCAAACTGCAATGACTGCTTTTTCAGTAACAAACTATTTTCGTCACAGTGAGCAAAAACGAACTTCTCAGTCACGTGACTAATGGTGTCATCGACCTACGACTTATACAAGAAGTAGTTTATGGTAAGAGTTATTTCTATACGACGTACTACTCCTGCTGACTTCAAACTGACCAAGTTATTTGGCATTAACGAGTTTTCAGTTGCAAAGGTTTTTGGGAAGGTTTTTATTATAATTATATATTGTTTTTATAATTATTATTATTGTTGTTTTTTGTCCATTATTTCAACTTATATTCCTTTGGTTATCGGTTAGTTAAATTTAACTTTTTTTGCCTATAATTTTAAATTGTAACGTTTTCTTTTTTTACAGTACAGTTCATTCATTTTTTTATTCATGAAGAAGGTTCGGCATTACTTTGTGGAATGTTGCAAATTCAAGTCAATCATGCCAACTGTATCATCAGCCTTAGGCTACGTTTACACGGACACGGTTATCAATCGACACGGTTTCATGAACTCGAAACCGCATCGAAAACGACACGGTTTTGAAGTGTTTACACGGAGCCTATTTAACGATTTTCCGACTGTTTTCGAATGTGATTGTATAAGCAAGCGCTGCTCTCTATGCTTGTTTCACCGTGTTTACCCTTCGCAAGCCAGCCAGTTCGTGTCAAAATACATGGCCGTTTTCAAATCGATGCGGTTTCACCGTTTTTGACCGTTTACACGACAACGAAACCGTATCGTTTTGAAAACGCTCCACTTTTTACAGCGTTTTCAAAACGACCCGGTTACAGTAGTGGTCTCGATCGGTGCCGTGTAAACGAAAGGCGTAACCGCATCGCTTTCGATGCGGTTACAAATGAAACCGTGTCCGTGTAAACGTAGCCTTACTTGTTTAGCTGTTTAAATTCTCTACAATTTGCTGACTAGATTCACTAGGATCCGGTACCTTTGTATTGTACCTTGGCCCTTGCAGAAATTTAAAGTGATTCGTCATGTACGAAGTGTTGACAGGTCGTGCTTCCATGATGGCTTTCTATCGCAATATAAGGATTAGCGTTATCCGTGGCTCGAGGTTACACTTTGTATCAATGAATGCACTGGTTAGTAGATGGTTGCCATGTTTAACAGCTTGGGTATATTATATTGTGTTTATTTATGGAGTTTTCTTATACCACTACATTAACTGAAACCGGACTTTAACAGGAAGATTTATTGATTCTTCACGAAGAAAGTCTGCGTAGAACACTGATTGAATGAAATAACCCCTGAGTTAGTTTATATAACACCTGCCATGCGCTGAAGAGACTCATCGACGATTTAATGTTTTTATGTTGAAAAAAAGGGTCGAAGTTGAGTTTTATTTCTTTGTTTGTGCAGGCTTGTTATTTTTAATCGTTTCAAACAGTGTTTGAAACTGAATTGGCTAAAAGTCATGTGTCATGGCTAAGACAAACGCTGACATACATACCGTACACACGTCACGCCTGACGTTTGAAAAGAGACTAAGGGAAGCGACTGATCTGACGTAAGTTCGAGAATGGATGCCATACGTGATAAGTTATTAAAGCATTGCTATACTACACGCAAACTATTCCTCCTCGCAATCTGAAAGGAACAATATTCAGTTTGATTAGGAACATTTCGTAAGTTTTACTTCAAACTGATGGTCTAATGGTCTGTTTCTAGTGCGTTAAGTAGTGCTTGGCATTGCCTTGAATCCTTTTTCCTTCATTAAAACGGAAATTGTTCGATACATTAACGTGAATTACTGAAAACGCACCGCACTGAAATGCACGCAATCATTTTGTACATAAATTCATTGCCTTTGTGTTTACAGGTTCTCTGCCTTCCGGACTCCTTTTTCCATTTGGTATGACAGAAATCCATTAATGTACTTTATTAAAGTTCCGGCCTGTAGGTGACACTTCGCAAATGATGGCTTTTTGTTAAAGTAAATAATGTTAATAATATATAATCGTTAAAGTAATCATTGTACATCTTAATGAAATAATGAAAAAAGACTCGATGCAAGATAAAATATTGTTTTAACAGCCCTTTTCTCCGTTTTATAAGATCAATCTTTTCTTGCAAGTTATTCAATCGCTTATTTAGTACTTCACCAAGCATTTGTCCACATATCCACAACAAAAGATAGGTAAGTACCAAAGAAATTTTTTTAAACATTTTAGCTTTGTCGCTTGTTATAACAAATGGCTCTGGATTTTAGAAATCTACTTAACATTACCTTCCAGTAGGAAGATATAAACAAGCTTGCGTTTTTTGTAAATAAACACTTCAGTTCAATGCTTCATGCCTAGTGAAGATTCACACTTAGTGAAATGCTCTGATGTTTTCAATTTTTATGCAGTTTTCGTAGTTTTGCGTTTTATTTCTTGGCAAGAAATTCCACGTAACAGGTAAAACTAAACAGCAAGAATTAGGAAGGCTTATGTAAATCTATGGTGATAGATTTCACTCATTTTATTTTAAAAAACTGAAATTATTTAGGATCTTCAAGGTGAACACACCATTAGTGTATTTACAACAAAAATCAGGTCACAGTAAGGCAACATCCGTGATATGAAATAATCGAGAATACAGTTCATCATCCTTTTCTTATCCTCCACTGTATTGACGAAAGCAATTCGTCGTTCCACAGGAAGTATCTAAGGCTATTCTGGCTCACAGTGAATAACACACATAATTAATTGGGCGGCGCTGGGAGAAAACATTGTTTTGTTTGGAAACGAAGATGGTATACGGTATTTCTATTATCGCATAAAAACAGCAGTTAGCATCTATGCAGGATGTTTGTCGTGCGGAAATCCGCCGATCCTTGATATTTTTTCTGCCACTATTTTCGTTCAAATCCTGATCCGCACCATTTGAAAACGTTCTGTGGTATAGTTTGTTATTATTTCACTACAATAGACTGCATGTACATATTTTTTTTTTTTGATGCTGACCTTCAAAACGTTTACTAACTTTGCTTGTTAATATCAATGTAAAAAGGGCGAAGGTTGTTTGAGTCTCGCCCGAAACAAAAAAGAAATGGACGAAACGCCGACGTACCTACCAGGGCCTACTAAAGACTCATAATGCGTACCTCGTTTAGGATCCACGGCCTGAACATCTTCATGAACATTTGAATTTTCTTGTAGATCGATAGCATCTTTTTATCAGTCTCGATTACCTTTGAGTAAGTTTCCGCGGTTTTTTTTAAAAAGAAACGCAAATAATTATTTTCATTTATTGTACATTAAAAGAACATATAATTTCTCTTACAAGTATCAATATATTGTCCATCAGACACAAGAGGTGCTGAGAATATAGAAAACAATCCGGGGACAGTGTCTTGAGTTGTATACTACAAAATGGCCAGTTTCCCCTTTAATGCAGACGCGTGATCAACATATAACTTCTTCCACCAGTACCAACTATATATGTTTTAAGCAGACAGGTGATGAGAATATAGACAGTGATCAAAAGGGAACAGTGTCTTGATGAACAACTTCATTCTTAGGGCTAACATTCAAATGGGAAATGCATGTATGCTAATACTTATATAGCGCCGGTATTTAGGATATTTCTAAGATATTTGAAACTTGTACGAAAAATAATATTTGCGGCAAGACAACTTGAAGCCTGAAGGAGGAGAAATGACAATTTTCATTCAAAAGTCCAAATAAGGAGGGATCAAAAGAGCTGATGATTAAAAGAAGATTAGAATTTTCCAGCCTAGTTGCAGCTGTTTCCTTTTAGACTTTAAACTGAAATATTAGAAAAACTGTTTCCTTTCTACTGATCCATTTCAGAAAATAAGCCGTTTGTTTCAGGTCGTTATTGAAAACTCTTCCTAAAGAACTGAATATACGTAATTTTAATGATAAGTTAACACTTCATGTTGCACGCATGGAATTCATTTACATTAGAAGTTTCCATGCTCTTTTTCTCAGTTTATTAAAAAAAACGACAGCTGTTTGAGGCTTAATAACTTAATTCAGCATGACTTCAGTGTTGCTATTGTTGAAATACGCGATCAACTGCTAAAGGACCCCGTGCTTTCACGAGCGATGTTTACCTTGATTGTCTTTTACTGAAATTAAGTGAAAATTTTAATCGTGGAACCGCTGTAGTAAGCGCCAGTAAATACCGCAAAATGAAAAGATGTCAACCCAGAAGGTGTCGCGACAACTTTGGCGGCAACCGTTCAGCAAGTTAAAAAGGTAAAATGGATCACAGTGAAGATTACTATCAATAAAGTCGGTTTCAATGGGCAAAACTTCATGTTTAAGCGAAGATAAGTTTCAATCCGGAGCTACAGTTTTGGACTTTTGGGCATTCGGCCTTACCATCGGCAGCTAACTCTCGGTAACTGCCGGCCTGCCCACAGTCGCAAAAAAGGAACATCGGAACCATCGGTCGCAAACAAAATTATAATTATAATTAAAATGAAAATTATAATTGAGGTCTAAAGAAAAAAAGGGCAAAAGTTTAAATTTGAACAGCTACGGAGTAGATGTCTCAACTAAAACGTTTTGTACATGTTTTGCACACCGTTTATAACATTCTAATTCTGATAGTGTGACAAAAAGTGTTGCAGGAGATACGAAGCATTAAACAACCCTCATTAGCAAAGCTAGAGAATAATTAATAAATAGCACTCCTAACGTGATCTTTCTAAACGCGTTGTCTACTGCCTGCAATAGCTTTGTTATCAAGAAAAAGTAGCTGTTATTTAGTTATGTGTAAACAGCTGCTCCATTAGTCGCAGTTAGAACAACGCTTGAAAACACGACAAGAGACGAAAAGTTGTCATCTTTCAGGTAAAACTAAGTAACTTTGTTTGGTTCCTTTTTTCATATTCCGCATTCACAAAACAACGTTTGGGAAAGCAACAAGAATCTTACATCTTGACAAGAATCTTATTCTACCAATCTTGTGATCTGAATGGTTCCGGGAGCGGTCGGTATTCTGCCATTCGGCCCGCTCTTAATTACAGCGAGCGGTATCCGTTGCTTGATGAGTCGTCGAGTGTATTTTCCGCGCGAAATCATTTTGCAGCGTCGTGCGAACGAAAACATGAAAGATTTCGTGCTCTGCAAAAATCGAAACAGGTGCTCACCAACCGTTAAAAATGTGAGAGGACAAAATAAAAGTCGAATTAAAGGCCTCGAATTTCTTCAAAAGGCGAGTATTTATTTCTTCATCGACAAAATCAAGTTCTAGTTTACCGTTCGTATAGTTTGCGGTTGCTTGTGCATTTTGCAATTATTTTTAAACCATTGCGGTAAGCTGCAATTATGAGTAAAACCTGCCTTGTTTATCTGCCAAAACTTATTTACCCCCAAATCCCTCGCTATGGTTACAATTCTTGCCATGCGGATTGAAGGTGTTAATGACATGAAATAATCTGAAAAGGTACATAGACTGACATAACATATTACGTTTCACTTATCAGGTGAAAGGCATTTGTTTCTTGAAGAGCTTATCGGTAAACATACTCGTTTAAGAACTACAAAACGACGCCAAAATGTTCCATCCAACACATTATGGGAGTGCTAGTAGAACTGCATTCATGTTAAGTGTTCAGTGGATTTAAAGGCACCTTCCCTAGGTCCAGTTGCGAGTACTGGACTGTAGCGGCGAGCTGAGCTGGTGAGTGAAGTAGCTGCCTTATCGAAAACCGCCAAGGTTATATTTGTTCATTTGAATGACATTCCACGCCAATCAATTTGTTTTAATACCGTCAGAACATCCACTTCAAGTGTGCACATTCGACCAAGATGTCTCATCTGTGAATGAATAACAATTACATGAATGTTTTTTACCCCTTTTTCTGCATAGCACACTTGGGCTGACAACCCGGTTGTGATATTCTTTTGTGGTCAAAGTTTAGCTTTCCAATGTGTTTCCAAAAACGCGAGCGATTGTGTTAGACTAGCCAAAAATTGTATTAGACTAGCCAAAACTAGCCTTTAATGCTTTGGAATTACAAATATGGCCTGGTTAAAAGATGCACCGAATTGCAGCAAATACCTTTTTATCATACCGTATACATATGATCTTATTTAAAACTTGAAAGATTTTGTTTCAGCTATCATTTTCATGACAGTTTAAAAATTAATTAGTATGCTGATGAAACGAAACATAGACTAAAGGGCCTGGCTAAACGAGGAAACAATATGCCGTCCACGATAACATTTATTTTAGAAAAAAGTTTCCCAGCTAAGTCACACAGAAGCATATGTTTTTGCGCTAATTGTTTATGGAATTCTTCAGAATCAACGAAGTACGTTTACAGTGAAAAAAACTAGACGGGAAAGATTTGTTTACGGTACAGCATTAATTATTATTATTGTTTCCTAGATTAGTCAAATTATCAAGATAAGGTTTTTGATTACTCGACCCTAGTTTTCTTTTGCGTTTTAGTTTAGTTTCAAGCCATTAGTTAAAGGCTTTGTGTAATTTAAAGAGCGTCTTGAGAACCTGTATTTTTTGCATGAGATTTTATGGATTAAGCAGCTGCTTATTTAAAGCAAATTCTCTGATACTGTCATTCATCAACAATAACTGAACAAGAAGCATGATCATAAATTCATCCGTTTTGTATTGCAAAAGCATAAAACTTAAGACTGATAATAATCGTAATCATGTAACAATGAAAAAGCAGTTATGTTACATCAGTTTGATTTGATAAAAGACAAGAGCTCTTAGAGCTTAAAACTGCGCTGGTCACGTGACCACTCAAGGGGAGCCATGTGGGGGGGAACACAAAATGTACCCCCTCCCCTTATCTCCTACACCATCCGAAACAAAATATTTTTCTTATATGCTAATGCTGACCAAATTTAATTCCCACGATCTTAATCCGTGAAACCAAAAAATCTTTTAAATCAGCATCCAGTGTTGTATTGAATTCCCGTTTAAAAATTGAACAAGAAGCTTGAGAAGCTTGAGAAGCTTAAAATCGGGCGCTTAATAATTAGCTATCTGTTTTGACTTGAAAGGCAGGGTACAGTACAGTAAAAATCACTGGAAAGACAGTCACTTCAACCTATTCAGGCCGGGGGGGGGGGGGGGGCTTTTGAGGCCCGCGCTGACTTTGGACGCTTATAACTTTTTCAAGATTCAACCAAACGCTGCCAAACTTTGCGCGTTTATCTAAAATTTATCTCGCAATAATTTGGTAGGATTAGTTATTGTGCCAGTATTTTGTAACCATGGCAACGTCATTTTGACAGGCTTGTTTTCCCAAATTTGAATTTTTCGTGTTTCTATTTAATAATGAAAATCTGGAATGTTTTCAAGATTGCATTATTACCTAATGACACAATGGTCTCAATTTATAAAAATATATTTCGCACAATACAAATAAACGATTGAACTAGACGTCTAGAAAATACAAATTTGTAACACTTAGCAAAGTGCAGCCTTTTCGCAATACATGTACTTTATAAAGGCGGGGTTTTTACCTGAAGACCAATTTTTCCAACGCTTTAGGTGGCTAACGCATTTCAGTATTTTCCAGCCCTTACACTTTAATGGAACAGCATACAACTCCTAATCAGGTAACCGACTATTGTCAAGAAAATGATCGCAACTTATTGACCAATGATTAGGTATTTGTTTCATACCATTACTGTAATAGCAACTGGTGAAGAATAGTAGTACTGACCCAAAGTATAAGGGCTGGAAAACACTGAAACCATTTTAGCCGCGTTTTAAGGAATCCAAAAAAGCTTTACTTATCCCATATATATTTGTTTTGCAGTATTTTGTTAATTTTTGGACGATTTTGGGGATGTCTGGGAGGCGATAGTTTTTCTCAAAGGATAAGTAAAATTTAGACAAATAAGAAGAAATATTGGAGATTTAATGTGATTTTAAAATTATTTTGAATTTGAAGTTAAAATTTAGTGGACGGACACCAAACAGTCTCCTGACAACCCGGAGTGCTCTTGCGAGGGGGTCAACTGACAACTGTTTAATTTGGAGGTGTTTCCATTCTTTTCTTCAATCCCTTCTTTAAATCTCTTAAAGTTCCATTCAAATTCAGGTAGAACCCCACCTAAAGTTTTGTTCTTGTAAGAAAACAACAGAAGTCAAAGGTTGCGTGATATAACCAAGCATGGATTTTAATTCTCCCTCCCTTTCCATCTCCTTAGCCTTTCACCCCCACCTGTCCCTCCCTTTCTACTCTCATTCAATTTAATGTTTGTTTACATTTCCTAACCAATTCAGTATCGTATTAATCTGTGCCAAGCAATCAGATAATAACAGAAATTTGCCTTAATTTTGATCTCCCATACCAAGACCTTAGAGTAAAAACCGCTAATAAAACAAAACACACTTGATAATAATTTTCTGAGGTTATACACCTTGCAGTATTAACGTACTAACGAACTTGATAACAAACCCCATGTCGTACTAAGAATTTTAACTGATCAACATAGAAAATAAGTTCACAATGGTTTGTTCCCAAAACGTTTTTTACTGTACAGAGGGTCTGTATATTGACCTGTAACTTGTATACCGTATTGAAAAATTCAGAACGAACCGACTTCTGCCCGCTACCATGATATCATGTTGAAAAATTTGCTCGTTCGAAACCGTAGCAAAATCGTTAGAGACAGACAAGATACAGCCGTTTACTGGCAGTCTTTGAAAATCCTGAATTTCGTCAAAATGAGCCAAAATAAAGTTTTAAAATTTTCTTTATCAATATGGTTCTTATCTTTTTATTTACCGTAATTGAACTATGAACTGCTTTTATGCAGTACTGTCCACAAAGATTTCAATTTCCTCAAAGTTTCGAGACAAATGGATACAAAATATTTCGTGCAGAATGTAATTTGATTAAGCGAATGTTTTCACGTCTACAAATACTTCAAGAAATGAATGAAAAACCGTTTTGTTTTCATCGATGAGAACCACTTTCAAATAGTTAATGCATAAAAAATAACAATCAGATCAGAATACAATAATTATTAATGTAAGCGTTACAAGTCAGGGCATTTTTGTGAAGGGAATTTTTCTTCATATCTCTAATATCCTTTCAATGGTACAGCCAAAAAATAGATTACACTTAAGAGAGAAATACTTCACAATATATTTGTTAAGTAAAGACCAAAGGATTCCCTTTACATTACGTGACTCGATGTCTAGCCGATCGAAAGTGAAACTTGTCATGTCAGCACATTCTTTAACACCAACGTAATGGTATTTATTCACAGATTCTGGCCCGCTGAAATATATTTTTCTTTCGAGGCATGAAAATTTAGAATTTTGTTTGAATAAAACGCTTCAAAATCGGACATCTCACGCTAAACATGCTTATTAAGACCAAAGCATTTGAAAATTTCCCATTAGTAAGTGTTTTCTAGGTTTTAAACCTTGCGTGACCCCAGCCTGGCCGAGCGGGGCATCAGTCTGGTCACAGATAAAAAATCAAGAGCTCTTAGAGCTTACAACTGCGCTGGTTCCTTGAGCACTTTAGGGGAGCCATATGGGGGGAACAAAAAATGCACCCCTCCCCCTCCCCGCTTATCCCCTTTACCTGCGTCGAACAATGTTGCGACTGACAAACACGATGGTAAGAAAACACCTTGCGTGACATTTCATGGTTGACTAGTTCCATCCAAAATTAAACATTTTTCTTATATGCTAATGGTGGCCAAATTTAATTCCCACGATCCTGATCCGTGAAACAAAAAAATCTTTTAAATCAGCATCCAGTGTTGCATTGAATTACCGTTTAAAGATTGAATAACCAGCTCCGAAAATGGAATATTGGAGCAAATAATTAAATCAAATTTGAGAAGAACACTAGACCTGTGTTTTGCTGAATGGGAATTCCCCGGGGAATTAATTTACCAATGACGTCACCTTTGCAAGACAGGGCATGTTTGTCTCAGTTGTTTTCCATCAGATTTCAGAAAACCTCTAGATGACACAGCTCAAAAAATAAATAACGCTAAAAAGTCGAACATTTCACACTTAACATGCTAAGTTTAGACCAGAGGATTTGTTTAGTTTCCGTTTGTAGCAGATTTAAAGCTTTCAGAGCATTGCGTGATTCTTGCCGATCAGTGCCTTGTGAAAGTAAAAATTTGCTAACGCCAGCACATTTCAGGGCACAAACGTAATGTAAATAAATGTAAATTCTTGCCCGCTGAAGCGTATTTTTTTAAAGCGTGAAATTTTAGTATTTTCTTTGAGTCAAACGCTTCAAAATACTTCACACTGAATTTTGTAAGTAAAGATTAATGGATTCGCAAAGATTTGAAAGGTAGCTACTGATAATAGCTTTGAAAAATTACGTGACTCGATGTCTAGCCGATCGAAAGTGAAACTTGTCATGTCAGCACATTCTTTAACACCAACGTAATGGTATTTATTCACAGATTCTGGCCCGCTGAAATATATTTTTCTTTCGAGGCATGAAAATTTAGAATTTTGTTTGAATAAAACGCTTCAAAATCGGACATATCACGCTAAACATGCTTATTAAGACCAAAGCATTTGAAAATTTCCCATTAGTAAGTGTTTTCTAGCTTTTAAACCTTGCGTGACCCCAGCCTGGCCGAGCGGGGGCATCAGTCTGGTCACTGAGAAAGAACAAGAGCTCTTAGAGCTTACAACTGCGCTTGTCTCTTGTGCACTTTAGGGGAGCCATGTGGGGGGAACAAAAAATGCACCCCCCCCCTTATCCCCTTTACCTGCGTCAAACAATGTTGCGACTGACAAACAAGATGGTAAGAAAACACCTTGCGTGACATTTCATGGTTGACTAGTTCCATCCGAAATTAAATATTTTTCTTTATGATAATGGTGGCCAAATTTAATTCCCACGATCCTGATCCGTGAAACAACAAAAAAAATAATTTAAATCAGCATTCAACGCCGGCACATTCCAGGACACAAACGTAATGTAAATAAATGTAAATTCTTGCCGGCTAAAGCGTATTTTTTAAGCGTGAAATTATAGTATTTTCTTCGATTCAAACGCTTCAAAATACTTCACACTAAAATTTTTTAAGTAAAGACCAAAGGATTCGCAAATATTTCAAAAGTGGCTGGATAGCTTTGAAAAATTACGTGACTCGAGGTCTAGCCGATCGAAAGTGAAACTTGTCATGTCAGCACATTCTTTTACACCAACGTAATTGTATTTATTCACAGATTCTGTCCCGCTGAATTATATTTCTCTTTGAAAGCGTGGAAATTTATCATTTTCCATGAGTCAAACGCTTCAAAATCGAATAATTCACACTTAACAGTCTTTGTAAAGACAAAAAAAGAGAAAAAGATCAGAGGATAGGCAAAGTTGTCAAAGTGAGAGTTGTCATGTCAGCTAGCACATTCTTTGACAACACCGTAATGGTACTGGGAATTTCCCTAGCTTACCGAATGACGTAAGCGTTACAAGTCAGGGCATGTTTGTGAAGGGAATTTTTCTTTATATCTCTAAAATCTTTTTAATGGCACAGCCAAAAAAAGATTACGCTTAAGAGAGAAATACTTCACAATATATTTGTTAAGTAAAGACCAAAGGATTCGCTTTACATTACGTGACTCGATGTCTAGCCGATCGAAGGTGAAACTTGTCATGTCAGCACATTCTTTGACATCAACGTAATGGTATTATTTACAGATTTTAGCACACTAAAATATATATTTCTTTCAAAGCGTGAAAATTTAGTATTTTCTTTGAGTAAAACGCTTTAAAATCGGACATCTCACGCTAAACATGCTTATTACAGACCAAAGCATTAGAAAATTTCCCATTAGTAAGTGTTTTCAAGCTTTTAAACATTGCGTGACCCGAGCCGCCTGGCCGAGCGGGGGCATCAGTCTGGTCACTGAGAAAAAAAACAAGAGCTCTTAGAGCTTACAACTGCGCTGGCCTCGTGAGCACTTTAGGGGAGCCATGTGGGGGGAACAAAAAATGCACCCCCCACCCCTTATCCCCTTTACCTGCGTCGAACAATGTTGCGACTGACAAACAAGATGGTAACAAAACACCTTGCGTGACATTTCATGGTTGACTAGTTCCACCCGAAATTAAATATTTTTCTTATATGCTAATGGTGGCCAAATTTAATTCCCACGATCCTGATCCGTGAAACAAAAAAATCTTTTAAATCAGCATCCAGTGTTGTCTTGAATTACCGTTTAAAGATTGAATAACCAGCTCCGAAAATGGAACATTGGAGCAAATAATTAAATCAAATTTGAGAAGAACACTATAGACCTGTGTTTTGCTGAATGGGAATTCCCCGGAGAATTAATTTACCAATGACGTAAATCTTGCAAGTCAGGACATGTTTGTCTTAGTGGTCTTCCTTCAGATTTCAGAAATCCTCTAGATGACACAGCTCCAAAAATTTGTAAAGCTAAAAAGTCGAACATTTTACACTTAACATGCTAGGTTAGTTTCCATTTGTAGCAGTTAAGCTTTCAGAGCATTGCGTGATTCTTGCCGATCGGTGCCTTGTGAAAGTAGAAATTTGCTAACGCCAGCACATTCCAGGACACAGACGTAATGTAAATAAATGTCAATTCTTGCCCACTAAAGCGAATTCTTCTTTTAAAGCATCAAATTTTAGTATTTTCTTTGATTCAAACGCTTCAAAATACTTACATTAAACATGCTAAGTAAAGACCTTATTTTCGTAAAGTTTCGAAAGGTTACTGATTTATAGCTTCGAGACGTTGCGTGACTCAAGGTTTGGCCGAGCGGGGCATCAGTCTACTCACCGACAAAAAAAAAACCCCGTGCAGAGCAAGAACTGCGCAGCGCAGTTAAAAAAAAAGGACGTGCAGAGCAAGAACTGCACAGCGCAGTTAAAAAAAGGACGTGCAGAGCAAGAACTGCGCAGCGCAGTTAACAAGAGCTCTTAGAGTTAAAACTGCGCTGGTCACGCGACCACGCAAGGGGAGCCATGTGGAAGGGAACAACAAATGCACCCCCTCCCCTTATCCCCTTTACCTGCGTCAAACAATGTTGCGACTGACAAACAAAATGGCAAATAAACACCTTGTGTGACATTTCATTGTTGACTAGTACCATCCGAAATTAAATATTTTTCTTACATGCTGGCCAAATTTAATTCCCACCATCCTGATCCGTGAAACCAAAAAATCTTTTATATCAGCATCCAGTGTTGTATTGACTTCCCGTTTAAAGATTGAATAACTCGCTCCGAATATTGGAGCAAATAATTAAATCAAATTTGAGAAGAACACTAGAGCTGCTTTTGCTGAATGGGAATTCCCCGGAGAATTAATTTACCAAGGACGTAAATCTTGCAAGTCAGGACATGTTTGTCTCAGTAGTTTTCATTCAGATTTCAGAAATCCTCTAGATGCCACAGCTCCAAAAATACATAACAGTAAAAAATCAAACATTTTACACTTAACATGGTAGGTTAAGTTCACAGGATTTGTTTTGTTTCCATTTGTAGCAGATTTAAAGCTTTCAGAGCATTGCGTTATTCTACCGATCAGCGCCTTGTGAAAGTAAAAATTTGCTAACGCCAGCACATTCCAGGACACAAACGTAATGTAAATAAATGCAAATTTTTGCCCGCTAAAGCGTATTTTTATTTTAAAACATGAAATTTTAGTATTTTCTTTGATTCAAACGCTTCAAAATACTTCACATTGAATTGTGAAGCGCGACCGAGTGGAGGTCTGGGTCTACTCACAGACAAAACTAAAAAAAACAAAAAATAATAAACAACGTGCAGAGCAAGAACTGCGCAGCGCAGTTAATAAGCATGTCAAAATGAACTTTGACAGTTGAATACTTTTTTGGTGGCTTGTATAGAAAGTATTAAATAGTTTGATATTCGGTAGGTGATATTCTTTTCTTGTAAAATCCGTCTTTAAAAATTGACTATTTAGTGCAATGAAAAAGTAAGTGAATTTCCTCTTTAATTTGATTATATCCACAAGCAGGGCATAGCCTATTAACCCTTTGAATTTGATCATATCTGCCAGTTTCAATCAACAGTTTGTGATTACCTATTCTAAATTTCACTAATTCTTTTCTTTGTTTACCTTTAGTTCTTGTAAGGTGTAAATAACTATATTAATGGAATTCTAGTTTCTTAGAGTTTTGAAAAGTATCTTGCCAGTGTAATATATACTTTTTTGGCGGGGAGCTCCCGCCGCCGCTCTCTTCGTATCTTACGCCTGCACTTACGTTGCACAGCAGATTCTCCCTACTGGAGGAGCGAGGTGTTATACGGCATGTGATGATTCAATTTCAGATTGGTCTAATATTTATTGCGCATGCACATTACTCTAAACCAACGGCAATTTCTTCCATTTAGATCTTTCCGATATCTACTTGAAACAATTTTCACAAGCAACAAACTGTGAACAACACCGATCCAGTTTAGAGATCTGATTATCTCGAATATTTCAATTTTTCTAAGTTACTGTAAAATATAAAAACTATGATAATATGTTCCCATTTTAAAACGCGTTAAAACTGAGCAATCTATGAATAATATAGTTGATAATAGTGGTTTGATCCAATTCTCCATCGCAATATCTTTACCCTAACTAAAGGTCACAGCTCAGCGTTTCATAAAATAATTTCAATATACCTAGAAATGAACGTGCATCACAATATAGCACCCCGTTGCGCACGCCACTCACTTGATGAACCTTTGTCCGCACATGTCATTTTCATTTCGTCATTGTTCAAATAATTTTTACCTTGTTGCCTACAAACACTGAAAATTGCTTCTTAATTATTTATGCCAACTCAGCGGTCTCTCTGGAAAACAAAGAATAAGTGTAAATGCAAATTCAGTTTTCCAGTAAAGAAAATAAAATGTTTCAGTCTCTTAATTGTACATAACATTTATGAACTGAAAACCAATACCTGTGCATAAAACTATTACATTATTTTTATGCTCTTATTCCAGCGATTTTTTTTTCTTTTGATCAAAACCAGCGTGGACAAGGTCATGCGAGTTTCATATCTTCCTTAATCGCCGCAGGGAAAGTCACAATATCGCAGCATGCCGGAAAAATAAGATCGCAATATTGAAATTTCCATTGAAATACATGGCAAATCTATTTACAAGAGCAGATTTAGTTTGGAGTAGCGGAAGACAATTTCGTATTAAATAAAAACGTCGGCTATTGTTTTTATTACCTTCCCCACTGAACGGTGAGATTTGCTGAAACCCTGCAATGCTGTCAGTGCAATTGGATTGACTGATTAAAAAGGACAAACTGGATAACAGCAGGGTTTCGCATATTTTCCTCGGCGCAGCGAGAGATAGAAAGTTAAATTGTAAATCAAAAGAGAATTGTTTTGAATTTTTGGAAATTTATTTGCTGCACGATCGCGAGCTGAAGGAGGTAATACTTTTAAAATTGTAAACAAGCGTATTACAAAACTTACGACTTCCTGTAATATGGACAAGCCAGACATAGGTGAGTCAAACTTATCATGATAACAAAGCTAAATTTCGCCAAGTGTGCATAATGGACTCAGTTATATGAAAGGTGACAGAACGTTTCGTTGATGTATCAGTGGACGTCTCTCATTTATTGATCAGGTTGACTCACTCGAACGGAATTAAAAGGTGATCCTTTCTTACTCTAGTTTTATAATGATCAATTATAGATAGCGCTAAGCAGGATAAGTCTTACTCACTGACACTGAGGTCCAATCATTGTATATTACAAGAGACCAGGATCTCACGTTTTAATGTTTTACGCATCTGTAAAATTTACCATCTAAATTTATAACACAGTATTACAATATCTTTGAAGAACAAATATTACAATGTTTTTGAAAAAAGAAGAAAAAAGCAGGCTCTTCAGTTTAAATTCCAAAAACTTTATGTTATTGACCAAACCAGTTGAGAAAGAAGAAAAAACTGCACTATATACAAAATTACCTTCTAAATTTTAAAAATTTTACATTTACACAATATCTTTACAGAACGTATGCGAAGAATGGAAGAAAAAAACAAAAACAATATACTTGATGGTTAAGAACATGATGCACAATAGAAAGAGCTGTTTTAAATTCGATCTATCGTTGTTAATTGACAGTTCTCTGTGAGCTGAATGAGTTATGCCTTATCACTTTTGTGGTAAACCGTAAAAAGGCTAAAACCAAGTAAATTTTCCAAGTAAGTTTTCTAAAAGGGTCCTAAAAGATATCATGAGGCCTTCCTTCCTGCCCTCCCCCATTGTTTCTGCAAAAAATAATGCCAACTAGCTCAGTAATGAAGGATGTGGCTTTAAAGGCGTTAAAAATCATTCTTAAAATTAGAAATAGTTGGGACTACAGTTGCACATGGAAATTCTTCCGATCAGGAAATTTGACGTTATCTTCGCTAACAAAAACTGAGCCGTCTTTGTTGTCTATAATAAAGGGAAGCGATTCTTCAAAATTAAGAATGACTTCCCGCAGCATAGACGCCCATTTAGCTTTTGTAGACTCTCTATATAAGAACTTTTTGTGTGGAGTCTTGGTGGTACCAGAAGGGAGTTTATAATTCCCTAAGTTAGGTCGTCCCACTTCATCAAAAGCCAACCGCACTCAAGTTATGGCTTCGTGTACTTCTACTGACTCGTCCCCAGTCGTCTCTTATGCGAAAATTGCAAGACGCGAAGGGTGATGGCTTCTTTTCTTCCTTACCATGATTCCCTTCGTGTTCAGCAGTCGACTCAAAGACGAACGCAAAAGGCGACTGGGGACGAGTCAGATACCTCTATGCAACAAAAGTAATTCCGGCATAACATTTATATTATCGTTCCTCTCGTAATTAATTAGTCTCGTGTTTAGTTATTTTTGTACTTGTGTACCGACACACTTGGACCGAATCTGTTTTGGGACACTGCAGTTTGGTCTTAGGCCATAAACAATTTCTTTATAACTTTATAACGTAATGATTTTCCTGTTCGGTGTGGATACAGCAAGTAATTGATAGGAGAGCAGCTTGATTCGAGGCTGCCCTGATAATGCAGTTAACCGTACCCAAATTTGCAAGTAGCCAATCAGAAGCGCGATCTACTGTCCTGATATCCTTCGATATCAAGTCACTGACCTGATATGCCACTATATCACGGTCACTTTGAAGTAAAGTAGTGTTACTGTACGATGAATCGAAAAGAGATTTTACCAATAAAACAGAACTTCGAAATTTTTAGCGATGTCTAGCGGTCGTAAAAAGAGAAAAACTTTCCCGCCAAAACAAAACTTGAGCGCGTTTGCCAATTGCGTGATGTTTGCTGACGAGTACTGAGACATTCAGACTGAAAAAACGGAGTCGGAATTTCCAAATGTTTCGCGTAAGTTTGATTTCGAAAATTTAAAGAATGAAACTCTACATAAACGAGTGGAAAAAAAGGCAGAAGAAGAACTTGGTAAAAGTGCTGAAGACCAAGTCAACACAATTTACAGTACGTACCTTGCAAGCATGGCTTCAACAGAGCGACAAATATAACCGGATTTTTGGCTGAATTTGGGTACGGTAAATACGTACCTTTTTGGTACGCTTCGGTAGCATATCAGGCTCGTTTGGTCTCGCCATTGGTATTTTGGCTCGACCAAACTCGCCTGATATGCTACCGAAGCGTACCAAAAAGGTACGATTAGGTATAAATATGGCTTATAAAATTCCATCTCAGTTAGGTTTGGTTTGTTTTCTTTAAATATTGTCAAAGGGCCAACTCAGTTCTTCTTTTTAAACGTTGAAGCTCGCTGCAAATAAATCCAAAATCGTAAAAAATACCCGTTTACAATGGGGTATAAATACGCAAGAGACTTCTGCATATCGTGCCGCTATATTTAGATTTGATGAGCTGGCACTACTGCTTCCTGCTATGCGACAGTCGAAATTTACAATGACAAAATATTTACTTACGTTCCTGATTTTCTATGGACACATGACAAAGAACGCGGCTTTGATTGCGATTAAGGGTTGTCTTCGTTTTAATTGGCTGTTAGGTTATGA
Source organism: Oculina patagonica (assembly GCF_052425735.1). NCBI lineage: Eukaryota > Metazoa > Cnidaria > Anthozoa > Scleractinia > Oculinidae > Oculina > Oculina patagonica. The sequence continues at coordinate 12,862,874 of NC_135759.1, read as the reverse complement.
AAGGCGCTTTGAATCGTGCCAAACTAAATTAGCGAGTCAAACAGGCAGGTCTGGTTTGTAACCGACCAACGGAACTTGCTTAGATTAAGCTTAAAACAAATGTATTCGGCTTCGAATTTAAAAGCTAAATTCTTAGAATATCAGTGCGTGCTTTGCATTTTTATCAGTTTACATTAACAGCTTAATTTATTGCAAAGAAGACTTGTGTTTGAGATCATGTCATTTTCCGCCCATTATGCTATAGTGTTCATTCTGTCTGATTGCTTTCGAGCATGACAAGAGGAATGTTCGCCCCCACAAATGATCTCACTGTTTATGTAAACGGAACACGCAGCTTTGGATAATTCTGTTACCGCCATTTGCGTGTTGCGCTACACAGGTTAGGATCAATGGCATTCAGGCGAGTTTCTTTTGTTTTCCAATACTTTGTTGTCCATAAACCCCACAAATTGCAAATACTTTCCTCAAAGTATTAAGCAAAGCGACTAAGGATAGTTATTAGAGTTGTTGAGCGATTCTTTGCATCAAGTTAAATTTCGGTGCATATTCCTAAACCAATGGGCCGTGATTCTGTGCACACAGTTTGACAAGTCACTCAATTTCGGTGCAATTACTTAAAAACTGATGTACCGTGATTCTGTACCGGGACGGTTCACTACATCGATCATAAATCACGAAGTGGAGGGATAGGATATGTTTATCTAGCATTTTCAAAATGTTATGTTCGCCGTAAATAATTCTGTTATAGTGCAAGAATCGGCGTCTTTTTGTAATCAGTACGTCAGGACAGCATGTTTTCTTGGTACGGTTAGTTATGAACTGTGCTAAGTCGCTGTATTTTGTCCCGGTGAAACACACCATGTGTTATTCAAGCAAACAGGAAACGGACGAAAAATGAAGGTGTCTACCTAGTCCATGTTTATTTGTGTTAAAGGGAGCGCTCTAAGAAAATCGCCCGAAAGCCTGTTCGCAGGCTAATTTAAAACCAGATGACAATACCTGCTTACAGGAATAATATACGTACAACAACGCAAACTCAATTCTTTCACTCACTTCAATGATTGGATAACAATGAAGCTTTAAGATATTTTTGTTAGCTCCACGCCATGCGTGCAGAAATGTGACAAAAATTCCAAATGAGTACAGAACCGGTTTGTTCAGCGTTTGAGTTTAGACCTTGTATGTTAAGATTCAGCGTTTCAGTCATATCAAACTTTAAATTAATCTGTAAATGGTCTCCAAATGAACTGACTTTTTGCGGTTGCCTTGCCCTTCATACTCTCTAGTTGATAACAGAGTTTAAAAGCTTAAGCTAACTTTAAATCATTTTCTTCTTCCTTTCCTCAGATCGTTCAATGGAAACGAACATTTCAAACGGCAGTACTACTGCGCCTCCAGTACTGTTTCACACAGATCCCATGAATATCGCGGGCGCAGTGGCTGTGGGACTTGTGATAATATTTACCATATTTGGCAACGCGATCGTTTGTGCAAGTTTCTACACTTTTCGAGACCTCCGAACAATATGCAACTACTTCATTATTAGTCTAGCAATATCTGATATATTAGTGGCAATTTTGGGGATGCCATTCTGGTTAATATTACAACTGACCGATTTATCAATCAGCAACGTTATTACAGGAGACCTTTACCTCTTCTGGCAGTGCATGGATATTTTCTTCGGTACAGCCTCCATTATGAACTTGGCAGCGGTTAGCGCGGACAGACATGTGGCTATTACAGCACCGTATTCGTACCCGTATGTAATGACGTCATCCAGAGCTCTTGTGATTGTCTGCTGTGCTTGGATTTACGCCGTGATTGTGTCCAGTTTACGACTTCTGGATGACAGATGGCCGCAACCCGGTGGCTATCAATATTTTGTATTCATAACAAGCTTTGTTCTTCCACTATTGTTCATGACTGCAATGTACGCTAGAATTTATATCGTTGCTAGACATCAAGCTCGTAGGATTGGTCGGAGCAGGAGCTATAGTACAGACGTGAAAGCTGCGAAAACAATAGCGGTTGTGATTGGTGCGTTCGTTTTCTGCTGGGCTCCTTTCTTCGTGTCAGTGATTGGCTATATAAATAACAAGAACTTCTATCCCTTAATTATTTATAAGTGTGCGAAATGGTTAGAATATTTAAACAGTTGTTTGAATCCTATACTGTACACTTGTTTAAATAAAACCTATCGAAGGGCCTTCAAGAGACTTTTTACTCGTTGGCGCGGACGGTTGGAGCGAACTCGCGAAGAGTCTCTGACAACAATTGGAACACTTTCTAGAAGACTCACCTTACCTAGGGGATCAATTTTTGCTTCTCAAGGTGGTACGTTTTCCAGCTCGTCTTCAAAGGAACTTAGTAATGGCGAATGTAGAAGGAAACTGAGTAGAAAAGGAAGTAGAAGAGGGAAGACCGAAAACCCTCCACCAACATTTATATGACTTTAATTATACCAAGTAAACCTCTCACCTAGACAACAACGAAACATTAAAGAAGTTAAGAGTTAAATAAAATTATGACTAAATATATAGATAAATAAACAAATAGCTAAATTTGTTAACAAATTCGTAGATAACAACCATATGGATCTCCCTTAGGGCTGAGGGAATCTGTTTCTCAGCGACATGGAAAGCTCGGCCAAGTGCTAGACATTTTCGGATGGTTATAAGTAAAGATGAGGACTTTTAAATTAATAATTTTAAATGGGAGAAAATTGAAAAACTATGCGTGTAGATACCTTGTGTAAATAATCGTATATCATTAGTCATTAAATAGTCGGTCACGTGCGGTTTTTGAATTTGTAACTGCCGGTTGGCTTGTTACTCAAAGATCATATCATATGCAATCCCTGCAGGTCATGTTATACTCAATCTCGGTTATCCCATTTCAAGCTTTGTGATTAGTTCAATGCACACAAAATATTAGTTCATATTCGGGTCACGACGGGACAACGGAACCGTATACCGAAAGTCAAGTTAAGCACGTTAAGGTCACAGTTTAAATTCAGTGTGTTTGAATTTTTCAGACTTCACTCCCATGTTAAATTTCACAAAATACCGTTAACAACGTTACGTTTAGAGACCGTTTGTACATCAAAAGGATAAAAAACTAAACCAAATCAATTAATAATAAAATATTACTGAAAATACTGGAACCAGTAGTGCGATCGGTATAAGACATTTAAAGAAGGTTTTTTAAGCCGATCTGTTTTTCTTGTCTAAATTTTCGGTGACATCTGTTCACCTTCATCAGAGTAAGTGAAAGTTTGTTGGTGCTTGCGCTACCAATCCGTGCGTTAGTGCGACATTTTAATTTTGAATTAACGGCACATAAGCGCGAGGAAAAGCTTTGCGTTCGTTGATAGCGTCGCTCATGTCCAAAGTGGAGTGCCACGACTCCAAGAAAAGCCTCTTGCTGTAATTTATTACACCACGCTCGAGGATCTGGGCGTTCTTCGGATGGATGTTATGTTCTCGATTTCGCCTCTCACAACCCAATGCAGCACAAAGTGGCCGTGGTCAAAACACTCCTGCACAGGGCCAACTTGCTACCGTCACACCCTGAACTGAGAATTAATGAACAAGATCGAGTCCTGCATGATCTGAGAGCAAATGGGTACCCTGAAGTTCTGTCTAAGAAATGTATCAGGGACAGAACAAAGGAGAGGCTAACGCAAGAAAGACCATTAGGAATAGCAGTCCTGCCGTACGTAAGGGGTGCATCGGATGGAGTGGGCCGTGTACTCAAGAAATTCCGCGTTCGGACGGCATTCAAGCCTGCAAGAACATTACGTCATATGTTCAGAAAGCCGAAGGATAGACCAGCGATTAACCGAGTAGCAGGAATTGTTTACAAAGTGAAGGGCCACAACTGCTCTTTTACGAACATCGGGGAAAGCAAGTGCTCGTGGTCCTCGCGCGGATCCGAACATGATCCTGGCCGCGCGAGCAATAGTGAATCAGCAATTAGACAGCATGCTGAGTCAACGGAACATAACATCCATCCGAAGGACGTCCAGATCCTCGAGCGTGATGTAATCAATTACAGCAAGAGGCTTTTCTTGGAGTCGTGGTAAACCACTTTGGACAGCGACGCTATCAACGAACGCAAAGCTTTTCTTCGCGCTTATGTGCCGTTAATTCAAAATTAAAATGTCGCACTAACGCACGGATTGGTAGTGCGAGCACCAACAAACTTTCACTTAAACTTTCACTCACTTTCGCCCAAAAACAACATGGCACAGAATTATAGAAAAACAATTCTTAATTACAGCTGGAGCAGAATTGAAAAACTGGCTAGAAACAGGCACGGTTGATGAGACTGCGTTACTGCCTCATCATCATTATCATCATCATAACCTTAATTTATTTACACACGATAGGGTTTAAAGCACAATGCTTGTGGGGTCGTGAATTATACTTAATGCCTAACGTGCCGTACCGGAATGATGGGCGATAAGTAAGTAAATAAGTAAAGTAAGTTATTTTTTTTCGAGAGAAAGTTGACTAAAACAGACTTGCAAAGATAACATCAGGAGTACTCTGTTATTTCGCTAGCCTGCAGAACAGGTGGATAATTTTTCGCACGACTCGCAAAATCCCCCCCCCCCCCAAAAAAAAAAAAAATAATAATAATAATAATAATCCGCCTGTTCTGCAGGCTATTATTTCGCAGACAGTAAGACCCGTAAAATTGACAACAGCGCACACATTATCTGTATACCGGCTTCGTCTTTCACAGTAACTTTGTTCAGAAAATTTAAGAAAGGGAAAGGGTGGCGAACGATGGGTGTCGTGACTACAATGACCTTTTTTGACATAGGTTTGTACTTAAGTTCGATTTGTTTTGTTTAAATGGCTGACTGAAAACTCTCATGCTGATAGTTAAGAGGGCTATTGACCATCGTAAGTAAGCCCTGGACGCACGCGGTATTTATGCATCGTTATTAAAGAAGGACGATAAAGCTACCCAGAAGTCTCCCAAAACTACCGGGAGTCTGGAACAGGCTACCACGGTAGATGATTTCATCGTCGAAAAGTTTAAAACAAACGTTCATTTTGACATAGTTTTATAGGATTTCTATTTTTCACGGATCAGTTAACCGTGTTACTCAAAATCGTTTAGATTTCTCCCCCTTGTTTCTAATCGATTTTTGAGTCTAATGCTTGCGTGCGCTTTGCGCATGCGCATTAGACTCTTTGTTATATGAAAAAAGCTGTTAGCAATCCCAAGGGAATGGTTCGGGATCGATAATCGTTCGCTGTAATGTAGAAAACAATGATCAGCTGCAAGAACGGACTCCGTACGGACACGCACGATTAGTTTCAATTAAAAACAGCCAATCAGCGACACGTGTTCCCACGCATAATTAAAAGTTCTTTCTCAAGTCACGATTATTCAACACTTGAACAGGACGAAATAATTTTCCAGTTAAGACATTTGTAAGCTTTTTGTGAAAATAAATCTTCGTTTTCAGTTCAGTTAAGCACTTGTGTTTTCGTCTTGCTTAAAAAGCAAGACGTCTTTGAGAAAAAATATTTCGACGGCGACTCGCGTTTATTTACACAATGCGACCAAATATTTATTTTGTTTTAAAAAATAGAAAACTTTACCTCGGTTTTTGTTTCGTTTCCTCAGAAACGATACGGTATTATTTTGGCTTCGATGTGAACTATTTACACAGTGGGGGCTACTATCCAATCAGAAGACCGCTCGTAACCACAAAGTAAATACGTTTGACCGAAGGCAATTAATTTCGTAAAAACATGTTCTTCAAATATCGGAAAGATATTCCTCATCATAATCAAAAAATATTGAGATTCGTTGCAAACAGAAATATCTGACGACTGCAATGGTTTTAAGTTTGATTAAAGCGATGTATTGTAAGAAAACTAGAGAAAGCTCTCGTAGCGTTTAATTGTTAAGTAAACATTCTAGCGATTTTCTGAAACGGAAGTAAATTTCCACCAATCAGTGTTTGCAAGCGCAAACAAAAACGGGATGACTTGTCGTGTTTGCTCGCACGGGGGGCTGCTATCCAATCACAAGAACGGTCGTAACCACAAAGTAAATACGTATGACCGATGGCAATTAATTTCGTAAAAACATGTTTTTCAAATATCGGAAATATATTCCTCAACATGACCAAAAATATTGAGATTCGTTGCAAACAGAAATATCTAACGACTGCACTTGTTTTAAGTTTGTATAAAGCGATGTATTGTAAGAAAACTAGAGAAAGCTCTCGTAGCGTTTAATATTATCCTGAAACGGAAGTAAATTTCCTCCAACCAGTGTGTGCAAGCGCAAAGAAAACCGGGATGACTTGGCGTATCTCGTGTTTGCTCGCACGGTAGAGCTTAAGTGCGCTACAAAGAGAAATGCATATTTGTAGGTGAGTTACAAAGTTAATTTCACTTCATGTAACAGAGGAATGTATAAATGTGGGAGATTTCCCTATTCTATTTGTACAGGAAAATTCACGGCATCTTCGACGTCACAAGCAGCGCGAATACACGCAAAATTGCGTGGGTTCTCGCGTGGATGTACCCGGAATTGCGTGATCAGTGTCACGTGCGTCGCAAAAACATTCGAGTCTGCACGGAAAGATGAGAACGAAAAAGAAGACAGTCAAGTTCTGTTCAAAGTTTAAATTTTGTATGGACAGTATCGTATAGCAAGGTGTGCAACTGCCGTGTCGAACTAGATTCGTCTCCTTAGTTGATCATAACGCTCAACATTAACTACCGTTGCAACTGCTGGAGCAGATTTCTGAGATTAAATTCATGATATGAACATTATTTGGATTATTCAAAGCCATCGCGGTCTGATCGAAACTCCACAGTATCGCCAAAAATGCAAATCGTTATTATCAGTGTTACCAATGCAAGGCTGTTGCACTGACGACAGAAGCAACTTGGCTGTGTGTCTTATTCTGTGGAGATAATTTTATATTTGCCGGGAGAGCGTGCAGCGCGGATCGAGCAAAATACAATCCTGGTATGACTATTACCGGTATATAACATATAACATAAAACTTTCTTTAAACTTGAATTTTGCTTAATTAAAAATCCCGGTTAAAAATCTGTGTATGGTAGCTTTTTACATTAATTTGCCCTGGTTGTTTACGCGTCTTTGTAAAGTGAGAACAGGCATTTGATTTTGAAGAAATGGCTTCGAAAAGGTGTGCTTATCTCTGTTCTTGTCGACCAGGGTTTTGGTTTGTCTTGAATTTGGCATTTATTTGATTTGAGCATGTGATCAACTCAGAAAAGTATATACCTCAAGCTTTTTGTCAAAAGGTAATAATTTCATCTACGATTAAAGTGTTGTTTTGCATTTTATCAGAGATCAGTAGTCACAAAACACTTTATTTATGGAACTGATTTATTTATTGTTTGTTTCAAAAAATAAACCATTTAAATTAATTGCATTATTCTGATCTCGCATTTTACTCTTGTGGTTTGATGTTTCCCCACATTGATATGAATATATTTAAACATTTTCTGTAAGTTATTTTTCCATTCATTTAACATTCAAAGTTATGCTATCAGGTGCCATTTTTAAGCAAAAAAATGTTCTATAATAATAATTTATTAATTTATATTGCGCTTTTTAACATATAAATGAGCAAAAGCGCATTAATAGAAATAAAAAAATAGAAAAAAAATTAATTTTCACTGGATGAGTAAAAACGATAAAGGCAAGCTAATTTGGACAGAAAGTTACATGCTATTGCTATATTAATAAAGAGAAATATTTATGTGTTACTTGAACTCTTGAAAGCCAAACTGCAGCAGGACGTAGCTTATGTCTCCTTTACATAAAATGGACAGTAGGTGTTAAATAGGAATTTAAGTTACTACTGGATATGAAGTTCTTTTTATTCTTCACCGGCTCGTGCATAAATTCGGCAAATTCAACATACACTAGGACCTTCTCCAAATTAAAGTAAACCACAAACCCATCTCTCCTTAAACATTACGCTATTCTCACCCTTCCGCAATCTGGAAACGAAACACTATTTCTTTTTGAAATAGCTGCTTGTTGTATTTAAGTCATTCGAATTTTGACCAATTTTTTCTTTACAGTGAAAACAAAAACCTTCAAAAATAAAAGATGTACATGGATAAATGTAAATCAAGTTACGCGACTAAATCAAAATGCGTTTGTTTGGCCGCTTTGCAGTATTACACTGTCCCGGCCTTTGCCATACACTGAAATCGAATTTCATGCTTTTACGACTCTCAGAGATCTTAAGTTCTTCTTACAGCTAGAAAAATCATAAAATGGTTACATTGATATGGAAGTGATGATTCGCGAAATTTGTACATCATGATAAACAGTCTTCGCTCCTGTGTATGGTAGCTCGATAATAATTGCCTAGTTTCCAGCGTTCAAAAGGTCATCATTATATTGACGTGAGCATTTACACCCGTTTTTAGGAAAATCTGTCACTAAGTGCTTACAGTACAATGGAGTAACAGTCACTATTTCAAGTGCTTTTATTGCAAAATCTGTTTCAAGAGTCATCATCAAAATGGTGAAAAATCTGAAAGAAAACGATGTGAAGTTCTTCAACCCTTGTTGTAATGAACATGCTTTTTGTAAATCGTCACGCAATCTTGTCCAAATGTTTAATCGTTTCTGCTTTTACGGACAATACGGAAGAAGTAACATCAACTCCTGTTCATACTTTAAATTTTGTGAAGCATATAACATTTATGACTGTTTCGTTTTCATCCATAATCATCCACGATGCCCCTAGCTTGCTATAAGCATTTTAAATTAAACTCCCGAACACAAACCTCTAACCAATTTTAACCGGCTTACGAAAACCGCGCAATCTGTATCACTATGCCATACGGCATTAGACTCATGTCACCCTTGGTGACCTATTTTTTACAGAAGGCGATAGAAACTTCGAGCCTCACAAACTTGTTTTCCAATAGCGAAGGGCGCGAGGTCTAAAAATAGAATGCAAATGAATGTAACCACCACGAGGCTCAGAAAACATCAGCGTGTTATGAGAGAAATAGAAGGAATCCAGGCGAACATTTAGTTTTATGGAAGTGTTTTAGGAACACCGGCTGCTTTAAAAAGTGTTTAAAAAATCGTCCGCCATTTCGGTTTGTTTCAGGTCCGAGTCTTGTCTGAGTCGTGACGTCACTCGCGCGCTTTGCTATTGTAAATTAATATTCATGCCAAGCCATTGTCAGATTTGACTATACACGTTAAACCAATCAAGGGTTTTAACATATTTTTATGTTGGATAATAAAGATGCGAGATGTTATCAGTGAAAAAGCAAGGGCTGCTAGCTTAAGCAAGTTCAGGCTACTAGTGGGCGGCCGTGTACAACAAAGAAGACAAGTAATACAAGAACACATTGATAATAAAGCTGCTTTTTATTTAAAAAAATGTAAATGAATTGTTTGTTCGAGTTATTAATTTGACATAGCTTGACTTCATCTTAAAACTGTTTACGTTATCGTTTCAATACAGAGCTCATTTCGGCTGGTCACTGTTGGGGCTAGTTTTAATTTTTCAGATCATTCCACCGTTTATTTGTTTGCAGTCATAAAAAAACCCAAAAACAAAACTGAGAGACAAATTAACAAAACTGAGAGACGCCTCGAAATACGCAACGAAAAACTTTCTTGTTACTAACAAATAAAGCCAATACACCTGCTTGTACAAATTTTCTCACAAAAATATTTTATATTTTATTATATTTGAAACAATTTTTTGTAAGTTGGACTTTCAAAACAAGGTTTTTCTTTAGTTCCCTAGTACGTCATAAGATTTCGCTGCAGTCAGGACATCATCGCTGATCAAGTTTAAGTTATGCCCACGGCTTCACTCGACGCTTTTTATTTTTCAATTGTTCAAGAACAAAAAACACTTAACTTGTTGCTCTCCTGTGTTCAGTCGTTGAAGACATTATTCTGCATATGATAAAAAATTGTCCGCTTGTCAAGGTGGATAACAGCGGTTAATTAGCTACGAACCAATGTTTAACAGAAAACAATTAAAATGGTTCTTTGCGGTGTTCTGTCCGTTGAAAGAATACAATTAAATACAATATGTTTTCACACCACATGGAAGTTTGAAAATGCCGAACGTTCTGAATAATATCATCGATAACAAAAGAGTTATGTTTGATATCTGGACGTGATCAGTCGTTCTTAATTTTGACTACTCTACCAAACCAACTCTTACGACTTAATTAAGACTGATTCTTGCTTCTATCGGTAAAAAAGGTCTTCCTGTCTAATAAACTTGATCTATGATAGAAAGTTCGAGTTGATACATGACAGGCTGTAAAAATCAATTCACACATAATAGTTTCCGAGATATCCCACAGAGTCAAGTTAATATTTGCAGTAATTGCCTTCATTGGAGAGCTAGGTGTATTCACAACCTGGCAACTTCTGAGCTCGTCAAGTGTGGTCCGTACAAGCAGTGCGCCCGATCAAAAAAGGTGAGCTGATTTATTTCTTGTTGTAAAAAACTGGCTGATAAAAAGCTTATGAAAATAAGAACGATTTTGCAAAGGATAATATTTTGTTTCAAGTATAACTTATGACAACGAATTCAAATCAACGATGCAAGGCCAAGAAGCAGCTTTAACTTTTTGGGAACTCTTATACTTTGATTGAATCATTTTCCCGCACATAGCAAGTTGGCATCCCGAGTATTGCATGTATAAGTCAAAGGCGGAGGAAGAGAAACTACTGAACTTGAAAAGTTTCTATCAGATGTTAGTTCTGAGTCTTCGCCGACTCGTGATACTGTGTCACATGTTATCCCCAGATGTTAAGTTTACTTAGTGATCTTAGGTTTTCTATTTTATTCGATTTTTGCACGACATTGGGAGCATCCTACCCGAAAACTGCGGATGCCCCTGTTTAACTTGATATGCCTTTTGCGTATAAGCGATTTCATGTTTTGTTGTTGTCAAAGCTTTCAACGATAACTTCAAAATAGAACGCACCTTGAACCAGGTCAGTGGCATCTGGAATAATTTTCAGTGTAAAATAACAAAGAAAGTCTTTATGTGCAATCTGACAAGCTGATGAACTGCAGCTAATTAGCTAAAATATAAACAATTAAATTACATAAACCATTGTACGTTGTTGCCACGCTTTAGGTGGTCTTAGCTATTAATTTAAACAAAACTGAACCGATGTTATGCCACAATCTGAGTAAGTACGCAAAGAAATGCTTTTCACAAATCCATTGTTTATACATGAAATCCCGTAAAGAGCACATTAATGAAATCAATTTCGAACTGGGATTTCTTGAGGCTATTCCACTCATATCTGTCAGTTTCGTATGATGTTTTTATTATATGGACGGATACTCTTGTTCGGCTTCCATGCCTAGCTACGTATATAATAAAGTTAAAATACTTAATACTGCTATCGTAAAACAGCATTTGTAGTATAAGACTCCAATTGGAAAAAGTTCGTTTTAACGTTAAATTCAGAAAACCATGAAGTTAAGTTCAGGCCTTTCGGCTATTTTTAAAAAAAGAGAAACAAAATCAACAAATGCTTTAAAGAGAAAGAGTAACATCGATCAGATATTGAGTTGCTTGGCATATGAGAGTGCGCGACAAAATGCAGGTAAAAAGGATTGATTAGCTCTGAGATATTAGGGTATGCCTCGTTTTGTATGCCTTTTGTTTTGCTATTGTTGTTGTTTTTAGCAACATTTTTTGACATTTCCTTTAGGTGTTTCTTAGTTTCCCTTCTTCACAGGAGTGGTTTCGCACACGCAATCAACCCAGCATATTCGGGCTCGGCCTGTTTGTAAGGTAATATAACAACCACGAGAGAGAGACTCTCTCTTGGAGTTTTACGACATTTCACCGAGAAGAGAGTTGAAAATACGACGCGCAGCTGAGTATTTTTGAAGAGCTTCAAGGTAATTGAGTTAAAACTAAAACTACTGAGAAATCGGAAAAATATATTTTTTTTATTTTTTTTATTTTTTATTTTTTATTTAATGAAATCGGAGAAATAATAACACATATCCAAACCACCGTCACCGTTCTTATTTCCTTTGTTTTAATTTGATGAATTATTAATGAGTTTGAAAAGGAAGGTTGAGAAAGTGCAATCAAAGCAGTATGAAGTGCTAGACGCAGCGAAAACCTGAACTTTTACGAGGAGTTAAACTTTAAAGACATTCTGATCATATTACATCATGTAACCAATAAACTCATAACTATGAATATAAATGCCGACTTTCTTTTCTTTGCTGACAGGCCGTGATGGAATGAAAACACTTTAGGAACAGGAGGAAATATTGAAACTGTTGAGACTGATTATCAAACGAAGTTTACACCTTGGTTAAAGTTGTGGTCTATACCGGGATTTAGTCTGCGATTCCAATTAGTAAAACGCTTATGTTAAGCCGCGTAGGTTTAAATGTCCTTTATTTTCACTGATTCTCGCACGTTGGAGTCAATTTATTTCTTGGTTTGGATTTTTTTTTGTGAGCTGTTTTAAGACATTTGATTCCTTTTTTTCTATTCTCGTAAAAAAACGAAGTAAAATTTCTTTAAAAAAAATTCCGCGTAGCTCTAAACATACTAGTTATACAACGCTTACAAGTGGTATACTATAGGAAAATTCATTACCTGACGAGTTCCACGTTAAATTTCACGCGAAAAACCGATATCGCACGAATCGCGAAGCGATAAGTGCGATATCGGTTTTTCAAGTGAAATTTAACGTGGAATATATTCACGAGTCAGGTAATGGATTTTCTTTGAATCGCATAGCCTTTTTAAAATGTAAAGAAAGCCCAATTTCTTTTTTTGTTTATATGGCTGAATTTTTAACGCGCGCTCAGAAAGCCATTCCAAATCAACTGTCATGAGCCTGCGAATCGGAGTCAAGCTAAAATCGATCACAGAAGTTCATTTGAACCTCGCGGTTGACACTGAATCATCGTTTTTCAACGGTCCACACAAGCTTTTTTAACTACCATTTTAACTACGGAGTGATAGTATTTGACTGAACATTCTTGTTTTCGAACATCTATTTCAAGTTTTCGTCTTATCAGCACAAGACAAACTTATGAAATCTTTTATCTCTTCGGCCTGAAAGAAGTAGACAACGCGCATCCGTAGTGAAAAGTGTAAAGTTCTTTCCGAATATTGACAACAGATGCATAAGATACATGAAGATAAACACTGGTTTAATGCAAACTCGGTCACATGGACGCCATGTTGGTGGGAGAGAAGAACACTTCCCACAGTTCCTAGCGATACATAAATTCTGGATATCCGGTTGTTATACTTCCGGAGCTAACATGAACATTACAAAAGGCACTGAACATTTAACAGCGTCGGTTAGAAGTCTTAGAAGGAGGCGTAGAACGATGAAGTAAGTACCTTGAAATAACTTACAATTAAAATTCGACATTTATAAGTTAAAGGTCTAAGTCCATCGCAGACAATTTCTAGGAAAGAGCAAGGCTGCTTTCAAAAAACCCGCTATTAGCGGGTCGCTTCGCAAGTAAATAGTTCGCTGGTTCGCTGTGTGTACGTTTTGTTCATTTCCAGAAACCGCTTTTTGCATCGTGAGAATCAGTAAAAGAATGTAAAAAGTCATTCTTTATCGAAAGTTTGGAGCTTTTCACTGCATAACAATTTCTATAAAACTGTCTTTTGTTTTAATCGAGTCTAAAGCACGCAGTAAATGTCATAATTAATATTTTGTTTTCTTTCGTTTCGTGTAGATTTTATTGTACAAACACGGCATTACTGTCGAACTATCAACAGTATTTTGTAAACATAAATCGATTCCAATTTTGCGTACGTTGCTATGTGAAGCTACGCGTTGCTAAGGTGTAATATCGCTCAACCTCGCTTTCAAGTCGCAATTCCACTCTGAATACCTCGCCTCGATAAACAATCAGATTGCGAGAATTCTCCTAGCTATGCGATTCTATGGAATATCCTACGAGTCACTTGTATTTTCTCGGTACAAACGCGAGTCTTTAGGCAAGTGTGTATACCAAGAAAATACAAGTGTCAAGTGGGATATTCCATAGTATACCACGAGAAAGTGTTGTGTAAGTATTTTATACCATGCCATAGAAAATACGTTTACTAAATTTCGTCGAGAATAAGATCGCAGCGCACGATGGGAGGGTTGGGTTGAATACCGTCGAATATAAAACGGCTTTCCTGTATTCTGATTGGCTTTATTTTCTATGGCATGGTGTAAAATATTAAATATCATTTTAGACTCCTCTTAGTCGTGCAATTGGTTTTTTGTGTCCTCGTCTAAACCTTGATTTATCCTAAACCGCTTGTAACTTAGGCTTTGTTTAAATAATCGGTCCTTGCTATTTATGCTATTCTGTTCAAAACAACATTCTGTTACATTGTTTGAGACGAGAAGTGAAACTCTATTCAAACGTAAAACACATAATAGATCAAGGGGATCGGCTACAGAATAGCAGTACGAAGCAAGTTCACTTCGCAGTAAATGACATTATTCAATGCGCTCGAAGAATAATTGTTTAATATTTTACAAAAACAGCCATCTCCTAGAAACGGAATTATAATAACATGTTAAAAACTCGTGACCCTTTTTCCACACATAACAGGCCTAGGTTCCCGGCTGATCGACTGTACCTGACACATCTCAAGCTTCTGTGCACCACCCATTAACAAGTGTGTTTCGTTCCTAATTCTTTTTTATCATTATTATTTGTTGCATATATTATTTTTCTACTTTACAACACGTGAACACTGCAAATGAAATTTCCTCGAGCATGAAGGATTAAAAGAATAAGTATGAAAAGAAATACGACTTTGCAACTTGATGGACAAAAATGGAAAATCTTATATATTGGTTGTTGTTATTCAGTAGGCGTTTTGGTGGATGTTATTCAAGTACGACGTTCGGTTTTTATTTTGTATGTAATGTTGTAAATGCACTGTGGCTTTTGTAAATAATAATAGTAACACTGACTAGAATAACCAAAAATATATTTCCTACTAATTGAATCCACATAATTCATTTCTCACTGATCTTCGATATCGTCCACTTACATTGATTTTTTTAGTCTTTTATTCTGAATTGCTGGCGTTAACAATACAGTGCCGCGAGATACAAATATAGTAGCCGATATATACAAATGTGGTAGCCGATACGCGTCAACAAAAACAGCTGGGGAGCTCAAATATTGCAATTCTTTAGGTATTTGTAATAAAACAATTATTCCACTCGCGCTTGTTGTTGGATATGAGATAGTTATAGCCAACTCATATCCAACGCGCGCTCGTGGAATAATAGCGAAGCGCGCAAGGTCTAAAAATAGTATGCTAATGAATATAACCGCCACAAGGCTCGACAAACATCGGCGTGTTCTGAGAAAAATAGAAGGTATCAAGGCAAAATTTCGTTTTATAAAAGTGTTTTAGGAATACCGGCTGCTTTAGAAAGTGTTTCAGGAAAATCGTTCGCCATTTCGGTTTGTTTGTCTGAGTCTTGTCTGAGTCGTGACGTCACTCGCGCGCTTCGCTGTTGTCAAGTATACCACTCGAACTGCGTACTTGTATGTATACAAATTACAGAAAAGTACAGTCAAGTCAAATTTTATTTGAGGCGACACCAGTTCCCACAATGACAAACGTTTCTTTTTTTTCTCAAACGCAATAAAGGTGTTACATACTGATTACACATTAAATAATATTAACTGACATGTCAAGAACTCTCAGAATGTTTTCTTCCTTTTGCTTTTTTTAACACTACAAGGGAGATTAGCCCGCAGGTAGCGGTGGCTAATCCAGGCGGGCCAGTATTACATCAGTTTATATATAAACAATAATAATTTTAATGCAGGATAATAAATTTTAATTTAAAAAAAACAAGAATGAAATTAGTCAATTACAGTTAGTTGCAGTTATGGATTTGTTATTAATTGAATAAACCTTTTTTAATTATTTGTGGCGTTAGAGTTGTTTTCTTTTCCAAAATATTAACTTAATGTTTTCGACTAAGTTCTCCTTTAAAGGTTAAGGTTGTTGTCCTATGATAATCTGTATTTACCGTATGAATGCGTTTGCAGGTTATTCTGAGAGTTATGACGACAGCAATATGTGGCAAGATAATGTAAGCAGGACGAGAGAGCCACTGGATTCCGCTTTTAAACCTAAAACATGTAAGAATAAAACCATTAAAATAACCCAGCCTTGATAAACTTGAAAACTAGTAACGACTAAGCTCGAAAAACAACTGAAATCATACTTAAGGCCGGTTCATCTTTCCCTCTTTTGTCAATTAGGGAGCTCTTCACGTACGTAACCATGAGGAAGAGAGCAGTTGCCCCTCAAGGGGGGTCATGAACACAGATGACATTAACTATGGAATTAAAGGAAATAACGTCAACAGACTCTTAATGGAAGTCTTCAGCAGAACTGGCTGTAGGCGTGAAATGGAAAACACAGAATGTTCTTCAAACAGTGCTCATGGCGGATATATCACTCTAGAAAAGGAAAGTCACGTATGGGGAAATGGTGATACTTCAAGCTTTCGTCCTGGAGATCATTACCAGCGGCACAAAGTAAACGAGACAAGTCCTCAAATTGAAGAGCAAAGCGGGCATTACAGACAAGTTACAGTCACTACTCAAAGATCACTTGTCAATGATACTTCACGCACAGAAGAAGAGAGTTCTTTGAACATTAAGATTACTTCCGCCTTCTCGCTCAATCCAAAGATGTCCTCGAGCTCGTTCCACGGGAAAGAACTGTTATTGAGTTCAAGTCATCCACAGCTAACCAGGATTGACTTCGAACCTGGTAGAGGCAATCTGTCTTCCCGATTTTCGCCTCCTTCTGTTTTACAGCAGCAACATGCACAGACCAAAAGTGAAGTGCCAAAAGATCACCAACTCAAGGCTTCTCTTACGATTCAAGGCAACAGAAATGGACCAAGGTGCTTTGTTGTAAACGAAGACACAAATGATTCGAGCTTGTCCAATGAAAAAAGCAATAACAATAATAACATTAACAGACAGCAATGGTACACGAAACTACGGAAGAGTGAAGAAATCGAGTCAGAAAATCGAAATGAAAGGCAAAATTCTGTAGCAAACAAAGATGACATGCAACCCTCAAAAAATCTTTCTTATACAGGACTTGCATATCAATTTTATTTTTGTAACGATAATGGTGGGCCATCTTTTTCACAGCAACAGGATCGTAAAAGAAAAATACAAGAACTTACGACAAAAAGCAATCGATTAGATCAGCGCGAAACAGTTTCTATCTACTCTTCAGAGGAACTTGGAAATGGTTATTGCAAAAGTGATAATTCACTGAGAAGATGTCAGCAAGACAATGGTGGCCCGAAATCGCTGTCTTTCACAACAATAAAAAGAACGAAACGAGCTAAAGAATGCGATGAATCGATTGCCAGCGACATGATCACATACGGAATGCCTTCATTGCTTAGCACCGCTTCTGGCGAGCATCATTTGCCAATGGTAGTGAGTAGCCATACCACGGATAACACTCAAAAAATATTCAAGGGCAGTGCACAAAGACACCTTGTGAAATACGCTGTTAAAGTTCCTTTGCCTTGTCGGCTTCAAAAAATGTCCAAAGACCCTTTTCATGAATTCACGATGACAAAAGAAGCGCAAATCCAACGAAGCAACGTTCATCCCAGCATTTCCTCGGGTAGTGCACATCCCGATAAAAACCCCGGGGAAGCCCCATTGCCTTTTAATGATAAAGGTAGAGCAGAAATGAAGAAACCACTTAACGTCAAGTCGTTAAATTCAAAACGAAAAGTTCCCGATGTGCAGTTGTTAATAACACCAGCACCCGAAACATTCAAGAACTTGGAGATTAGGCTGGGATTAGAAAATGATGAGGAGCCTGTGGTAAAGATACCAAACTATTTCGGCCTTGATTTCATTCCTGAGTGCAGACCAAATGATCCTTCAACCCCAAAGTTAGTCGATGTTTCACAAGCGACCTGTGCTGAAAATTGCCAGGCCTTGATTTCAAAGGAACAACCCCATTTCCCTTGCCACAAAGCCAAGGGCAAATCAGTAGACAATGTGGTGAAAGAAGACATGAACGCAAAACAAACACGTTTGGAAAATACACGAAAAAAGTTAACCGAGGAGACAAAAGTTCTGCGTGTATTTAAACCTTCTAAAAAGAGTGCTTTGACTTTTCTTGAAAAATCATCTGACTTTAGACACTTTGCGTTTTCTTTTTACAACGATGATCAGGGGCCAAAGTTTGCCCCAACGGCTCAAGCGTTTGCCGGTGCCTCACGCGCACCGGTAAAAGGAACATCTCACCTGAGTAACAATTCAGTGCTAGCAAAGCCAGATGAATATCAAGAAACGGTTTCCCATGTACCCTTGAAAATGACCGCTGATGCAAGGTCTTCAAATCAAGCCTGCGCCTCTTTCGAATCCATTTCAGAATTTGGCAGCCTGCTTCCACAATCAAAACAGGCCAATTGCAGGTGTGCCAAAAGTCAAGTAGTGGTATTTAACGGCATTAATCCTCAAAGTCCTAGATGGTTTAGCGAGGGGTCTAACAGAAAGACCACACAAGAACGTAAAAATTGCACTGCGTTTAAAAGAAAAGTCAAGGCTGCATCCACGAAAGATGAATATTCTTTGGGAAGTTCACAAAAACATCCTACTTCAAATGAACGAGAAACATTCATACCAAAAGATGTAAACATTCTATCAGAACTAGATAGTTCCAAACCGACTGATACAAGAACCGCTGAGAGATTCCTCTTTCATTCAAGTGGTCGAGGTTTGTTAAATGTAACTCCTGACCGTGAAATTATTTCAACTTGCACTCAGACATCATCAGTCGTGGAAAACGCAACAACAGCAGTATCGCTAGGCAAGCGGAAACACCAGTGTGAGGTGTGTGGACGAGCGTTCAGTCGAAGCAACACGTTAATCACTCACAATCGCATCCACACTGGTGACAGGCCTTTTCCTTGTGATGTGTGCGGTAGAGCATTCCGTCAGCTTGGAAACCTAACTCGTCACAAACTGACTCACGATGCTGTCAAACCTCACGCCTGCCCGATATGCAAAAAATGCTTTAGCCGCACGTCCAATTTGAACACTCACATACGAACACATACAAACTACAAGCCGTTCGTCTGCGAATTTTGTGGCAAAGGTTTCTATCAAAAAGTGGACATGAAAATACATCGATACACCCACACTGGTGAAAAGCCTCACAAGTGTAGCAAGTGTGGTCGCGGATTCAAACAGCTGACTCACCTGAAATACCATATGAGAACTCATTCTGCTGTTCGATTGTACAAGTGTGAACACTGTGGCAAAGGCTTCAACCAGAAAGGGAACCTTCAAGCTCATATTTACGGACATACTGGTAACAGACCGTACAGGTGTGACATCTGTGGAAAAGGATTCACTCTGACATCTACTCTTAATACTCACAAGCGTACACATGCTCCGCTTAAGCCATTTAAATGTGAGTTTTGTGAGAAAGCGTTTTACCAGAAGAACGCATTAAAAACCCACTATATCTCATCTCACCCATACACAGATGGAGTGTGTCTTCTTTAGAGTGTGCCTTCTTCTTTCTTTGAAAGGGGCGTTTCGACAAGCAATTGCTTTAACAAAAATGTTCGTAATAAGTTATATATTTCGTATAACCGAGTTACTTATTAAATTCGCATATCTTAATGGCTTGATCAGTTTTCTCGGTTTTTTTTTTTTTAATATTAGCCAATAGGTTATACTTAAACAGTAAGACTGCTTGCTCTTGTTGCACTGTGCAATTATCACTTGCACATTCATTTGCACCTAAGAATGTATTAATAATTATAATGCACTTGCACCTTTATTGCACTGTCTCGCACGTATCCTAGTAGTATGTATTTATCCATTCTTCACATATAATAAAATTCAGTTTCGTACATGTTACCGAACGATTCACACTCTGGGTTTCTATCGAATTTGGTAGTGGTTGACTGGCTACGATAGATTACTATAGGGACTCAATGTTTTCATAACGTGTCACTGTTTATTCTTAGTCGAACAGATGCCACTTTCTTTGTACAAAAATAAGTCTTTCTGTTATCCTTTAATTTCACATTCGAAGCAGAAATATATTATACAAGTCACCAACAATTGAACTCTTCGTAAATAAACTCGTAGAGAATAAATAACATCAATTGTTTCCTTTTTTGATTGCAGGTTAGCTTAAAAAATGTAAATATATTAACAGAGATTTGTAACCTCCGAATTCCATAAAAGATTCCATAAATAAATAGAAAGCTCTCCGAGCCACTAAAATTACTGACAAGAAATAAAACAAAACAAGCATCAAGTTAAGGATCAATTAAATGAAAGCAAAAGCAGCTTTCTTCACAGAATACTGCATGTCTTCGATTTCTTGTTCTCCTTGTTTTTGTTGTTTAACCCACGTGTTAAATTTTCTGTCTCGGACATCTTACTTTCTGGAGAGACTAGTTTATCGTCTTTCTCTGTAGCGGAATTCTTGCTGTTGGCTTTGCTGTTGTTTTCTTTGTTAGACGTTTTCTTTGATTCATTCATCGCTACAGGAAAAAAAAGCCACAATGTGTCTGATCTTGTCCAAAGCAAATGTAAAGTATATGAAGTAAAACGAATTCTAAAAACTATAACATATTATAACATAGCTAGCAGAGCCGCGCAATCGAATTCAGTATACGTAAGACATATTATCATTACTTTTTGTGGTTTCTGGATAAACGATGTTCTGCCGCTTAAAAAGTTTTCATAACGTTCTAAACGAATGCTTGGAACGCTGCAAACATGTCTGAAACAATCAAAACATCCGAGGTGAAGGGTGTACATTGTGAAAGTGATACCGCGGAGGTCACGGGTTCGAATCCCGTTGAAGCCCTGAATTTTTTCAGGCTTCTTTATTCCAATTGCCTAAATTGGAAATTCACTGCGATGATCATTTATCACTTTCATATCCATCCGCAGTTCATATATGAATCATTTCACATACATTACATCGGTGTACATTGTATCAAGCATAACAACTCCATGCACCCCAATACATGTTAGAAGGTGCACGACACTGTCATGACAGTTAAAAGGCACACATCACTGTACTGACAGTCATGAGGCATCACTTTAAGGCGTGCATCAGGATATAAGGAAAAGGAATGTCTAACGTTGATGGAGCAATAATACTGATCTTCTGTTGCTTTAGTGTCTAAACTACAAGGCCAGACAGCCTTTATCTGGGACCCTGCCATATGCACTTAAAACATTAATTGCTATTGGCCATACCTTCTTCGTTGTGTTTGTCTGCTAATGCCTGCCAGTTGTTTTTATTATCAACACACCCATCGTACAAGGGCTTCAGACAAGGTTCCAAATCATAAAATAACTACAAGAGAAAATGTTAAGTACCTTAGAATGAAGTACAGATGGTGTCATACCCATAAGGTCCACATGTACATTACTGTAGTGAAGGGGTATATCACTGTTGTGTCTAGTTTTCTTACTGTTCTTTCATGGCTGTTTTTCCAAAACTTTATACTATAGACAGACAAAATCAAGAGAATAATTTGGGTCATGTAATTCACGTCTGAACTGAGCTTATCAAATAAAATATCCCTATCGCAGCTGGGCTTTTGGTGGAAAAGCTTGGATGCCGTGATAAACGCAGGGAACCTTTCGTGAATACGACCCGCGGTAAACCACAGATATGTAACAGCTTCCTCACTTCTTAATTAGCTGCATTCTTCAAGGCATGAAAAAAATATATGTCTTGAAGAATACAGGCAGTCAGAATGCCGAAAAGCCGTTGCAGTCATACCGCAGTACTCCATGGATCCTATTCCACTTTAATTCTCAGGCAGTTTTGCGGTTTTCATCATGATATTTGTTCGCAAATCGAATCAGTAGTACGAGTTTGCTTTCTCGTGGTATACCACTTAATTTTTTTTCATTGTATATACATTCGCCTGGAGACCCATGTATATACTGAGAAGTCAAGTTACTCAGCAGGCGCGTAGCTGAGGTTTTAGGACGGGTGTTCGTATTGACAGGAATATTTTTTAGGGGGTTATTAAAAACGAGCGCCGAAGGCGCGAGCCTCTAGGGGGGTCTGGGGGCATGTCCCCCAGAATATTTTGAAATCTAGAGGCCCGGAAATGCTATTTTCAGCATTGTGCACGTCAATATTTCAAACTCAATGGAGTGTAAAATAACACTTATTTTTAGTCATAACCACAATATTTCCGGCGTTTTGTTAACTTGATTCATTCATACATACATACCGGCTTAGTACACTAAACGTTTTACAAAAGCTTGACTTGTGGTACAAAGGCATCTCAGGGTAAAAGCTTAAGCCCCCCAGACCCCGGCTCCACCGTCAATTTACTAAACACAGCGTCAAAGCGTCAATATGCACTAAATACACGTATCAACTGGGTCCCCCGAAATTGTATTCCCCGCCTTTCGTCTATTGATACTCCATTTATCAAATCCCGAACGCCTGTTAAGGAAATATTTTTCAACGATGGGATTATTTTGACTACATATAATACTAGGTCACTAGGATATATTGAGGCCACTTACTTACTAATTCACTACAGGACTATTCGTAAAGCAAACTTGACAATTGCATCATCCTCGGGTGGAGGCCATGAGAGCCAGTGAGGAGAGCCCATTCTCCTAACAATTTAATACTTTCCCGATACTTTTTGCGTTTTCTTGCAGGGTAATTTAAAAGCTGCAACACTAAATGTTTGTTTTCCATTTTCCCACTCTTTGCTAAAAGCTGAAAATCAACAGTTTGTGTTTTCAGTCCTCCATTATTGACCTCCAAAGGGGGTTCGTTCGAACCCCTCGAACCCCCCTTCCTACGCGCCTGCTCAGGGGGTATTTCACGGTGTACCACTCGAAAGCATTGCAGAACTTGTATTTAACACTGTTATTAAAAACTAGAGCGTTAAAAAATATATATATATATATATATGCAGTTAGATATAGCTCTTTGGCATTACAAAGCTTTGCTTTCATGTCCAAATTGAGCACTCTACTAGGATGAGTCATTGCCGCTAGCATTGCGCATGCTCACTAGTTTTTCTAGCTTGAGCACTCTGGCATGACTTAGATGATACCACAAGTGTGGGATCATTTGGGGTAGCTATACAGCTTAACCTCCATCCTAGCATCAGCACTCACTGATGAGGCCCAGAAGGCCGAAACAGTACTGTCTGCATTTAGTTATATATATAATATATGTATATATATCCAGTGCTTTGATTGGCTTAGCGGCCACTCAGCTTTTCACCACGCCTGACAAACATGTTCAACAAAAATAGTCTTCTTGTCTCTTTTCACAGAATACAATTACCAAGATTGACAAATTTTTCGTGGATATTTTAAACGTAAGTAATATTCCACCTGCACTAAAGTATTCAAATAAAATTCTTACCTTATACACTGGCATACAAATGAAGTCAATAAACCCGACTTGCATCTTTGGTAGGTCATCTTTCTTTTTCCTATCCATCATGGGCTTTAAATAAATCCAAAAATAAAAGTTATTGTTTCTATTCAAACAATGGTAACAACACTTTAAGTAACTACACACCACTCAAATGTTGGCAGTAATAAACAAATATCCTTTTTTCTACAATTGCTTTTCCGCTGTGGTGGCCCGGATTATATTTGTCAACATTTGTGTCTCATATACACATACAAATAAAACGGAACAAATGTACTCAAGTTATTGTTGCGGAGTAAGCAAAGCAAGCGAGCAGCAGTTACAATCAGAATCTAAAGAAATCTATACAGAACATGATTTTCAGCTTTCGACCAGAAGCCAGAGTGCACTGCATTCTGGTGGAGCCTCGTTTTGAGCTAAAAAAAAACAAAAGGACGAACTATCGTCGGCCTTCTTTTCGGCGGTGAACCTATTACTACAATTTGTTGTGCATGATGACAACTTAAATCGTAAATATTTTGTATGTCATGACAGCAAAAAGATTGGAAAACTTACCTAAAACCGTAAACAAGTTAAATCTCACACTGTAAGCCTGAAAGTACCTTTCCCGATAGTTATGTCCTTTTATACTTGTCGGATTTAATGCTGGAGATTTATTTGTGCAGCAGCTGATACAATGTATTCAAAATCGAGCAAGAAGCACATGGCGGCAGCTTTGATGGGCTTTCACGCATTGACACTAAAATACTACAAGCATTTTGAGAACCTGAATCGTAAATGTTTTAAAGCTTGCATCGTAATATTGACTAATAGTTTGGTCGATTTATTAATAATGCAGCTGAGATGCGAAATCCAGCAAGAAGCACATGGCACAGATTTGACGGGCTTTTTTTCACAATAAAATTCTACAAGCATTTCGAGAACTTTATTGCATTTATTGCTTATAATATGAAACTCTTCAAAAGTACTTGACTCGGTTTAAAATAAGGTGTTGTAAACTCACAATTGGTTCTGACTTAAGCTGAAACCTTTCCAGGTCGCCTTGCTCAAAGAACTCGCTAGCAACTAGCTCAGCGACCTAATGGAGGGTGAAAATTACAAAAAGCAAGTCAAAATACATGTGGGCAAAACATGACACCTTGATAATGTATTTACGGTAACAACAAATGGATGGTTTCTACTCATAGGCGAATCTATCGGTTGACAAATATTTCACTTGCCCTTAGTCTGGCACGTGAAAACGAGTTAGGTAGAATGTTTTTTTTAAATAACTCAGTACTTTAATAAGGCAACATGTATGCATTTCATGAAGAAAAGCACAAAAGCTCGCAACGAACAAACGTAAGTTAAAATCAAAGTGAAATTTATCAGAACAATGCATAGTTTCCTCGATACTCTGCTTGGTAGTGCAAACTACAGACCTGTTGTTGAATTTCCCAGGGTTTAGTTATCGCCGCCACGTCACATGCTGTCATCATCATTGCTCTTAACAATTCTCGGTTAGAGTCCTCACTCCAGTCGACTGTGTCAGAATGGACAATTTTCTCAAAACTGCCTCTCTTCCTGTAAAATAGACAATAGGCATCAATGACAACACAGCAAACTACACCGCATTCTGATGAGCAAGAGAGCAGGACACCAGTGCTCTGTATTATAAACATTTTCAGGGCCATCTCTCTACTGATCTGGACAGGACATTGCTATGGAGAAATGGAGAATCATATGCTAACCATTATTAAGATCTGTAACATATGATTATTAAAAACTGGGATATAATAACATGGCATATAATAATTACTGAGTTTTGATTTATTTACATGTAAAAATCAGATCAAAAATCCTAAAAATCCTAATCCTGGTATCGTTCTGTTGTAGAAGAACGGCCGCTCAATAAAAAGTTCTACGTCTTCTACAAATTATCCAACAGAAAATAGCTTTCTATTTTGCTGAAGTGATACAAAACAATTGATCCCTAATTGATTAATGATTAACGATAAAAGTTTTGAAATAAATTGTCTACTCTTGCAGGCTGGTAGTTAAGCATGCATGTACCGTATTTATTCGGCTACAAGCCGAGACCCTAGACTTTTAGTTTTTGGAACCAGTTAGACCAATTTTTCCTTCACACTATAAAACAATCCAGGTGCAGCGAATCAACATATTAGTTAAATCACAACTATGTAATTGAAAAACAACAAATCACTTATAAAGAATGAATTCATTAATAGAACCGTACACAAGCGTGACAAAACATTCACCTGAGTTCAGAATCCCATCTCAAACAAACACGCATTCTTCTGAAGAATTAAGCAGTTATCGATCATCATGCCAAAAGCTACTGGTTTTCAAACAACTAAACCTTCAAATTGAAAGTTGTTGCCGAGGTAGAGACAGTTCAGAACAACTTCAAAATCGCCAGAGAATACGGGATGATTGCTGATGATTCAGTGAAACTTCAGTCCGTCGTAATTCGCCAAGTTGCTAGCGAAAAGATCAAGCAGATCAAGCGGGTGAACTTTAAATGTCATCAAAACGAAACATGTGCTGTTAACAGTATTTGTCGAGTATCCTCAATCCAATCAAACTCTTCTGAAGTGGTTTCTTTTAGCAGAATAGTCGTGGTATTTTAAGTTTTAGCTTTTGAACAAAAATATTACATGCAACCGATTTCTGTCAGATCGTGTTACAATGTTTACCAAGCGCGTGGGAAAGACCGCTTCTGATTGGCCAGTTTCTGGTGTCGCGACAACAAGTCAAATAGATCGATTCCTTCTTGACCCTTCTTCTCTTGAAATGTCACGTTAGCAGTGATTTTGCAAATTTAAAACTAAACTTAAAGAAAGGAACAGAAGGAAAGGAACAGAAACAGTCTCAGGCAGAAATAATTATTGTAGAAGAGATTGCGAGGAAATTGTTTAAGACATGCGGGATTTCGAATGCCCTCGTCAGTTCAAAAGACGATCGCGTACGCCGACAAAACAATAATATTCCAGAGCGAGCCGATGGAGGACGAGTTCCAGCCTAAATAACGACGAAAAGACGAATAAAAACTTAATTCCTAACGTTACGTCATTAAACCAAATGGCTTTTTAGGAGCCGCCGCTAAAATAAAAGGTAATGACCAAGAATAAATACAAACGCTTGTTAATTTTCGTTTGTTGATGACCGCTCGGCTAATAGATGAATATTTCATTCTAATTGAACTCTTTTCTAGTACCATCTATTTTTTTCGGAAATACTCGGCGATAAATCGAACCCCAAATTTTGTTGAATTTTAACCAGTTCTCAGTAAGATTTGGTGACAATATATAGTCTTTGTGTACTTCATATATGCGCATGCGTTAAGCACAAAATTCCGTGTGCTTGAGTCTTGGAAGAATGCATACCACAAGGAGAACATTGGGTTTTCAGAAACAAATATATAGCCTTTGTGTACTTCATATAAAGTAACACAGATAAGCTTCGCATTTTAGCCAACCCCCTACCCGCTTCACAAGATTAATTGATTAATTCAATTTTATATTAATTAATTAATTCAATTAAAATGTCTAACAGGAAACGAGTGAAGGAGTGAAGGAATGAAATCGGCCCTCTCACCAAAACTCGGAATTTTCCGAGTTAAAAAGGAAACACAACAATAAAAAAAATGCAACCATTGTGAAGGTGGGTTAGCCACACAGTGGGTGGTTTTTGATTCACACCTGATTCTGCAAGAAAACAGAATCTTTTTGAGAACGTAAGGGTTAGCATGGTTAATTCAATCAATACATGTTCAAGGCCCTGACAGTAACGACAAAAAACATAAACTTAAATAAAACAAGAACAAACACAAAATGTAGCACCGTGAACTTACTGAAAATAGAGGGCAAGGTCTGTAGACAAGATAGCGTGCTCCAAAACCTTGATGGTCAAGCGATAATCATCTGGGGACAACTCCTCAAATATATTGTTTCCCTAAGAAAAAAAATAGATTCAATAATTGAATTCAGGGCAACGGATTATTTACTAGTCATTCGAGGGTTGGAGGTGCACTATCAACAAGGAATGGGAATGGAGGTCATATTCTAAAATTCAACTTAGTTTTTGTTAAGTTCTACATGTAACTGTATGGCAGAAAAACTGTGAATTTTACCTCAGAGTTTAAGATCATGATACAATGATCAAAGTGATGATGTTCCATAGTAGACGTGCCATACAACTGGGCTAGTGGAGATTCCGTCCTGTAATAACAAAAGGTATGATTTATTTCAGATTATGATAACCAAAACTATTGCAAAGTGATGATCATGAGCTGCCAATTAGTCTATTCACAGACCTTCCATTTTCTTTAAAGATCGTCGAGAGCTCCAGAAAATTAAAAAAAATGCAAGGACTGAACGAGCATGAAAGCGCTCTCTCGCTTCGCTCGCGCCCCGCATAACTGTAAAAATTAAGGTTGTGGACAATCAACATGGATTAAGTCGACAGCGAGGATCCTAATAACTGTGTCCTTATGGAATAGCTTTTAATAACTAGCTTTTATATTGCGGACATGTGTCGATCGTCAAAAATCTTAAAGAATTCTTATTTCTTATTGTCATGAATAGATTTCTGGTGGTCTGATATTAGTTGTGAAAATTTATCTTTGCCTTTAAAAGACATTATAATTGGCTTTCTTCAGAGAAAATATTTATTAAATTATTTGATAATTCTTGGTAAGGTATCTGTTTGGGAAAGTAGACAAAATAAGATCTCTCCAAAGTTTAGATTGTTCCTGCCCAAGGTCGAAGCTTAGCAAAGAGCTGAAACGATAATTGCCATTGAAAACCTTATATTAGTTTATTTCAAGGAAAGAAATGGAAGTCCGCTTGATAAACTAAGCTTAAATAGTTTTCCGTTCAAAGGAATTAATTGGGCATCTGCATGGTCTGTATGTGTCACTGTGTAGTGCAACTATTGTATGCATCAAGTGTCTAAGTACTGTATTGTAAGTAGACTATTGTAAGTAATGTACGTGTTGTATTGTAAGTAGCGCTCTTGTGTAACTATTGTAATGTAAGTGATGTAGTTAGGTATAAATGGCAATATTATCACTTGCTCAATTGAAGCTCGATGGTCAGTCCATTTCAGTTTTGAAAGAGTCACTGCAAAAACCTGTAAGCAACACTAGAAGTGTCTAAAGGGCCATGGGTTCGACTCGCGTGGATTTTTTCTTTGTTCCATGCGTGTCAACAGAATTTACATCTTCCACAACATTTGTTTTGTTCACAGACATATGACGCAAATACTTCAACTTGGTATTTTGGTATCCCTTGTATGTAACACGAAATAATTTCTAGATTAATTATCTCTTCCAATATATATTTTTTATTTTAAATATGTAGTTGGGATATTCAATTATGAAGCAATTAAATGTTTCCAGAAGTTGCACTGAATACTCACTTGGTTTGAAACGCGTTATTGGTCCCCCGATGATCAAGATCATGACAATAACAAGCCACTATCAGAGCAAACACTTCTAGGTCACTGAAAAACCTTCTCATGTTACCCGTCTATAGAGAAAATTATTTTTATTGTTAGCATTTTCATCCATTAATAAGATATTGCTGAAAATGGCAGGACCGAATGGCCTCTGCCCTGAGAATAATAAACCTAAGTTAAATATCTAACTGCGGGGTAAGTAATGGAATTTGCAACTTATTCCTGCAAGGGCTATGCCATTCATAGTTGTTACGTAATATATCAAACACGAGAGAGTGTTTCATCGCATTTCCAAGCACCAAGAAGAGAGCGTTAAAAATACAACGTGCAGCGGAGTTTGACAAACTTTGAGGTGTTTGGAAATGTGGAGAAACACTCTACAGTGTTTGATATATATTCTCTATTGAAACTTAAACTACGGAGACATCGGAGAAATCAGTATCGTCAAAAATCAATGCTAATTTTAATTAAAACCGCGCTTGCAGGGGCAGAAAGTGAAAAATCAAATTCCTTCATTTTTTGCTCATTAATAGCTTTTAGGTATATAATAAACCTGATGTATTTTGTTCCCCCCAGAAGTCTTCTAATTTCGAGAAAAAAAACGAAAGTCAGTTTTCGTGATCGGAGCCTCAAAACGGCACAATTTTGTACCCGAAATTCGCTATCATTAACTCTCGTCGCGTTCACAAACAAAGCCTCATTGAGAACTTTGGATGCTTTCTATCAACAGAGAAACTCTTTTTCATTCGTTAGAATATAATTTCAGGGCTTAAGCATAACTCTTCGAACTGAAATAATTAAAAGAGTGAGGAATACTTTTCACGATACTAGAAAGTCGAATTAAACAGTAACCCTTAACGGAATTATTTTATATGTGGTATAACTCCAAATTTTCTCAATTCTCGTTTAAACACACATGGAGATGTTTATCTAACCCATAGCTGAGAATTGGCTTGGGTTGTTAAAGGCAGCCTATTTACCAATGCATCGTAGTCCCACAAAATTTTGTGATATCGATCAAAATAGCCTGTCTAGCAGCTAAACATTACTTGGCTCCAAAATTCAACAAAGCAACTGTTAAGCGCGAATTCCTTTTGCATCTTCATCCTTAGCAATTTTCCTTTATCGTGGTTCTTTTCTCTTGACAAAAGTGTGTACAGAACTCCAGAACTGATATCACTACTGCGCAGACTCAATTTACGTCACAATATCGTGTTTTATGTCACGTGTATTATGTCTCGTAAGTCACGAAAATAATCCTGTGGCAAAATGGCGAAGGGTTTTACGATCAAAATGGACCTAAATTGATCCAGGTTGGCTGTTTAATCACATTCTTTCGTTGAAAAGGAAATTTTGCAATGGAACATTCGGCAAGAAGAAGGAAAGACGAGATTTGGGGTTAAAACATTCATTATCGTGGCGTTTGGTAATTAGAAGCGTTTACACAGCTTACGGCCATGCTGTGAAAATTTGCAGAAGTTTGATGCCCTCTAAGTGAGAATCCTCCCAATAACCCAAGCCAATTCTCAGGTATTTTTAATAAGAATATCTGTATGCATGTTTGAGCGAGAACGGAAAAAATTTGAAGTTATACCACATGCTAAATACTGCCGTTGAAAATTACTATTTCATTCAAATTTTTGTTATTGTAAAAAGCATTCCTCGTCAGTTCATTTTTTTCAGCTGGAAGAGTTGCGCTAAAACCCTGAAATTTTATTCTAGCGAAAGAAAAAGAGTTTTTATGTTGATAGGAAGTAACCAAATTTCTATGTGCAGTTTTGTAAGCGAACGCGAGGAGTGTTCATAATAGCTAATTTCGGGTTTAAAATTTAAGAAATTTGTGACTTCGACCACCGAAATTGATTTTCTTTGTTTTCTTAAAATTAGAAGACTTCTAGGGGAAACAAAATACATCAGGTTTTAACTTACCTTAAAGCTATTATTGAGCAAAAAATGAAGAAATCGATTTTTTCAATTTCTGCCACGAAATCAAATTTTTGCTTGGCCGATCGTAAAAGTCACTCTTAAAAACCACCGTCACACAACTGTGACAAAAAATTTGGTGCAATGAACAGGAAACTTTCAAATGTTGATACTAGGATTAATCTCTTATCAATAACGTAACAGAAGGTCCTAGTTTAGAAGTTGCTTTTGAATAGTCTGCAAATCTAAAGAGGACTAATCCCGCGTGTACGCTTGTTTTTACCTGACTTACACTCTTTTTGTTATAAGAATCTTTTTTTATAAGAACGTCGAAGCTGAAAAATGGCCAAAATTTAAGAACATCCTAAGAACGTGCCCAAGGCTGAAATTTGGTTAAGAACGATTGAATTTTATACTTCCTATTTGTTGTAAGTGACAAATATATGTACGAAATAAATACATCTTTATTCAAATTCTGACCTGAAACCAACATTGTCATCACTCATTGGTGACGTGAACATGTACATTTTGGTTAGGAATGAATTTACTGCAATACCACTTTGTTTTGAAATTTAAAAACTAAGAACATTTTAAGAACATTTTAGGCTCAAATCTTCGAAAAAGTTAAGTTTTGTTAGTTACCGTACGGGCTAAGGCTCTGGAGGTTCATAGTCTTGAAAATCATTCCTTAGCACCAGCAGCAAAGAATTGTAAACTTGCCTTTGCAGTAAAAGGAAATTGTTACTTACCGTAATCATTGTAAACATACTCTGTGCCACGTTGAAGGCGTGTCTCCAATTGTGATAAATGACAGGTCGGTAGTTTTTCTTTACACTCAGTAACCATTGACATAATGTCTGTGAAAATGCAGAATATCTTTTTAAATTTTTAAATCATCCTTTACTAATATATTTTTGAAATTTTGAAGCAGAAACGACTTGAAAAGCAATAAATCCAGCTAATTTTGATGCTCAACATAAAGCTGGCTAGATGACGTTACTTTTAGTGACTCTTATATAAAAGACAAGTTGAAAATTAATAATGATAATGAAATAATTGACAATTTCTAATCACACCATGGCTACATAACAAACTAAAACTGCTATTTATCAACTGAAAAACGAAACTTAATGATAACACGACAGAAATCATATTTACGTGTAGCTTAATGTAATGTATTTTAATCTGTTCTGGGTTTTTTACCGAGTCACTTTAAATCAGCTGATCTGAAAGTCATCAGTGTTTAGTAACTGACCCGTTGTTTGGTGTGCACAGCATTCATAAAGTCAAGCTCCAGCATCATCCGTATTGATGCAACAACTGTGTCATCATCAGTCAGCTCAAAATCACTGAATTCAAAGGTGTACAGCTTAAAATAGTCAGCACTGGAAACTTCCTGAATCTGAAAATAGTTCATATATACATTATACAACAAACTGTGCAACAAAACTGCACAACAAACAAAACCCTGTTGTACAATTAACAAACATAAAACAAGTGATTGAAAGACACCCCTCATTTTCTCCAACTTCCTGGGACAACAAAGCACAAAAATGCCAACAGACACTGCCGCAATAGCCTGCCAATACACGTAGCTTCAGGTTGTAACGTCATTTCAACTGATACATTATTAGGTTGTCACCCAGAAAACAAGGCTAATCAAATGAAGGTGGAAAATGAAAGTTTTTTACTTGCTTAAATTTCTTACGCAGAAAACAACTTTTGCTCATAACACATTGGTGGTTATCAACAACTTATACTATTATCAACAATGAAAACCTACAGCAACCAATTTACTGACTTTAAAAAAAATAAACAATTCTCTGTCCAGATGCACAATTCTTTGACTTTTTCCTGACCTTGAAAGAATTCGTACACTAAATGTACCCCAAAGAAATTACCATTACACGTCAAAGTAACTCAACTATCCAATACATCAAAAAAAACACCCCATTTTCCCCCCCCATTTTAAATCTTATATCAAAAAATCTTACTTTTAGTGTTAATTTGTTGTTTTTCTTTTTACATTACGAAAAATTTGACAAGTAACTTTTGGATGTAGACAAGTATTATAACCAGCACAGGATATTACATTCTGACCAACATTACACGAGAGATAACAATGGAGGCGAACAAGATAAGAAAAGAAGACGCCTGATACGCCAATTACTTTTTAAATCGCGTTAGAAATAGAATACATGGGAACCAAATTTTAGTCCGGGCGAAACGACTTACTTTGGGCAAATCGACTTTTAGTGTAATAAATCAACTCCGGGAGAACGGGCTTTCAGGCAAAACGATCGGATAAAACAACTGTGGCTTCAACCACTACTGAAGCAACAGACGTAAGTAGAGTTGTTCGTTCCCATAAGGCAACGCAGAACTTTGGGCAAATCGACTTTTAGTGTAATAAATCAACTCCGGGAGAACGGGCTTTCGGGCAAAACGATCGGATAAAACAACTGTGGCTTCAACCACTACTGAAGCAACAGACGTAAGTAGAGTTGTTCGTTCCCATAAGGCAATGCAGAACTAGGTAAGGCTGAAATAAATTCAATGATGCGTAAAAATTCAGAAAACAGGATAAGCTCCGGCGGTATGGGCCACTTGGCTCGACGCAGACTTTACCTTTTTTTACCCTTAATGTTGTGCATGTTGGCTTACCATGATTTTGTCGACTTCTGCTGGTTGGGCTGAAGCATGATAAGATAAAACCTGAAAACAAAATGATGATAAAACATTACATTAAAGCAGCAAAAAAAAAAAAAAGATTGTCAAACAAGAAACTATAGATAAATCATTGGTTATTTTTTTTAAAAAAAGCCTTATGACTTGGGACAGAAAAAACAATAAAACGCTACAGCAGTTTGAAACAGAGCAACAATAATTAATATGAGCTTCTAATCGGTGTGTGACAAATGAAAACTGCAGACTTGTAGAATTTTTTATGTATCGATCATGTAACCATTAAATTCTATTATTGAGAGCTAACCGTAAACAGGCTAACTGGAGAATTATTAGGGCTATCCAAGACCTTTTTTAGGCTAACCAGGGCACTATTCAGTGCAAGTCTGCTAGTCTGTATTTGTCGCACACTGGCTTCTAATAATATGCCTGTTTTAAAACACATTCATCCCTTTGCCTGTATGGATTAAACTCCATCTGTGGGAAGGCATTTATTTAATAATAATTTCGTTTTTAGAGTGCATTTAAAGGAGTTACATCAGGGACAGGGCACATTGAATAAATTGGTCATTTTTTCACAAGTTTGTCGATCGTAATCCATCTTAATGTACATCATTCAAAACCACCCTTGTTTATTTCTGGGTTTTTATTACTCCTTTATTGATTTTGTATTAGAAAACTATTATTTTGAGGTTTGTTCTATTTGAAAGTATAATCAGGAAAATGGCTTAAAATACCTTGACATAACTCCTTTAACAAGTGCTGATTGTTCTTACAAACAATAAAATATTATAGTACATATCTTCTATTGTAACAATTGTAACATCAAGATTCATGAGATTTACTCTACCGAGAGCTTCATTTTTAATTAAAAATTGATTAACAACTGATACAACTGAACTAAACGAACTTAATCTGTCAGGAAAAAGCAGGATATTTGGCTTATTGAACACCATACTATAAATGATATGTTCATTTATTACCTGTACCTTGCAGTGATAAAGACAATAAGGCCAATTTTATTAGTCTGGTTTAAGGAAATAGAATTTCTAGCTTTTCCAGCTATGATAATGGTGAAAACGCACCTTTTTCATTATCACATTCTTGATTCTAGTCTTAAGGTACATTTGTGAACATATTTGTGTGCATCTCAAAGGAGTTTTATAAATCTGCGAGCCACGGTGCGAGCCATGCGTGCCACTCAAGGCTGCTTTTTACGTTTGTTATGCCACAATGATCAAGAAATCCAAATTTTTAAAGTTTACATCCAAGACCAATCAAAGAAAGAGGTTTGCAAAGCGAGGAGAGCTGGTATTTAACTCGGAAAATTCCGAGTTTTGGTGAGTGGGCCGATTTCACTCCTTCCCTCCTTCACTCCTTCCCTCGATTCCTGTAAACATTTTAATTGAATTAATTAATTAATATCAAATTGAATTAAACAAATGCGAGCTTTATCTGTGTTACTTTATATGAAGTACACAAAGGCTATATATTTGTTTCTGAAAACCCAATGTTCCCCTTGTGGTATGCATTCTTCCAGGCGTAGACCCGAGCACACGGAATTTTGTGCTGAACGCATGCGCATATATGAAGTACACAAAGACTATATATTTTCACCAAATCTTACTGAGAACTGGTTAAAACTCAACAAAATTGGGGGCTCGATTTACCGCCGAGTATTTCCGAAAAAAATTAGATGGTACTAGAAAAGAGTTCAAATTGAATGAGTTCATCTATAAGCTGAGCGGTCATCAACAAACGAAAATTGACAAGCGTTTGTATTTATTCTTGGTCATTACCTTTTATTTTAGTGGCGGCTCCTAAAAAGCCATTTGGTTTAATGACGCAACGTTAGGAATGAAGGTTTTATTCGTCTTTTCTTCGCTATTTAGGCTGGAACTCGTCCTCCATCGTCTCGCTCTGGAATATTATTTGTTTTGTCGGCGTACGTGATCGTCTTTTGAACTGACGAGAGCATTCGAAATCCCGCATGTCTTAAACAATTTCCTCGCAATCTCTTCTACAATAATTATTTCTGCCTGAGTCTGTTTCTGTTCCTTTCCTTCTGTTCCTTTCTTTAAGTTTAGTTAATTTGCAGAATCACTGCTTACGTGACTTTTCAAGAGAAGAAGGGTCAAGAAGGAAGCGATCTATTTGACTTGTTGTCGCGACACCAGAAACTGGCCAATCAGAAGCAGTTGTTCCCACGCGCTTGGTAAACATTGTAACACGATCTGACAGAAATCGGCTGCATGTAATATTTTTGTTCAAAACCGAAAACCAAGAATACCACGACTTCTCTGCTAAAAGAAACCACTTCAGAAGAGGGTACCAAAGGGGGGTCGTGATCCCGTTTCACGCACAAGTTTTAACCAAATTCACGTGTCACGTATACTTGAAACAGCAGAATTCACGGATCACGTTTCTTTTCTAACTATTTTTCACGCGTCACAGTCTAAT
This sequence comes from Oculina patagonica, assembly GCF_052425735.1. Lineage (NCBI taxonomy): Eukaryota > Metazoa > Cnidaria > Anthozoa > Scleractinia > Oculinidae > Oculina > Oculina patagonica. The sequence goes on along the minus strand of NC_135759.1, from coordinate 12,826,833 downwards.
TTTTGCCCTATTTTCACGCGTCACGGACTAATTTTTGCCCTTTTCACGTGTCACGCATAAACCCTTTGCCCCCCTCTCAGAAGAGTTTGATTAGATTGAGGATACTCGACAAATACTGGTAACAGCACATGTTTCGTTTTGATGACATTTAAAGTTCACTCGCTTGATCTGCTTGATTTTTTCGCTAGCAACTTGGCGAATTGCGACGAACTGAAGATTCACTGAATCATCAGGAATCATCCCGTATTCTCTGGCGATTTTGCAGTTGTTCTGAACTGTTTCTACCTCGGCAACAACTTTTAATTTGAAGGTTTCGTTGTTTGAAAACCAGAAGCTTTTGGCATGATGATCGATAACTGCAGAAGAATGCGTGATTTGAGATGGAATTCTGAACTCAGGTGAATGTTTTGTCACGCTTGTGTATGGTTCTATTAATAAATTCATTCTTTATCAGTGATTTGTTGTTTTTCAATTACATAGTTGCGATTTAACGAAAATGTTGATTCGCTGCACGTGGATTGTTTTATAGCTTGAAGGAAAAATTGGGTCTCGACTTATAGCCGAGTGATTTGGGTTTATTTTTTGTCAGAGTCTAACTGGTTCCAAAAACTAAAAGACTAGGGTCTCGGCTTATAGCCGAATAAATACGGTACATACTCTACCAGCCGAAATATGGTATTAATGTCAGTTTTCTTGAAATAGACCAAAACTTACTTTTTCTAATGATATTATTATTTTGCCTAACCTTAAAAAAACAAAAATGAAAAATAAAAAGAAAGAAAACAATTTGCAACCGTTTAGTTGGGAACTCTATCACTTGCCCTTTCGGCCTGCTCTCGATGAGCAGCTAGATGACAATGAAACTAAGTGAAGTGAACTGAATTGTGGAAAGTTTAACATCATTTGTTTTAGCAAATCTCTATTAGTCAGTTTGTTGTTTTCGATTCTTGTTTCATAATAAATTTTCCGAGTTTAGTGGCTCATAGCCACTTTGAATAGTTATTTTATATTAGTCATGGCTCGCATGCCTCACATGGCTCGCATGGCTTATATTACATGGTGGCTTGCATGGCTCGCTGGCTCGCAAATTATGCAGACCCAATTGTTCCAAGTATTGCAGATCTAGACATTTGGCAATATTTTATCCAAATTAAATTCCCTACCAGTAATTCCATGCAAACACCCAATTCTGGCTGGATAATTTCGTAAGTTAAATTTTGTTAAAAATAATAATTATATACCTCCATGGCCACAGACTGTTTGGCAAGCAGCTTGCAAGCTTGCTCATACATTAATGCATTGTGAATTCCAAGGCCACAGAAAATGGCAAATGCCTGTGAAAAGAGGGACATGTCTGAGCATACTTGTTATTGCAGACTAGTGATATGAGACAATTTACTGCTGACGTTGCAGTTTTAGTAGCAATTATTTAATGGAACATGATCTGATGTTTTCTTTACCTCAAAAAGATTCTCATCACCCTCAGTGAAAGGTTTACCACTGTTCTTATTGAGTAACTGTGCAACACCTAAAAATAGTAGTTGAGCAGAAAATTATTTATACATGTAAGAGAGAAATATAATTTCTTTTCCTAGATAATACAGATTATGATAATAAATATGAACTGTTATCAATTTTGCATAATTAAACTCTAACCCAGAGTCCCTGGGCTTTGTCATCCTTTCACTTAAAGCCATAGAGATGATCGCTAGACTCTTAGAGTGCCTGCAGCTAATTGTAACTGACACAAAGTGATTTTTTTTTTAAATAAATCTTCAGGAAAACAGGTATCGTTGCTGTTACACTGTCATGCCCAAGTACTTGCCTACAATTTTCTGCTGTGTGTCAAAAATCGGCATGCAGAGTATAGATTTGGTCTTAAAACCACTTTCAACATCCGCCTAAAAGAAATAAAACAAATTTTAAAATATATGTATACATGTCAATAATTTACATGTATGACCTTGAGCAGTAAAAAGTACAGATCAAAAGTTTAATGGAACTTTGTCAACAGAGTCATGCTCTTTTAATTTTACCACTTCACAAGTCTTGGTACAAAACATACATGTGTTATCTTAGCTTTCCTAGCAATTGTTCATAACTATGTATGGGAGCACTAGTGTAACCTAAGTACACAGCAGATCAGCATTGTAAATTCTCAAATCAGTTAGCAAATTTAAAGTAATTTTTCAAAACTAATTTGAGGGATTTTAGCCCCTTGCAAACCCTTCATTCCTCCTAAAGTGTCTACTTCCTTATCTTACATGTGGATACCCAGCCCAGTTAAAATGTACCAGTAATTAAATGGCACATACGAGGTCCCTTTTAATTCAAATTGTAACCAAAACTAATTTCATTTCTTGTGAATCACGCTGCACACAGAGTCGGACAGACAATGCATGCTGAGTGGCAGGGCTACGGGGGCCTTGTAACCCCTTGAACATTATGTGGGATAATGAGCGGCGTGAATGGCTCAGTGCTCAAGAGATTGCAGTTACAAACAAGATGGCATCCAAACAAGCTCATGGCCACAGCTGCCAACTACTTCTCCCATCTCAAAAACATTTCGACTGAGCTGGATACCAGTCCAGTGAATTGGCTATAGTGTGTCCTCATACCATCTGTTTGCATCTGTATACAACATTTTTGGGTACAAGGGAAAAATGACAACAAAAATAACACCTTAAAATACTTTGTTTTCGTAAAGCGAATTATTTCATTCAGTTAATACCTCAGGATTAAAACGGCTGTCAGCATAAGCATCAGGGATGTTCACGGCCTAATAACAATACAACATATGTTAGCTGGTTTTTAGTATAAAGGTTCAAAGAAATTGTAGTTCCATCTGTTTCAGGGCTCCACTCAGCATATTTTTATCGGTCAGTGTAAAACAAAGACTGCAGACCGGGGGTAAAATGCAGACTGTAGACCAGGGGTATTCAGACCAATATTAATGGTAAAATAACAAAACGCGAACCATAGAGCCATTTTGTTACCCGAGATAGAGCTTTAGCGTTACTTGAGCCAACCGCGCGCCCGAGTTAACCTTGAGTCATGTACAAGTTAACTTTGAATCAAGCGAAAAAATGTTGAGGAATAACAAAACCAAAAACAAAATATCAAGAGGTTTCTAAATGAAGAAAGAACGGCGGATTCGGTTGCTCAATGCGCTTTACAACACTTTGCGGGGGACTTAGACAGACTGCAATTAAGCAGTTTACAACGAATGAGGATTTATTTTTACACATGCCCCCAAAGTAATTTCGGAACAAGACCTAGCCTGCGTAGCTGGCGGTATTGTTGGGTTTTAAAGCGCCCACCAGCTAGCGGCGAAGCCGCGAGTGCTTCTCCTCCCCTTCTCCTTCTCCTCTGCATTATCTGGTCAATAAAACAGCAAGCTAAGGGGTGTGGATGCCCGCTAGACTCTCACAGTACGGCTATTATTGTACCATCCAAAGTGACTTTTTAAAACATTCTTCTTCAAGAAGGAAAGGAAGTGGGTGTACTGAAAGCTGATGGATTTACAAAATATCTGACACACAATGTCTTGTTAACATCCAACAGGGAATCAAAAGTGTCAAAATAACAATGAAACAGAACCAAGGCACAAACTTAAAGGGACACTGTAACCAGCTTCACTTCAAAAACTCGAAAGCCTAAAGACATACGGAAACCACGAATAGTGGTCCAGTTTTGCTAGTGTACTAAAGCTATATACAAGTGATATTATTGTGATACCATCAGGAACTTTAGATCTCAACTTGAAAAAGTCAGGCTGATTTTTTCAAGTTCTCAGCCCTTGTAGACTAGAAAAACATATAAAAATTATTATGGCTCCCTTATTCCTTCAACAACAATTTACTTAATATCTTCATCTTGATGTACTAAGTGCATTTCATGTACCAGAAGACCACTTTGCCAATTTTGTTACTTTGTAACCAAAAGCAGTAAAATCCCCGTGATAGTGTCCCTTTAAATTAATTTAATACCAGCTACAGACAATACATGACACATATGTTTTCTTCCTTTCTGCATTATCTGCTGCCAAACCACTAAAAAAGTGCAAGCAGCCTTTGAGATCACATCTTTCTATTTTATTTATTCTTACTATTTTATAAACTTCCTTGTCACCCCTACTGACTGTATGTACATGTACTAATGGATTACTTTAAGTTTACCTTGCCATTACTTGCCACTAATGCAGCAATTCCTGTATTCATTGACCAGTGAGTTTTACTTGTCCTGCAAGAAAAAGCAGGTATCAAACTATTAAATAATCATATACAATAATTATACAAGCAGACCTTCTTTGAAAAATATAAAGGCCAATTTACGCGACAGAAAATGTTTGGCATGGCTCGGATAATATGGTAAGCATACCCCACAAAAATTGCACTGATACAGTGCACCTTGTTTACACATTTATAATCTTCCATGCTAAACTGCGTTAAACAATGTTTTGGTCTGCCCTGACGTTTAATCTGACAAAAAATAGTTGTTTCAGCAGAGCTTATTGTTTACACTACATATCAGTTTTATCCTAGCCCGGTTAGGTTTTTAACACAAACCGATATAGTATGTAAGCATTAACTGCCGGTGTGAGGGCACGTGGTTGAACTGCTCGCGGGTATAGGTGTCACAGTTGCTGATGTGACTATTGGTTTACTAGGTGTAGCAGAGAAACTGGAGATGTAGGCAGTGGTAGTACCATCAGTCAATGGTGCAATATTATTCTAACTTCTGACTTCAAATGTTCCCTTGTTCTGTGGTGGATCTTGCCATCTATGTCCACGAAGTAGGTAAGTTCCGTTCTGGTGTGGTCTACTGAGTAGGATACCTGGTTCTCATGTTTTGCAGGTCCTTCAAAGTAATTTTCTTACAAACACTGGCTGATTTGCTTTCTAGGGAGTGTCATCCTGTGGATTCTGGAGTTCAGGACATTTCTAGTTTTTGGCAGCATGGTTTGTGGTTTGCATCCAAATAGTAATTTATAAGGCAATGACATCATATTGTTTAGTGCAGCCTGCATGATGTTATTGGGCACTTAGACAATGTGATAACATCACTTTTATGCTATCTATTTAAGTATGTAGTTACATCCAGTCCGATCAGTCTATGGCCTGATCATTTTGTACGGTACATCTAATAAATTGGGACTAGCTATTCGGCACTCAGTCGATGCATTGAGACAATAATGAGACACCTCATCACATATTTATACCACGTTAAACTCAGTTCATGTAGTGAATACTAAACAGCCGTGTGGTTAGCCTAATAAGCGCTCCGATTAGCCTGAATAACACTCCGGTTACCCTAAATAGCATTCGGTTAGGCTAAATAGCACAGCAGCTAGCCTACTTTAGCTTTGGTTGCTTGCGATTAGCATTTATGACAGGGTTAGGATTTCTATCTGAAAAAAAAAAACAGGATTCTGGCAGCTGGTCGTTGGTGGCTTAGTGGATATCATTCCTGCTCGGCATGCCGGCAAACCGACTTCGAATCCTCTTGGTCTCAACTTTTTTTAACTTAAAAAAGAATAAGTTAAGGTTTATTTATACCTCATGTATGAAAAAATAAGAAGTCTCACTTCATGAACTGAGTGCCGAATAGTCACTCCCCTAATATTTGTTTTGTGGGAAGCGGGGCGGCCTAATTGTTAGCGCGCTCTACTCCGAGTCGAACGGCCCGGGTTCAAGGGCTGGTCGGGCGCTGCGTTGTGTTCTTGGCCAAAACACTTTACTCTCACAGTGCCTCTCCCCACCCAGGTGTATAAATGGGAACCGGCGAATTTACTGCTGGGGGGGGGGGGTAACCCTACGATGGACTAGCATCCCATCCAGGGGGAGTAGCGATACTCCAAGTCGCTTAATACTACGGAAACCGGGATAAGCTCCAGCTGTATGGGCCACTTGGCTCGGACACAGTCTTTAATAATATATATATATATATATATATATATAGCACACAACTTGTAAGAGGTCTCGCAAACAATGCAAATCCGGTACCAACTGTAGGTGCTGTTTGGAGGATCACTAAAGCGATCGTGGACTCTTGAGATAAATTAAATAAAAGTGGAAATGTAATGGTCAAGAGGCCAACTCCAAGATTGCTAAGTTGGTTTTATTCGCTCAACGTTTCGACCATCACGGTCTTCATCAGGAGCGTTAGAGGTATAAACTGCTTACAACAACAAATCGAATGTATAAAATGTAGTGATCAGTACATAGGCGAAACAGGACACCCAGTTCACCACCGTGGAACACAACATCGCAGTGACATTAAACTTGGAACAAAAAACATACCGTCAGTTAGACATTTCAAAAACTGTGGAGTACAAAATCTTAAATTAACAGTTATTGAGAGGGTTAGAAAACAGGACCAAGACATTCGGAAAGCGAGAGAGAAATACTGGATTTTAAGGCTGAAACCCTCTATAAATAACTTAGTTGTATAAAAATAACCATAGCTTTGCATATATATATTTTATTTCGTGTTTTTATTTTTTTAATTAATTTTGTCTATTTTTTAATTAATTTTGTTTTCTGTATTTTTGTGATATATATATATATATTTTAACCATTTGCTGCATATTTTCCCTTACATGTGACCTTGTGACGTCACAATATGTTAACCGTTGACACGAATTTGAATTTTGTATGTTGTTGTTGTAAGCAGTTTATACCTCTAACGCTCCTGATGAAGACCGTGATGGTCGAAACGTTGAGCGAATAAAACCAACTTAGCAATCTTGGAGTTGGCCTCTTGACCATTACATTTCCACTTTTACATATATATATATATATATATATATATATATATATATATATATATATATATATATATATATAAATATTTGTAACGGTCAAGTAACCAACTCCAGTCAAGACTTGTTAGCTTTTAATGCTCTACGTTTCGGCCGTCTCGGCCTTCTTCAGGAGCGTTTAAACTGTATCTGTATCTGTATCTGTATCTGTATCTGTATCTGTATCTGTATCTGTATCTGTATCTGTATCTGTATTAAACTGTATTATTGTTTGCGGGACCCATCACAAGAAATTCAAATATATATATATAAACATTGAAAATAGAAAAAACAACACTTTCATCCCTACAAGCCTGTTTCGTGATTGCTCACTCTTCAGGGGATTTTAATGACAAGAATATTCTCAACCGTCGTTTATATACTATAAAATTTACATAATTAATGAAGCAGAAAATAACCGTCGATTTTATACTAAAAATTTACATAATATATGATGCAGACAATTTGAATGTTCAAGTAACCGTCGATTATATACTTTAAAATTTACATAATTAATGATGCAGAAAATTTAAATGTTCAAGTGTTAGTTGTTACATAGCAACGCTTTGTTTCGGTGACGGCAAGAAGATACAAGTTCGTTACGTTTGTTAAGCGATGATAGGTCAGGTCGGCAGATGATGAGAAGCTTCTCTTTGAGACACAGATTACATCTTTTGCTTGAGCTGTTGTAAGATGAGCAGGATGAAATGATGCGCCATGAAATAGAGTGGTCAATGTTGTTATCTTTAAGAGTCCAGATGTGTTTGCTGAGTTCGGTAGAGTTTCTGTGTTTTGCGTGCTTGAATGATGAAGTGTGATTTCTGAATCTTGTCTTGAAGTCGTTTTCTGTGAGTCCGATGTATGTTTCAGAAGTGTTGTTATCGTTGCGTTTAACGGTTGCTTGGTAGATGACAGATGATTGTAGACAGTTTCCGTTGAGTGGGCATGAGTTCTTTTGTCGGCAGTTGCATGATTTCTTGTTAATTGTGTTATCTTTAGGGTCAATGTTGTGTTTGGATGAATGTAAAATGCGCTTGTTGTGGTTGTCGATAATCTGCTTAGTGTTATTCATACAACTATAGCTGATAGCTTAGTGTTATAACATACATCGGACTCACAGAAAACGACTTCAAGACAAGATTCAGAAATCACACTTCATCATTCAAGCACGCAAAACACAGAAACTCTACCGAACTCAGCAAACACATCTGGACTCTTAAAGATAACAACATTGACCACTCTATTTCATGGCGCATCATTTCATCCTGCTCATCTTACAACAGCTCAAGCAAAAGATGTAATCTGTGTCTCAAAGAGAAGCTTCTCATCATCTGCCGACCTGACCTATCATCGCTTAACAAACGTAACGAACTTGTATCTTCTTGCCGTCACCGAAACAAAGCGTTGCTATGTAACAACTAACACTTGAACATTTAAATTTTCTGCATCATTAATTATGTAAATTTTAAAGTATATAATCGACGGTTACTTGAACATTCAAATTGTCTGCATCATATATTATGTAAATTTTTAGTATAAAATCGACGGTTATTTTCTGCTTCATTAATTATGTAAATTTTATAGTATATAAACGACGGTTGAGAATATTCTTGTCATTAAAATCCCCTGAAGAGTGAGCAATCACGAAACAGGCTTGTAGGGATGAAAGTGTAGTTTTTTCTATTTTCAATGTTTATATATTACGCTCTGCTTAAATGTATCGAGCACTTTAATACGGAAAATCGAAACACAAAATTCCTATATATATATATATATATATATATATATATATATATATATATATATATATATATATATATATATATATATATATAACCAACAAATGGAGTGAAATTCTCATCTGCTACAAAGTGCTCAATAGCTGAACTAGGCGGTGAATAACAGTAAAATTAAGTATAGTCATATCCTAGTCTCTGCGGGCTCATCAGTCGACTGTGATTGCCTCGCACGAGGGCCAGGTGGAAAGCCATAAAAAACTTTGTTTACTGTTATATATATATATATATATATTATTGCCTTAAATTGCAAAGTACAGACATTAAAAGTTTTCATTAAACCTACATAGGTCCTGTCTCCTCAATAGCTCCTGGATGCAGGTCAAATGCCTTGGAGAATATCACCTCATGCTACATGTAAACAGGTTATAAAAATTATCAACAAATTTTATTTTAAATAATATTTGTTCATTTGCTTGTACACTGACCCTTTATACAGTCAAACCCGTTTAAAGCAACCTGGCTAAATGGTCATACTAATTTTAGCGATTACTTGTGAGCAAGATTTAGTGACTATTTAATTTAGTGATATCGTGTAAACCCATTTAAAATGAACATATAGCTAAGATGAAATAAATGTTCAGTAAAAGAACAAACTCACTTGAAATTGAACGAACATTTGCAGAACCAGAAAGAACAAAGTTACCGACATCCATTTGTTAGAGAATTGTTCAAGTTGACCTTGTTTAATTTTGTTTTCATTTTGAGTGGGAGGGGGGGGGGAGTTATTAAGTTTTACGAGTATTTTAGGAACCGGCCATTATTTAAAGAAAACGCAAGCTGCCAAACTGGCGAATTTGCACATTTGAATTTATATCGAGAACATTTTGTGTTTGAACGTGCTTATGCCTTAACTAATATTCATCTTTGAACATGACAGGTGAGTTCTAAATTGTGAACCATCGCTCCTAATAACTGAAACATTGTGAAATAGCATGTTCGTTTAAACTTAAAGCATTTATTGCCTCATCTGCCTCGCCTTTTTAAAGGGCGCTGCTTGTTCTAGATTCTTTTGTTATGGTCATGCTAAAAATACGAGTTTCTAGTAAGGGTCAGATGCAAAACGCCTCGTTGTTTTTTTTAGCAAAGTCAGCATCAGATGCTATCTACAAGGGTAACCCTATAATTCTCTTCGATTGAACCGAAAACGTGCTCCGCGAACTAGAGATGACATGCCCTCTATAAAAGATGACGTGCTCTCTGCTCGAGTCGTTTCTTCTTGGATTTTCGGACCTTCCTCTTATTTTCTTCCTTTCTTCTTGACATTGATGGTTTTTTTCGCGCACAATGAAACTTCGACAGGTTGATATGCGCTGTTGTCAACTTGCCGTTAGAAGCGGACTAAAGTTCATCGTGCAGCGTAGTGATTCGCCTTTCTGCTTCTTCCAAATTTTTTGGTCCACTTCAAATTTCTCACTGTTTAGTAAATTATTCAATTTGTTCAGTACTGCGCTCATCACATTTGCTGTTGTTTAGCAGCTAGTTCCTGAACCCGGCTTACTTGTGACGAAACACAGACTCGTAAATCTGTTGAGCAGTGCTGTTAAAAATCTTCAATTTCGTTTTTTTATATTTATTGCCAGGGTTCCATGTCTGAAAACTGGATATTGATTCGAAGTATATCGGCGGGGGGGGGGGGGGGGGGGTCACGAAAGTTATCAATAGTAATGAGCGGGTGGTCACTTCGATGCAATAACATTAAAATGGGATCGCCTAAATTTAACCGTGTTTAGCACAAAAAACTTCGCCCCCCCCCCCCCCCCCGGGTGATAGATAATGACCGGTCCCGAATAGCGAATTTAGCGAGTTGGACGAAAATCCCTAAATTTAGTATTCGCTCAAATTTGTCTCGGTCAAATTTTTAACTCGCTAAAATCGCTTAAATTAGTAACCGCTAACAATAGTAACCTAAAGGTGATAAATTAAATTGTTGCTGTGTAGCACTTTAAGCCTGGTTTTCACTAGCGACGCAAGCACAAGCGCAAGCACAAGCACAAAGATAACCGCTCTTATTTCACCGTGAAAAATGCTTCAAGGCAAACAAAAACACTAGCGTATTGTATTTTGATGCTTCTGCTTTTGCTTGCCGCAAGCACAAGCACAAGGGTCAAAATTTGTCCTTTTAGCGTGATTCCGGCCGATTGTGCTTGCGCTTGTGCTTGCGTCGCTGGTGAAAACCACGCTTTAGATTGCATTCATTGTAAAGAAAGTTTTTAAAATGTGCTTCATTGTTCTTATATCAAAAAGAGAGATATTATAAGAACAATTCTTATAATTTTGGAACAAGAAAAATTCTTCAACTCTTTGTTATAAGTGCCTACCACCAGGGCGATATTGCGTTGCTGGTGCTCCTAACCAGCAAAGTTGTAAAAATCCTTCGCTCACGCCGGATAAACGAATGTATTAGTTCCTGTATGATCCGACTATAAGGGCAAAATAGGTCCAGTTTGTTCGTAGACAGAGGCACGATTTCAAGACTTTTAAAGATCCCTCCACGAAGTATTTAGGTGTCACCTTCGTTTGTGACATGATTTAGAACACAAATATTAAACCTTGAAATTCGTTTTGTTACTTATTTTTCTTTTCAAAAACGCAGTTGTATGTGTAAAGAAGAATCTAAATCAAACACTTTCTTGCAGCGAGCTTTTTACTACATGTATGAGTTGATTTCGTTATTCGAAAGATTTCAAATTACTTTCATGGCATAGACTGACTACATGTTAGCTGCTTTTGGTTACGTTAATTTTTTGACAAATCTTCTGAATGTCATCGCTTTTGCGTGCATTGCGTGCTCTTTATTTACATAATGTTTCAAAAATAGTTTGATCGTTTAAAGGGTCTCTAACAAAATAAAAAAACAATCAATTTTTGGTCCTGCCTCAAGTGACAGCCGTATGACATCTTCCTAAATTATATTTACCAGTGTAATACACTTACATTTTCACCGGAATCATCAATAAGGAAAACCATGCATCGTTCAACATCAAGTAATTCTTGTGCCTCAACCATAATGTTATGAACACATATGTCGAGGTTACTTTGCTCTTCAAATATTCCACGTGCTAGCTGAAGGAGAATCTGTAAATAAATCAACAAAGAAATTAAGCTACTTGTTACCCTTATTTACAAGTTACAGTAAGCTAGAAATATGAAACCCAATAAGTTATTGAAATAATGGATATATGTACATGATTGTGTAACTTGTTTACATGTACATACAGATACTTCTCATCATACAGGTCACTGCCATGCACATTTGTCTTGCCCACACACATTTTACAATCATGCCCATAAACATTTGCAATAACAAAAAAAATAATAATTATGTAAGCATAAACTGGCCGGTATGAGGGCAGGTGGTTGCACTGTTCGCGGGTAAAGGTGTCATATTTGCTGATGTGTCTACTGTTTTAGGTGTAGCAGAGAAACTGGAGATGCAGGTAGTGGACCACCATCAGTCAATGCTTCTTACTTCTGACTTCAAATGTTCCCTTGTTCTGTGGTGGATCTTGCCACCTATGTCCACGAAGTAGGTATAAGTTCCGTTCTGCTCAGGGTTTTGGCCAGGAGTGGTCTACTGAGTAGGATACCTGGTTCTCATGTTTTGCAGGTCCTTCAAAGTAATTTTCTTACGAACACTGGCTGATCTGCTTTCTAGGAAGTGTCATCCTGTGGATTCTGGAGTTCAGGACATTTCTAGTTTTTGGCGGCATGGTTTGTGGTTTGCATCCAAACAGTAAATTTATAAGGCTTTTGGTATCTCCAAAAAGCTGGGTAGGGACTTTCTTTTCTCTCTAATGCTTTTGTCATCAGGGGCCCGTTTCTCGGGGGTCCTTAAAAGCCATAGAAACATCTCAAACCTTATGATTACAGAGCTTTTTTTATTCCATGATATTTTTAATATGAACTGAGGTTCCCTTCATACAAAGTTCCAGGCCAATACACTTCTCTGTTTTTAAGATACAGATAACTAAAAATGGCTTTAAGGGCCGGAAAACTTTCCGGGGCTTTCGAGAAACGGGCCCGAGGTCTTTTCAGCTTAACTAAGGAGAACTGAAAGAGGGTATAATTCCAATTTTTTAACACTTGAACTTCTTGAACTTCCTTGAACTTCTTGATGACATATTATTCTGAAATCCGAGATGATCATGGTTAATAATGAGACATATTCAGCCAGGGTGCTTGTGATGTGGTTACTCATCTGATCACAGGGAATCTGGAATAATTATCATCACTAATCATCAGTTTCGTCTTTCTGTTATGGTTAAATAGTCAGTTCCTAGTTTTTCCATGGCCAAGTGGGAACATCAGGTTGCATGACTGGCAGTTTTGGATGTGCTGGCAGGTGTTTGTTACATAAAGCACAATCCTTCACCCAATACCACAATACCCAACGTCATTAATTTTGAGATATCTGGCATGAATACAGACTCCTTGGCCTTAAGGATTATTTTAGTTAAATTGCTCTGGTGGCCCATGTGCATAGTCCGCTGTAGGACTTGCTTCTGTGTGAACTAAGGTACAACTATTCAACTATTCAGCACTAAGGCATCTTTCAGTATACTAGGTCACACAAGGAATTCCATATTTATTCCTATAATTCTTGTAGGCATTACTTTTTGAAAAGTGCACATGGCACCCACTGCAAATGACATCTCAGCAGGTTCTTGAATAATAGAAGATTTCACAGCTGTTAGATCAACGGGGCTGGTAACAAAATAAATGCTGCTCTCCGTTAAAAGGTAATCAGTGTACACCCTTCTTAAAGAGCAGGGGTACACAATAGATTCAATACCCCGTTTGTATTGTTTTCATAAAGTGAACCTTTAAATGATTACCTTTAAAAGTGTTAAGTTGTCTTGTTTCCTTGTTTATAAATTGTCATGATTTTCCATCTTGGGAAGTGGGGGAGCGGGGTAATAGAGAGGGGGGCTTATTAAAAATTTAACTTCTAGATGAGGGGGGCTTTATTAGAAGAGAGAGGGAGGCTTAATCCAGATTTTTCAGTATTCACACTGGTCATTTTCCTCTTTAGTTAAGCCACAGATCAAAATACGATTATCATTTATTTAGCTATTCCTGTTACTAACAGTAGTTAGGAATGCCCTTATAGACTGAGTCAAATCTGTGCTGAGAGATATCTTGGGATAGAATAAGTCCAAATGGTAATCTCTTGAACTATACCATCCAAATGGGATACTGTATATATACAGTTGATTTGGGCTCATGTTCCAGTTTGATGTGCTAGTAACCTCTCTGTTGTATTAATTGTTCTAGTTATCATGTGCAGTTCATTGTTAATATAGACATAGACATTTCGTTACTCTTACTTAAAGAAGAATATTATGGACCCCGTGCTCGGAATGATTCTGTCACCGTACCACAACTACAGTAACATGAACATGGCGACCCCGACGTGTGAATTGCACTTCTGAGCGACGTCAAAAATTTCTGAGCGACGTCAACAATTTCTGAGCGAAGTCCGCAAACGAAGGTTGATTGGACGTCAAACAATGCTGCCTCACAGTTCAAACTGTGGCGAAAAGAAGTGGAGCGAATTATAGACGGGCCCCTAGCATCCAGATCAGACCGTGTCAAGCTTAATGACATCTATCTGGGATGGTGCTCATGCATGCAGAATCGCTTGCAAGGCAAGGCAAAACGAAGACCCAGAATTAAGGATAACAACCCCAACAGCGCTTCTAGATCAGTAAGCTGCATGCCTCACCCACTCTACTTTCTTTCTTTCTTTCTTTTTTCAAAGTTACTACTGCTTACCACTCCCGAATCTTGGATTTGTATCGTCAAGCTGAGTTTCCTGACAACACTAACTTTCTCATCGTGGATAGAGCTCATGCGAGGACACGAAGCCGATGAAGCCACCATGCGAAAGTAAGAAGAACCCAGCGATACTCATGTCAATTCTTCACATGCACAAGACCCAGGAATGGGTTCAAAAACAAGCAGTACAAGCCTAAGCCAAAACCAGGACATAAGAAATCAGGAGGAAAGAAATCCTGTGTCTGGTGCAAGGAAGATGCTCATCCTCGCGACAAGTGCCCTGCCAAGGATGCAACATGTAATTTTTGTGGCAAACAAGGACACTTTGAACGAGCCCGTCTCAAGAAAAAAGGGCTGGACAAAGACAAGAAATTCAAGCACCAATTTGCTGTAGACATCGAACCTGAAGATCAAGAAGATGATAGTAGTGAATATGAGTATGACTTTAACCTGAATGTTATATCAATCAATATTATCGACAGCCGCAAGTCACGTGAAGTGGAATGGAAATCGTTACTACCATTAATACAACAGTAGCTGTTATCTCATCCTCTTTTTTCCAAGATTCCCATAATCACTCTTTAATTTAAGTTTAAGTTGAATATGTAATCCTTGTATAGTGTAGTGCAGTGTAGTTCTTCTTTCTTTCTTTGTCGTTTGTAAGTAAGGTAATTGTTGTAAATTTTGTATTTTTTTGTATGTTCTTAAACTATACCTGTAAAAGGAAAAAAAAAAGTCACGTGAAGTCTTTGCTCCAGTAATGTTTCACTTGAAAGGCAATAGCAAATAACTACTCCAAGCTAACTACTCCAACATCGAACGAGAACTGTTGGCAGTCCTATTTGCTTGTGAAAAGCTACACAGGTACACATTTGGGCGGAAAATCACTGTGCACACCGACCACAAGCCCCAGCAGTCCATCTTTCATAAACCGATCAGTTTGGCCCCAGTCAGATTGCAGAGCTAGGATGCTGCTGGGTCTCTCCAAGTATGACATCCAAGAGAGAAGAGTGTGTTGCTCGCGGATCCTCTCTCTCGTCTCAATCAACCATTCAGTACCAGAGAGATCCCTGGCTTAGACATCAGCATCGCACAAGTTCTGAAAGTAAAGCCTACCCGTCTAGAGTCCCTGCATGAAGAGACGAAAGTAGATTCCACTTTAGCTGCACTGACCAACCTTATCATTACGGGTTGGCCGAAGAGCATGCAAGATCTACCGGAACATCTCCATCCATATTAGTGTTTCCGGGATGAATTAACAATCCTGGATGGAATTGTCATGAAAGGGAGCAGAATTGTCATCCCTAAAAGCATGAGACCGGGAATTCTCAGTCGCCTGCATGATGCACATAAAGGTCTAACCTCAACGCTCCAACGTGCAAGACGCACTGTGTATTGCCCTAAGATACAAGATGATATCAGTGAGATGGTACAAAAATGCAATGAGTTCCAAAGACATGGAAACAAGAAGCCCAGACCTCCAGAACGGCAGATCTCAGCCACTCATCCAATGGAAATCCTTGGAATGGTTTGGTGAATTTCCGAGGCCAGCATGCACTGGCCACAGTTGATTACTATTCTGGTTTTCTCACCTATGACACCCTAGTGGATGAGACCATGTATGGATCCAGCCCATACCATCATCAAAGTAATGGTTACGCAGAAAGGGCGGTAATTGTGAAGAACAGCTCCCGCTAACCGACTGTCGGTCAAGTGTCGGCCGACAGGTTACCAACAGACTACCGACAGGCCACCGACAGCCCACCGACAGGTTACCGACAGTTTCCCAAAACAGACATTTTACTGTAAAACTGAGCAGTAAACACAGAAGTAAACCCAATGCAGAAAGCGATTAAAACAGATAAGACTTATAAACATTGTATTTCATTGTACTACGGTACTAACTACAAAACAAATCGACTCCTCGCCAAGATTTTCTTTTATACAAACTTCAATCTCTTATAAATATATCACCTACGTAACTTTAAAAGTCCATAAGGCAAGCAATGAAATCACGTTCGAAGATGATTTTATCCAAAACTAAGGCCAAAACAGTGCAAAAACTTCTCCACACACGCACTCGCTGAAGTCGCCCTAGAATCCTTTGCGACCCCTCCGAGGGGGAATGAGACTAAGTTAACCAATCCAATATGGCGGAGAAAAATGGAGTAGCTGTGTTCGCGTAAATTCTCCGGTCGATTTCGGCAGCGCAGAAGCTAGTTTTAGGCTGTGATGACCGAAACTCAGGAGTATATACCTTTCCTTTCAATTTCTCATAAATTTTGGGGTCCGTTACGGAGGAAAAACATAAAGAAACAAAAAGGGCAATCGCTACTGTCGAACAGATTCTGAAGAAGAGTACAAGCGACATTGATATCACCAAAGCCCTGACAACATACCTTGATACTCCAGTGAGCAACAATCTACCATCACCTGCCGAGCTATTCTACAGTAGGCCAATCAACACCCGTCTCAGCGTTGCTATGACTCCAGCTCTGCTGACTGATCAGCAAAAATCTCAACTTAGTGAAAAGCGCTCAGCACATCTGGAGCCTATCAAGCAGGACAATTACATCTACCTGCCTGGTCAACCCATCTGGTTCACTGATGATGATTCTGATGAATGGAAACCTGGGTATATTGAGTCAAAAGATACCTCGCCAGATTTATACTGGATCATCAATGACAAGACCAACAGACATAGGCGTACGGGGACCGTCGGACCTGGGGGGGCGGAGACCTTATTGCCCGAAAAAAATGGCATGGGTTTAAAGCCGAATAAACAGCCATATGAAATGGACAACAAAACGTGCGTTGAAATTGTTGTGTACAAACCTTGCCAGCTTGCTTAAAGGAAATGATAGTTCTTTAAATAATCTCGTGGCGTTGCCCGAAGATGTCAACGCACTGAATCCTTTTTCTTCGGAATGTTTTATTTATTCACTTAAGTTTAGCAAAAATAAAAGTATTTTTAGGAGGCAATTTACATTGTCTTCCCCACTTGAAAGTTATGTAAAATCATGTTAAACATTCAGGAATAAATCGGTTAAAAACATTATGTAAAATGTTTTGAGCTAGCCCTGAGAACTTACCATTTGAGTCAAAAGCATTAGCTTCATTACATTTGTAACCGTATGGCTGCTTTGTTTCAAGGTGTTAAACGGGGTCAACCGCGCGCAAACGTTCAAGCTATGAAAACGCTGATTCCGACTGAATCAAGCTGAGGGGTCACGCAGAATTTGCGAGAAAAATCGAATATGATTATAGCAATTTGCGAGAGGAAACGAAAGCAGATAAATGAGAAATTTGGACTTTTGAACCACAAAGTTCGGTATATTTCCATTACTTTTTGTATTGATATAATTCGTTTTGATTGTAATGTTGAGACTTGTCTGCTTATTTTCTATTTTTTCTCTGGCTTGTTGCCCGAATTCTTAGCATTTTGCCCGAAAAATTTTGGCACTGGGGGGGCTGCAGCCCCCCTCGCCCCCCCGCCTCGTACGCCTGTGCCAACAGACGAAATAAGCGTGACATTAAGCCGCGTTATGCTGCCGTTGCACAGCAGTGACCCCAGGCGCAGATCCCTATAAGGTGTCCAGTAAACTTGTCAGACGAGAATTTAACACCGCTTAATCCGCCAACGTTTCTCCTCGCCTTAATTAATTTGAAGATATTCTCGTCACCGTACCATAACAGTAACATAAACACTTTCTTGTGTCAATGGCAGATACATGGTAAATACTTCTCTCCATATATTTATGTGGTTGGGTGAAGATTAGCTCACATTTCTGCTTCAAAATTAGAATCTTGGGTGTGTCTCCTGGACTAGTCCGGTGTACTGAAAGAGGTTTGAACCTGTCGGCCATGTTGTGCTATTGTGTATACACAAGTTGCTTTCCAAAACTAAAAAAACTTCCCTTGGAAACAGTCCTTTGGCTCCTGCAAGATCAGTGGAAATTAATCCCTCTGTTGCTAAATGATGAAGGTTATTATGATGAAGTGTATGAATTTCATCATATTGTATGAATAGTTTGTTTTGTAATTTAAGCAAATAAAGTATTTAATCATTGATCATTGTAAAACGCCATTGCCTCTTGCCATGCCAACCTCTATGATTGACGGAATAAACCTTTTTGTCCTTTGTTAATAATAATAATAATAATAATAATAATAATAATAATAATAATAATAATAATGAGGTTTTTTGGGCGCATTTAAAAAACTCAATGCGCTTACATTTCTATATTAAAAAATTAGCTAAAACTAATATAATGTTATAATTTTTCTAAGACACTAAAAAATAAAATAAGTGAAACAACTAATCAAAGGAAAAAATTAAGGTTACACAAAACTAGGTTAGCCCAATAAAAATAGATCAACAATAAAATTTCCGAAACAAAAATGTTTTTAGTGCAGATTTAAAAGTCGAAAGAGATGGTGCATTTTTGAGAGAGTCCGGTAGGCTGTTCCATAGTATAGGTGCATGGTTAACATTGTTGAAAGGATCAAAGGTGGGGGGGTTGAGAGTCTGACCTAACGTCCAGTTGACATAAAGCTTACGCTTACCTGATTTCTTTTGTACTCTTGTACAGAGATTTCAAAGAGTTGTGCATTTGTTATCCCAATTCCACAGAAGGTCAGATAATTCCTAAAAACCTTAAATTCAAAAACAAAATCAAAACTACTTAGCTCAGTTGCATACTATACATCACTTTGGCCATGGTGGTTGTTAGTAATCGGCGTAACGGCGGAGCGCGGAACGGCGTAACGAGAATCGGCATAACGAGAATTTTTTTCTTTTTTTAATAACTTAATTAATTTATTGCTAGGAACAAAATTAAGGCCCCGTCCGCACTGACCCGGGTAAATTTGAAAACGCATCGGCGTTTTCGGTCACCGAAAACGGAGCTTTTCAAAAACGTTCTCCAAAGTGGGTATCGTTTTCAAATTTACCCGGGCTAATGTGGACGGAAAACACTTTACGCGGCGTTTTCAAATTTCTCCGTTTTCAAATTTACCCGGGTCAGTGCTGGCAGGGCCTAAATTAATATATTTCCACTTTGCAGACCTGCAGACAGCGGTACCTGGAACCAATTTTTCTTTCTTTATTTCACACACAATAGGCCGCAAAATCGTTTGTGTGTTATATGATCCCTGGACTTAAGGTGGCCCGCGGGTATTTATGAGGCTGACAGTTCCCTTTTTCAAGCGCGTTTTAAAACGGGAAAACGTGAAGCGATTGCTTAGATTTTTGAGAATCTAAAAGAATAATCCTTAAACTATATAAAATCATAAATTTTGTGGCGATCAAACGCGATTTGTTTAAGCTGTGAGCGATTTTCGGAAGCCTTCGTTTTTATAAAATGTGATTATTTTTAAAATGCCACGGTGAATTTTTTTGTAATTACCTCAAAACGCTGCCAATCAGATAAAGTTTACGCACAACAACTTACAGGAAAATCCACTCCGTAGATTTCCTGAACGAGCTACTTCTTTATTTTGCCTTTAAAAACTGCTGTGTTATGCGTCTGTCTTGACCGTCGCATAAATATGATACTTATAATAACCATGTACCAGCCAGTTAGTAGTCAATAAAGATAGATATTTTTCTGCCGAATATTTGAAAATATCAAACAAATGACGTAATTTCAAATTGCGAAAAATTTGTCGATTTGTTTTTCATTTTTTTAATGCTGCAGCTACAACAGGATATTGCAAAGGTTTGTGCCGAGTTTCAGCGTGTTCCTTTCATACGGTTTGAAGAATTTCGGTCGGAAAGTCAGGTACATTTGCTTTCCAAGTTCTAGTCGCTTCGTAAACCCCGCATTTCGAATAAAGTTATACTGTTGTTTTCGAAGAGAGGTGTTACTTTCAAATTCCGCACGATCTTCTGCTGTTTGGAAACAACACGGCTTGAAATAGTAGAACTAAAATGACAATTACCGTTCCCGAAAATGTATTCCCTGGCGGCAGAAGAATTTTCGTGCGGTATTTGGAAGTATCACCTCTCTTCGAACAACAACACAATAATTTCACTCAAAATGCGGGGTTTACGAAGCGACTAGAACTTGGAAAGCAAATGTAGAGAGCCAGGATTTCGAGTTTATTGCAGAGTGAGAATTAATTAATTTAATTTTGTTCACAGAAAATAAATTAAAAAAGTTATTAAAAAAAAAAATACAGAAAAAAAACTGTTTACGCCGATTCTCGTTAAGCCATTACGCCGTTCCGCGTTCCGCCGTTCCACCGATTACTAACAACCGGCCATGGTCATAAATGGGCCCAAGCACTTTCTCCTGGACACTTTGAATAAACCCGTTTCGGCATGTCGTGAAACTAATACGAAAGTAATATAGGAAGCGGAGCAGAACAGTTCAAAGAGGAAAACCGCCCAGTGAAAACTAGAAACACAGAGCAGTAGCGAATCCAGACCTTCAGCTAAGTGGGAGGCCCGATCATCCAGGCCCTAAAATAATGAGGGGGCCCGCTCTTGAAAATATTTTTTCGGTCCTTCGTGCCTCTATTTGGCCAAAAATAAGGTATCCCCCCCCCCCCCGGGCCCTTCCCCTAGATCCGCCACTGCAGAGCGACTGCAGAACGCTTTCACCACCCCACACCAGAGCAGCCGCCATTTTGAAATAACGAGGTAACGAGGGCTCAGCTCGGTGTTTACCTTTTCATCCTTTTGGGTGAACTGGTGTTCGCCTGATTTCTTGTTGATGATCTGCGCCACTCCAATAACCTGCACAGAAACGAACATAGGTTGTGTGATTGGTAGGTAAATAATTGACGACATCAACTTATTTTAAATAATAATTTTTTCAAGGTACCTCTCCGTCATGACTTTTAATTGGCATACATAGAATACTGTGTGTTCTGTAACCGGTGGCCTTGTCGATTTCTGGATTAAAACGAGGATCCTGAAACACAAAAAAGCAAATCATAATTCGTCTTGAAAGGCTAAAAATGTAAGGAAAAAATCAAGCACAACATCTTGACGCAGTTTTTGTATAGCAGTCTGTTCACGATGTCAACAAAAATATTGATATGCCGTTGGTCAGGCCTTTTTTTCGCAAAAAGAACGCCTGAACGCAGGTTACCATACTCTAAAAAATGATCCGCAGCTTTGAAGAGTAAAACCTTAATGCCCGCTTTTCAGCACTTGATTAGTGTCCACAAATTTGATCATCAAATTTTTTAGCTAGAAAGGTGGTGTTAAAAGCAAATGATATATTTTAGAACATTTTTCCAACACTGAATTTCACGTCAGGTTTGCGGTCCCTTGTCAATTCCCAGCATAATCTCACCAATTAAATTAGCAGAACATTGTGACGCGAGGTACACAGTGACGCGAGGTACTTTTTTATACACATACAGCAAAAAACATGCTTACAGGGGTTTAGCAGCGAATGACGCGCACACTAGCAGTTTTCTTCTTCTTCTTCATTTGTCTCTTCTCATCGCCTTAGTTTTCTCACTTCGTTTACCGCTTCTCAAAACAATCGAAATCGTAGGCAGAAAATGACAGAGTCTTGACAATCAATTTTCAGCAACGTCAGAAGAGTGAATTCGTGTAACTTTTTTTAGTTGCTTACGCCCGTGTATCTAATGAGCCGTACAGAAGCTGGAAGTTACGTTAAAACTCGTTACTACATCCCCACAAAAATTAATTAATTCTCAAACAACCGATGCCGACTGAAAAGGGTGATAATTTTCTCGTGGCCGTTAAAAGGGAATAGTCACAAAAAGTAGCATCAAGGCAATTACATATTCAAAAAATACCACACGTATTTAGTGCATCTTCTGCGTTTGTTTTTAAACAGTCTCCTGCATTCCAAGTACGCACATTCACGTCAGAGCGGTACTTGTTGGACTCGTTTTAATCGATCAGAAGCGCGTGTTCTTTGTAAAAAAAAAAAAAAAAAAAAAAATGTAAATACAATTTTAAAGTCCATACGCGGGACGAGGTTACCCTCAGTGTCCGAGCCAGAGGCTCATGTATAAGACGTAGGACTGTAAGATCGAATTGGAATTTGGTAGTGTTGATTTTTGCGGAGGGAGGAAAACCGGAGAACCCGGAGAAAAACCCTCGGAGCGAGGACGAGAACCAACAACAAACTCAACCCACATATGACGCCGGGTCCGGGAATCGAACCCGGGCCACATTGGTGGGAGGCGAGTGCTCTCACCACTGCGCCATCCCCGCTCCCCAAAACAACATTTAAAAAGTAAAGTTGGCCGAACACGAGTCAAATTCCACTCGTTTTTAAAATGAAGCTAGGTTTATAGCAAAGCAGTTGAAAGTATTTAAAGAAGGAGGAAACGCTTCCTGTAAGAGGATCAAAGCGATTTCTTTGGGGGTTTGGAAACATTCGTACGACCTTTGGACAACATTTTGAAAATCTTCGGAAATCTTCGGTAAATCATATCGTCAAAAACATCGTAATTAGCAGATTTATATAATAAACAGAGTATTATGATGGCTTCTCGTGTTCAAATCGAAATCTGACTCGTTCGCTGCGCTCATTCATGAGTTATCGATTTGAAAACTCGAAGATAAATTTCATATATTCGCGCAACCATTTGATATCCTCTATTTATCACATCTCCCGATACCTATTTGCGGACATTCTGCACAACTCTCGATACCATTTGCGCGCCCACTTTGGGAAAATCGAGATTTTTTCTGTATAAACGGATATTATACGCGCGGACTTCAAGGATGCCTCCTCGGGTTTTGGCCTCTGGGCCAAAATCCTGGGCAAAAAAACCCAGCGGGGATAACAATTGTTCACCTCAGTGTCAGGGAATAATTGCCAACGAGACAGCCGAGCCAAGAGGCGAGGCTGTCGAGGCGGCAGAATCATAGAGCCGTGTGCGTATGAGTGTATAGGCAGAGAAAATCTTAAGTTCTGCGTAAGGGACTTTTTTTGACCATATTTGGGTGTAAGTAAACCCCATATTTGGGTTGTATTGTTCTTCCCAACTGGTTCCCAGTCTCTCACTCCTTGCTAGAGAGCAAATGACGAAAATGGCGTCCACGCGGCTCGCTGTTAAAATTTTCAATGTGGTCATTCATCCGTTTACCGATAAATACACCTTTAGGGAATTATAAATCGAAAGAGAATACCCTAAGGAATATTCGACCGCCGAAAAAATGAACATCAAGGTCTTCAAAGCGATGGAATAATATTTCGACTTTGGAGTTCTTTGATTTACGATCGAAGAGAGACATGAAAATCAAAAGCGGACTGTTGACTTCAAATAGAGTTTTCTTGACTTATGAGAATGCTGAAGTCGGGTAAATGCTTCCTTTTAATTAGTGTTGATTGTGTTTATAGTAATTGTTTGACCGATGATTTATTTCAAATCAAATACCGTTTATATTTTATTTGGCACGCATTTTCGCTCCGCGTAGGAATAACATCAATACAAAGCGACGCTCACTAAAATTACTGCATGTCATACACACAACAAAGTCAAAAGTTTTTTGCTTCTAACGGCAAAATGTAATGTTAACTTGAATAACATTTTTGTCTCCAAATAATCCTTGACCGTTCAAGTTTTGTTTTCTGTTCAAATTTTTCAAGTTTTGCGTAACTGAACATGACACTTCGCATGCGAGACCGAAATCTGACCCGTGCATTACCGTCTCTGATTTCTGAAAATTATTTTTAAAAAAGCATCTGAGCAGTTTTGATTTTGGGATTTGATTTATAAGAAGTTCTTAAAATGCAACTATCCCTTTTGTGGACGGAAACATTTTAACCATCGCGTGTTGTATTTAAAAAACAGTGATTAAACCTCATTTATTGCCTACATTTTGTGACATTTTAACGTTGAAAAGAATTTAAAGATTTGTCAAGAGTTATCAATCTGTCAAACCCGTAGCCTGCGTAGCAGACATCTGTGAACGTTTTTTAGTGTGTTTAAAAGAGTGCGCGATCGCGAGAATACGCGCGCTGGAAACTACGGCGCCTGCTACCCAGGCTATCAAGCCTGTGTCATTTATGAACACCAGAGAAATAGCACTTTTTTCGCATATTACCTAAATTACAATAGTTCTATCAACAACCATTCAATATCTGTTCTTATGAACAAACATGAGTATTTCGCTCGTTGGCACTTACCGATAGGTACAACTAGTTGTTTTTTCTTCACTATTTTTCACCGAGCTAAAAATCCACCATC
Organism: Oculina patagonica; assembly: GCF_052425735.1. Lineage (NCBI taxonomy): Eukaryota > Metazoa > Cnidaria > Anthozoa > Scleractinia > Oculinidae > Oculina > Oculina patagonica. Next base: position 12,802,263 of record NC_135759.1, on the reverse strand, counting down.
TTTATTATTTACTGCAAATTTGATGATTTCGACATTGCTGATCCTAGCAGTATGCAGGACGCGTGTCACTTATCAACCTAGTAAATGGCCTAGCTCACAGCGAGTCTCACGTAGCTCAGTTGGTTAGAGCGCCCAACCGGTATCTGGGAGGCCATGGGTTCGATTCCCGTCGGGGACTCAGATTTTTTCTTTGTCCCACGCTCGTGTCATGTAGAATAATTTCTTCACTATTTTTCACCGAGCTTAAAATCTACCATCTTTATTATTTACTGAAAATTTGATGATTTCGACATTGCTGATCCTAGCAGTATGCAGGACGCGTGTCACTTATCAACCTAGTAAATGGCCTAGCTCACAGCGAGTCTCACGTAGCTCAGTTGGTTAGAGCGCCCAACCGGTATCTGGGAGGCCATGGGTTCGATTCCCGTCGGGGACTCAGATTTTTTCTTTGTCCCACGCTCGTGTCATGTAGAATAATTTCTTCACTATTTTTCACCGAGCTTAAAAATCTACCATCTTTATTATTTACTGCATAGTTGTTTATTGTTAGAAATTTCCCCAACAGCGCGCGCTCTTATTGGCTAATTCGAGATCACATGACATCTAACAATAAAGGCTGTAAATACGCCATGCACGTTTGCAAAGCGACGAGCAACTTTAAAGGCAAAAGTTGACAACTTTTCTTTCGAAATTCTTATGAACGAAACATGCTCAGTGAACGTTGGCACAAACCTTTGAAATATTTTTTTAGCGCTAGCTTGTAAATAATGCAATACAAATCGACAATTTTTTGCAAGTTGCAACCATATCATTTGTTTGATTTTCACAATATTTTAGCGTTTAATCTTCTACCTTTATTGATTGCTAAAATTTGATATATATCTCCGATCTTTTAACCTTTTACAGACAATTTTTAAGCGATATCACCCTTCAAAGGGATGGATATTTTGTCAAGACGGCTCAGGTCACATTGGGCATGAAGCAGCTATCGCAAGGTCTCACATGTATGGCTCCCTACGGATCGGATTATCATGTATCTTGCTATGAGTGAACTTTAAAACTTCTTTGAGGTCATAACAAAAATTTCAGCGCGGCATATTAAAAATAATCGCGTTTTATTAAAAAAGAAGGCTTCAGAAAATTGAAATTGAAAAGCAGAGACCGATACAACGTAGAATGAGAGAATTAGTTTTGTACTATATTTCGGCTGGCCAAACCAGCCTTCTTCAGGTACAATGAAGTTTACATTGGCTATGTTTAAATTTATATGGTGATAATGGTATCTTACGAAATACCGGAAATACGTAAAAATAAATACAGGAAATATGTAAACAGCGTACTAGTATAAAACAAAAAATTAAAATATGCTAAGCTTAAAAATGACAACAAAATAGTATAAGTAAACAAACAAAATAATAGGTTTCTTCGCGTATGTTAAGGCCATCGGGAACAAGTGTTCTGCCTCTTAAAATTAAAAAAGCTTCCCCGGCCTTACGGATTGAGTCTCGGTTGGAGAAGACTTTTTCGATGATGGTTTGTCGGTAGGTTTGGTGTAAAGGTCAGTATTGATGTCACCGTTGTCAGTTAAAGAGACATTAACGTTAAGAAAAGGTACGTTAGTTGAAGAATGTGAGCTGGTGAATTTGATGGTGGGATGAATGCTGTTGAGATAATCGATGAAGACTTTTAGGTTATCCAGACCTTCAGTCCAGACATCCCCCGTAGACTTGCCTTACAAACGAAAGACGTCAACAAAAATAAACGTGTACCATTTATAACTACTTTTAATCCATCGCTTCCTCACATCTCTAACATTATTAAAAGACATTTTCATTTACTCTCTTCTAACCGCTGCAAAACTGTTTTTCAACAGTTGCCTGTTGTTGCTTTCAGGCGCTCCCCTAACCTTCGCGATTTACTAGTGAAGGCCAAACTCCCTTCTAATTTGACTAATCCGCATCCGCAACTTCCATCCGGTTCTTTTCGTTGTGGAAAGAACTGCGCCACTTGTCCTTATATTACTGACGGACTGACTAGCTATACCTTCTTTTCTACTGGTGAAACGCGCCACATTCAATCTAACCTGACCTGTGACACTCAAAACCTCATCTACATGATTCAATGTAACCGCTGTAATTTACATTACATAGGAGAAACTAAACGACGTTTAAAAGACCGATTTAATGAACACCGCCGTACCATAGATAACCCCAACAGTAAATCTAAACCCACTACAGCCGCACAACATTTCATTTCCTCGCCTAGCCACACTGCTAATGACATACAATTAATCCCCTCTCGGTGTAACCTGCAAGCGGCTCACGTTTGGGGTATGCACGCACGAGTGGCGAAGCCGCGAGTTTGCGCTTCTGCTCCAGACTGGTAACCAAGCTTTTCGGAACAGACGATGCCATTTCTGCTCTATAGTTAAGGCCTGGACTAGGTAGAAACTGCGCTCTGATTACGTACTGGATGAAGTTAGGCCTAGATAGGGCTATTATTAGACCTAAGTTAGATTCATGCTTTGGTTAGGGATAGGGTCACCTATTATAGGTTGTGACATTTTTAAAGAAAGGCACCTTGCATAATTAAATTTTTCGGGGTTTTGGCGGATCGACGTGGTGGTGTAGTGGTGAGAGCGCGCTCTTAGCATGTCAGAGATTCCGGGTTCGATCCTGGACGGTCACATGTGCATATGTTTTAGTATTTAATTTCGATGATAATGAAAAATTAATTCCAAGTGTCGCCAAAATGGTATTGACCGTTTATGGAAGGGAAAGTGCCTCGCCGACTCCTCCTCGCGCTAGACCATTGTTTTGGCCACTCGCGCTTGTATTCCTAAACGTAAAGGTGGATTTCCACTGACGCGTAAATATTTACGTACGTAAAACGTGCGTAAAAAAAGATACGTAGGCAAATTTCCACTGTCGCGTAAAAAGTAATAAAAAGCGTTTCCTTTTTACGCGCGTTGAACGTGCGTAAATGCCCGCCATACTGAATTATCAAGTTGGTGAATAGAGTGCTTGATTGTCGGCCATATTGGAGAAGTGAAACAATAAGTTGTTTTTCCTTTGGGAAAAAATCATTAACATTTTTATGCAAATATCTTGTTGTTTGACTCTTCCAACATGGCTGCCATGAAAACACTTTGTACCACACGCTAGAAAAAGAAATGCGTGAATATGACCAAGAGGCATTTTATAAATACTTCCGAAAGACACCATCAAGTAAAAGAGGATTTGAGGCGACCTTCCCGGATTGCCGTATGAACGAGTCCTCTGCCCAAGAGTTCTCCTTGCTGGCCTCCTTCGCGACCTTCCCGGTTCTGTAGCCAGTTCTATAGATTATTTCTTGAAATGTTAAGACTTTCTCGATGAGAAGTGTTTTTACATCTGAATGTTTTCCCAAGTAAATCGATGGGCGATTTAAAACAAAATGGTTTTCCACATAGTAAGTGGTGTCATGTGACGAAATCCAAAAGTATGATTGGGTAAATCGTTGCGTAACCGCAGACAGCCGCGAAAAAAGTTGAACTCGGTTCAACTTTTTTCAAAACCCCCAAAATCGCTACGTGCGTAAACGTGCGCGTCACGTGCGTAAATACCTGGAAAAAAACGTGGCATTGGAAATTGGACAACGTAAATTCGACGCACGTAATCGCGCGCGTAAAATTTCATTTTACGTACGTTTATAATTTTTACGCGCGTTAACGTGCGTAAACAAAAACGCGACAGTGGAAATTTACCTTAAGCCTGCTCGCAGCCTACTCTCATTGAATAATAAATACTAGTTATGCAACGCTTTGGAGTGGTATACTATGGAATACCCACGAGTCACTTGTATGTTGTTGGTATACACACAAGTCTTTAGCAGTTGTGACCTGATGCGAAGGCAGAAGGATTTTGGGGCTAAGTCGACTCTTAAGGTGGATTTTCACTGTCGCGTTTTTGTTTACGCACGTTAACGCGCGTAAAAATTATAAACGTACGTAAAATGAAATTTTACTCGCGCGATTACGTGCGTCGAATTTACGTTGTCCAATTTCCAATGCCACGTTTTTTTCCAGGTATTTACGCACGTGACGCGCACGTTTACGCACGTAGCGATTTGGGGGTTTTGAAAAAAGTTGAACCGAGTTCAACTTTTTTCGCGGCTGTCTGCGGTTACGCAACGATTTACCCAATCATACTTTTGGATTTCGTCACATGACACCACTTACCATGTGGAAAACTATTTTGTTTTAAATCGCCCATCGATTTACTTGGTAAAACATTCAGATGTAGAAACACTTCTCATCGAGAAAGTCTTAGCATTTCAAAATCGCATTCCAAATCGCTACGTGCGTAAACGTGCGCGTTTTTTTTAATTTTATTCATTAGTAAATTTATTTGTAAATTTTTAGCTTTATCTAGGATAACAGCTTTTACATGGGAATTCAGTTTCCCCCTGCTGTTATCCTCCCACTATTTTTTTATTATTATTATATATTTTATCTTTTTTGTTGTAAATATTTTTTGTAATGTTGGGAAATCTAATAAATAAATAAATAAATAAATAAAATAAATATAGAACTGGCTACAGAACCAAATTACACGAACGCATTAGTGAAAGAAAACGCCTGACGTCAGGTCACGTAGGCTTTGAACCGGCAATCCGGGAAGGTCGCCTCAAATATTCTTTTACTTGATGGCGTCTTTCGGAAGTATTTATAAAATGCCTCTTGGTCATATTCACGCATTTCTTTTTCTAGCGTGTGGTACAAAGTGTTTTCATGGCAGCCATGTTGGAAGAGTCAAACAACAAGATATTTGCATAAAAATGTTAATGATTTTTTCCCAAGGGAAAAACAACTTATTGTTTCACTTCTCCAATATGGCCGACAATCACGCACTCTATTCACCAACTTGATAATTCAGTATGGCGGGCATTTACGCACGTTCAACGCGCGTAAAAAGGAAACGCTTTTTATTACTTTTTACGCGACAGTGGAAATTTGCCTACGTATCTTTTTTTACGCACGTTTTACGTACATAAATATTTACGCGTCAGTGGAAATCCACCTTTAGTGACTTTATATTCCACTTCGTCATCTGTCCAAACAAACCAGTCAGCTTTGCTCATGCCTTAGATCTACCCGAGTTTTGTCCTCGCTGCGACATGTTAAACTATTTCCTTGAAAATCTTCAAGTTCCTAACGTAGGAAAACACGCGATACAAGTCAAACTGTGAGTGCAAAAAGAAAGAAAGAAAGTCGAAAGAAAGAAAGAAAATGGCGCCATGTGCTGTCTCGCGGGCTCATGTTACAGGTAAATGCACATCTGTCAGCGGTATAAGCGTTTTCGAATTGTTTTAGCAGGGGAAACGCTACCGAACGGTGTGAATGTGGAATTTCGAAAACGGAGAAAAAAAAATCGTTTGAAAACGGACACGAGTGGACATCATCACTATATTATAGTGATGATGGCATTGTTAGCGAAAGGTTAATTGGCAGTATTTTGTCACTGTTTCTTTCCTTTCCCTTCTACTGATCATAACGCAATGAGACATATCAGCGGAATTTTTTATATACACCTAATTGCAATAAGGTTGTCATAGAAAAAAGGAAAAAGGAAAAAGTCAAATAGGAATTAATTAAGCGCATGCATGAAATTTATTTGTACAAATGGCCTCAAAATGCTTCAAAATACGAATAAATCGATTAATCTTGTTACAGCATAAAAATGTGGACTTAAAAAGTGCAGATAAAACTCGTGAAATTTCTGTAAATGCTACGAGTTATGAAACTAAGCTAATTAATTCCTATTTATCTTTTTTCTTTTTTACTTTTTTCTATGAGAACGTTGTTGCAATTAGGTGTATATTCGAAAACTTAACAAAAATCGAAAAACTCGTCTATACTCTCGCCTTCGACTGTCTACAAAAAATCCGTTTACAAACTGTAGGTATTTTTTCTTAAAGACCGATCTTTTTAATACTATTTCGATGCAAAGGTTTGCAAGAGCAAAGAGCACTGCAGTCTGCCGCCGATAAAATCACCTTTCAACATCACTGAAAGCAGCTGTCAGGTTCTCCATTACAATACTGTGCTTAATTTAAAATACCGAATATGACAAAAGTGTTTATGGCAGGAAACTAATAAGACTCTGTTTACATTTATAATTTTGAATTGCAAATTGAAATTTTTGGAACTCAGATCTTAGCTAAGTAGGAAAATAGAAATATGTTTTCTAAATTTAACTATTTTGCTTCAAATAGTTTCAACATGTTTTTTTTTTTCAAAGCGAGTTGAGAAAAAGAGAGACCTAGGGATTTTTCAAACAAAATTTAATGATTTATACGTGGAAAGTGTTCTGTTAAAAAAACGTTTGTCGGCTTTATAACAAAAGCGAATAATTTAACTCTGACCAGGAAAACGATGTATGAAATCTCTATCGACGACAATCGACACTTTTTTTAGGTTTGAGTTGAGGTTCGACGGCTTCTGCCTCTTTAGCAGTCGATAGAGCAATTACCACTGAGTTAGAGCATAATTGCAGGATTTCGAAAACGTGTTAGCGGCGGCTCGCATTTGTCAGTAAAATGAGTTGCTATAGCGGTGCGTTACGTGGACCTTTTTCACCAATGTTCATATTAAAAAACTAGATTTTTTTCTTTGGTCGAAACGCAATTAGTCAGGTGTTTATCGCTGACGGAATAATATTTTACGATAAAATTTAAGAACCATATGAGCTGATAAGAAGAGAAGATTATTGTTTCTTCTTTTATAGTTATTCGGCAAAATTAGAGACAGCGGAAAATACGTTATATATTTAACACTAAAAAAGCCGGGTAAAACACTGAGGTGGAATTCAGTTGGATGATCGATGTCACATTTCCTAAAGTGTTATCTTTAAACAGAAAATAGAGCCGAGGATAATGTCAATGAGCTGGTAGCAGGGGTATATGCATCGAATCAGTACTGAAGAAACTGAATTCAAGTTAGTAGCGTGTTGGCGAGGAAATGTTTCATTGTCGCTGCCCCAATAAGTTCGATGACCGCATAGTTTCCATTGCTTTCTGTTTTGGTCGCAGCTAACTTCTTAAGTCTCTTAACGATCTCTCCTTGGTATGAAAATCATGATCCTCGTAAACACAGCGAGTTTCAAAATACCCTTAGCTAGCTGGGTACAGACACACTAGCGCAGCTGCGCGGTTTGTAACGTATATGTTCCCAGCATGCTGGAAATTTTTCAATATTGAGAACCGTCTGGGACGCGTTTGGGAACGTTTTTGAAACTTGTTTGCCGCCTTTCTTTCTTAGCAATCTCGCCATGCATGTCAAAATTAAGCTTTATTTATTTATTGTGCAAAATTTTCTGTCTCCATTTTAACCAGGGCTTATAGGAGTAGTTTATCAAATGAGATCGTAGTGACGGTTCATTTGCTCATTTTCGCTAATTAATAAGAACTTGCCAAAATTGAAAATAAGTAAAAATGTCTATATTTTTAATTCTGAGAAATTTTTTTTAATAATTAGACAGTGTTGCTGCAACAGTTCCCAGTACAGCAGTTCATGTTAAACAGCTGGTTGTTGACAAAAGAAATGAATTTTAAAAAGCGTCCATAACGTCATCGAAAGTAAGGCATGTGAACAATAAATGAAATGGTTATCAGTGCGCTCGTGATGCTTTTTCCCCTGGTAAATTGGCTTCCAAGAAAGCAAAGCCAGAATTTTTCCTTTCACTGGCCGGCAATAAAAGAGAACGTTTGTTGATTTAAACAAACTTTGTTTACCTACTTGGAAAGCAAATCTACACAAGGCAATATTTCCATAATCATCGAACGCTAATATCCTTTCCGTTTTAGGCCTGGAATCCGTTGAGATAACTCGTTATCAGAATAGGAAATCACGAATCACAAACATTGCCCAGTTCGGTGTTTCAGGACGATCCACCTAAAATTTAAGATCACAGAGCGTCTTGGGGAACAAGCAGTTATTTTCTCGGAGTATTTTGTTTTCCGATCAACTTTATTATCATTATAAAATCGAAAATAATTGCGAACTTACCGAATATGCGTCCTTAATGTTGATAGTTTCGCCCGTAGCAGCCGTATGTCCTGCAATACCAACTTCTAAAGGAACACAAATTTCATCTTCCTCCGACCTTATTGCCTCGTCGAGCGTGGATTCAGATGTCACGTCGAATAGCTTAGATACCAGAACTTTATTTTCACGCGAACCGCGCACGAGAAAAAGCGAACAGCGATCCGAATTTGTCAGTATACTGACGTTGACAAGAATCTTGTGGCTCAACATGTTTATGTCTAGTTCGTTGGCGATATCTCTGATTAACTCCATAAACAATTCTTTTTCGTCCAAATCTTCCAGATTGGATTTACGACGCGGTACAGAAGGTTTCCTTCCATCACACGCCAATCCGAATATTGAGTTCAGTTTGCCATCTGTTTTGAGAATTATTTGAGGTTTGGTGCTGTCTCTTTGGAGATGATTCACTTGCATGGCTCGTGATCCAGGCCGGTGCGATCTGCTGCTCATCCAGTTGTCAACCATAGCAGATGTAGCTTTTCGTTCGAAGTAGCTCTTGGCAAAGTCATGATGATCATCCAAATATTTCTCAACTAGATCGTTATTCAGTGGTGCTCCGTTCGCCATTGTTGAGAATTTCTATTTATGGCTTATTTCAAAGTGGCAACAGCTTCATCGCTGACAGTAGTCTTTGAATGGTTTCTATAGTCCGAACCATGTCAATATTTCCTTCAAAATGTTTTCTTTGCTGATGTGACACAAATAAGTGAATTGACTTTACGTCACAATAGTTAATGGTGCATTAGTTCCGCGCGCGTTCGTCACGCAGTAACCATTTAACATTCTGAAGGAAGGAAGTTTGGAAAACCTAATCTAATTACAGTGTGAACCAGAAAACCATGACCACTTTACTCACTCTATCTTGCATATGTAAATTTTTGCAGAAAACCATCAAATGATAGCTCAAACTTCGGGAAATATAAACAAATGGACAGACCTGGAGTCAGCAAGTTATTTTTCGTGAATAATTTGTCAACTATTTTCTCTACTTCCTATTTCAAAGTATAATGAAAGTGTTCACAGTTTTCGTGTTCTCACTGTAAGCGTTTTCTGTTTCCAGACAAAACAGAAATTACCATTTGACAGTTTTGGTCCCAGTGTTATTTTTTAAAATGAATACAAGCGGGGTAGACTTTCTCAAAGTTGTTCGCTCGTTTTCGGGCTTCACGCTCATTGATGGGTGACCCTATTCGGCGGAATGGAGGAATGACAAAATGGTCAGTTTGCGGTTTAAGGTTGCGCAGGACCTTTGAAATCATTTTGTACGTATTTATTTAAAGAGTATGAACAAACTGCGAGTCTGCGACGAGTGAAGCCGACAACAATCGAAATATTCATGACACTAGAAGTTGCTAATAGCAAGTTAACTGCTGCAAAGTAAAGTAAATTCGTTACATCAGTGAGTGAAAATATTGCCTAAATAACTCCCGGTCAAAAAGCTTAGAAAGACGATCACTAACAATAGATTTTTTGTTGAAACATACCACTTTGAACGAAAATTTCATTCATATGCCGGGAAAGAAGACCAAAGAAGGTTTGAGGAAATGTTTAATATAACACGCGGGAATGCGTGATGAAACATTTAACATTGATGTTGTTGTCATGCTGCTTCTTAAAGGTCAAATGAAGTTTCAAAGTTATTGGACATTGCACCGCAAAGTTATATTTCAACTTAAAAAATGCTTATAAAGGTTTTTGCACCGGTTTAAGACGGCTGAGAACTAGCTGAAATATTACGAGGCCTTCTTATAATTCGCTTTCATTATAAACAAAAAAATACTTTCTGAGCCTTAAACGCGAAATATGTACAGCAAAAACTACGAAGATTATTTGCGAAGGTTCCCGAAAAACGTCTTCATAATGTCCGCGCGCAGGAATGGAACGAGCTTTGAGCTTTTTGGCGTCATAAATTGCTGTTTCTGATGGCTTTGCGATCGAATTGCACGTTCTATTTTATGATACATTGCTTCAGCATTTCACCCGGTGAAAAACGTCATATCTTTTACGTCTGAAAATGTGAAAATCCGAAACATTCCTATGACCTTCCGTTCCGTTTTACTATTATTATTATTATTTGTATAACTCACTTCGCAGCACCTTACTTGCTATCAGCAACTCCTAGTAATTATAATAGTAGGAACGGAAGGTCATAGGAATGTTTCGGATTTTCACATGTTGAGATGTGAAAGATATGATTTTTCTCAGCGAGTGAAATGCTGGTAATTCACTTAGTTTATATCTAAATGTATTCTCACCAAAAGTTAATTAGCCTACAAGCGTGCAGGTTCACGTGAAGTTCGATCGCAAAGCCATCAGAAACACCAATTTATGACGTCAAAAAGTTCAAAGCTCGTTCCAGCGCGCGGTCATTATGAAAACGTTTTCGTGAAGCCTTCGCAAATCTTTGTAGTTTTTGCTGTATATATTTCGCGTTTAAGGCTCAAAAAGTAAATTTTTTTCTTAAATTAACTTTGTTATGAATAATTTAAGTGTTTGGTTGCAAAAATAATTTCGAAATTTAAATTACCGGTATAAATTGAGTAAGTTTGGCTTTCGTGTTTGACAACAACTTGGCTTTACTTGATCTTGCATATTTATAGTTTTTTCTGCACTTTGACTGACTATTACAAGAGAAAGCGACATGTTGGGATTAAACACGCTCGGAAGTCGTTTCTCGAAGAGTATTGCACGGATCAAATCGAGAAACATCTTCTTCAGTTTATTCCAGAGGTTTTTAAAGCGCAGTGTGGCCCAAGTTTTTGCTTCTTATTTGTTAGAAATTTAGCTCTGAAAATGTCAGGGAAAAGGTACTGAACAGAAGTAAAAGCGGCAGCACTTCAAAATTTAACTTCTTGCTCTTTAGTATAAAGGACATCGCAAACGACAAACGCAGCTTCCACATTTTACATGCCACTGATCATACGTACTGCGTGTACTCAAAATCATCGCCAGCGAAAAAGTCGAAAATCGAGTGTGTCGCATATATAAAGCGCTGTTTTTAAACATGCCTGATTTTCTCGAAATCTAGATTGACTCTTGGTCAGGGGGGGGGGGGGGGAGGAAACAACTTCCCATACATTCTCTTATATGAAATCTGAGCGATGCTCTCACAACTCGCAAAGCAATCATCGGGGTGGTAGTCAGCGGCTGTCTCTAAGGCGCATGAGCAGCTCCTTTCTTTGTGAACTTGCCAAAACACATTCTCGTTCCCAGAGCCTCCGTTTCTTTTGGTCACGTGGTCGGCGAAACGAAGGGCTCTGGTAACACTGACTACCGGATGTCGTAAAATCCACGACATCCGGTAGCGCATGCCCTCTGCATAAATGGTTGTCTGCGCCTGCTCAGTAAAAGAAAGGGGAAGGCTGGGGCTGACTGAGACGAGAAGAAAGCGAATTTTAAAAGCTGGTTTTGGCAATTCAAGTCGTTGATATTTTAACTTACACAATTCGATTCGTTTGGAACTCATTGAATTGCATGGCTGATAGATGTGTTGATGTTGTTGTGTCGTCTCTACACGCAACATTATCTGACGGCAGATAGAAAAGTTAGAATCCAGAGGAATTGGAGTTATAGTGTACATGGAGTCGTGGATATCATCAGCTGATAACATTCCGACGGTTGATGATACTGTGAAATTTATTTATGGCCATGCGGAGGTATTGTAGAAAATTCAGAACCAAAAAAGCCGCTGATCGACGAGGTATCATTCTATTGAGCAGCGGTAAGAAATATCACATTGAATTTCAAAGTCTTCATGTATTCATGAACTCCATTTAGTGTGTATATCTTGTATAAGCTAAGTTGATGGTGCAAATGTTTGCAATATTTTTAATGCAATAAAAAGTACAACCGAGTTACACCTTGCAAGAGATGTACTTGTCATTCGTTCATAAACGAAGGTCTGCTTCGTGAATATGTTATTCCAACAAACTCCCAGTGTTATTCGGTCTTTTTTTCCGGTAACATTTTCAAACTTTCCGCTGCATCTTCAATTGTTTCGATGACCGGAAGTATAACCAAAATTGCGTAGAAGCGTTTCGTTTTTTTACCTAATTACGCATGCAGTTTTTATCAGCCAATCAAAAAAATCATATTTTTACCGTTACCAGGGCCACTACGTCATGTCATTTTAAAAAATACGCGTGGCCCTGGGGAAGAGGATGGCCAAAACAATAACAACATGGGAACAGTGGGAGAGTTCGATTATTTTTTTATGGTAGTAAAAAAAATAGGTTTTCTAAGTTTTGTCTTTAAAGCAGCGAAAATATCTCCGGAAAGGTTCTTGGTGTGAATATGTGGTGTTTGTTATGAAATAAAACCACCACGGAAATAATAATGAAAACGTAGCGATCGAATATCCCCGCGCCGGTCGGAGCTATTGTTGTTGCTCTATTGTTTCGAAATTGTTTGTTGACTTGGTCGTTCTTTGTTTTACCTCATCATACAATCCCCATGTGGGCCAGTTGATATTCGTGGTACAATTATTTGCATTTCAGCACTAAAAAGTAGTACGGCATCACAAAATTCTGCGTTCTTATAACTACACGGCGATGACGAAATTTTCGGAAAAACACACTGCATTCAGATTTTTAGTCAAGAGAATTGAAACTCTTTATGGGAAGTAATTCCACGGCTTGAAAGTCGTGATTGCCATAGCATTCATTTCGCGGGAAATAGTCCGGCGGCTTAGCTCCTGAATTGTGCGATTTTTGATACAAGCATTAAATTTTGCAGGATTACCACAGGTTGCCCAAGCATGAAATTTGCATATATTAAAGTAAAGTGGCGGCCTTTTGAAATATAAGAGTTTATATGGGTTTTAAACGGAAAACTTTTGAGCGATAAATAAAAGCGTAAATTCTAAATAAAGTTGATGGAACATGAAATGGTGTCGTTTGTTTTTGTTACAGCGTGATTTTAAGCAATTTAGAGTTATTTTACGTCTATTTACTGTAACATGTTTATCGTACATAATAATATGACAAGGTAGGAAACCTTGGTCGCTTCTAGCGTTCGACATGTAAATTCTGCAAATTTATGCAGAAAACAAACAAGTCAGTCTGGAATGCACTGAGCTAGCACCCTTGTGAGCTCTTGTGCTCTGATGCGCTCAATAACGCTCTTTTCATTTACTCAATGACAAATTTAGAATTTACGCTTTTATTTATCGCTCAAAAGTTTTCCGTTTAAAACCCATAAAAACTCTTATATTTCAAAAGGCCGCCATTTTACTTTAATATATGCAAATTTCATGCTTGGGCTACCTGTGGGAAAACAAGTTAAGCATTTACATACTTATCAATTCTCGATATAGTGCCAACGCCAATTTCCTATTTTCAGCTAGTAAACAGCAATGAAATTTTCAGCCAAGAGGCCCCTCGCCCACGAAGAACTTCTTCTTGAGCTTTTATGCACATTTTATTGTAGATTTTATTTCAAAAAATACATATATGAATGTTTTAAATTAGTTACAATTGTTATGCTTCAACCATCTTTTTTATACAATTTTTTTACTAGGAAATTATTGCATGGAAAAAGGTTTTTCGTTCCCCACCCTCTACCCCCTCGCTTTTTTCGTTTTGCGCTAGCGTCCAGGTCTCTCGCGATTCAATCCCCGATCCCAGCGTTCGCCGTTCGATAACAGAAGAAAAATACGAAAATATAGAGGGCTAAATTACAGCATTTTATTCTAAATTTTGTACGTGCGACTTGTGTCACTACCTGCCATATTAGTATTTGTCTATAAACCAGGACAAACAAATATTTCACGAAATTTCATTGATAGTAATATAAATTACGGTTTCCATGAAAACTGACGTTTTTCGGGCTTGGCACTATATCTGTAAAAACTTCTTTTGGGTACCACTTTCAGTGTGCCAAATTTCATGCTTGAATCAAAAAGTGCACAATTCCACTAAAGTTTCGAGCTAAGCCGCCGGACTAAAAAGATTAGCCTGCAGAACAGGCGGTTTACTTTTGCGGGGTTATTGCGAGGCCGCGCGAAGCGCGACCGCTCGCCCTCGTGTGACCCGCTAAGTAAAAACCTAGCACTTCGCGCTTCGACCCGCAAAATAAACCGCCTGTTCTGCAGGCTAAATTAAAAAAAAAGATTGCCTGTTGCATCATCGTCCAAAAACCGCTGACTACATCGTGAATTGATCGCGTTGCAAGTTGTGAGAGCATCGCTACTCGGTCAAAACAAGATGGCGTCCCAAACGGAGCTTAGAAACATTATTTTGCTTGAAAAAAGGGTTAAAAACGTGTTTCCAAAATTGTAATTTTGGCAAAAATGTCATGAAGAACATTAGAAGGTTATCATCCAAGGTAGCAGAGTTGTCTTCAGCCACCGAACGTCGTAAAAAGAGTGGAAATCGAGTAAGTCGATGCGTAGTTTCGTACGGAGTTCGTTCGTAGATAAACCAGCGTATTTTCCTCCAATTATATGTTGCACAAAACTACAAATTGTTAGAATTGAATGCATCGAGAGTGGGTATAATACGGATCGAAATTGTTTTATCACTTCTTTGAATTTGTGATATACCGTTCTTCCTAGAAACACTAGACGTTTTGACGAGGAAATCGTTGTGTGAATGTAATTATATGCGTGTAGTGGATTACTGTGTGAATTGTCTGTATTTTTAAGTACTTTGTGGAATTTTAAATCAAAGTAAAACTATTTTCAGAATTCGAAGTTTGTGGAAGTTTAAATCTCGTTAGTGCCAAACGATAACAGGTCAAGTAAAATAAATAATTATTTTTGTTTGTGTAAATAATATTTCATTCATTTTGGCTCGTCGCACAATCTTTCTCACACTTATCCTCCTCGCGTTTAGCATAAGCATGGAAACTAACTTTGACATAAGGCATACTACTAGTAGGCCGACCATGTCGGTTTTTTGCCACTGCCTGCTTACTTTACCTTACAGATACGTCGAACGCACTCCCCTTATCTCTGATTACTACTAGTATTTATTTTAGATATGTTAAAGTGTAGCAAATTGACTACCTGTAGACTATATTTTACAAAATCTGTAAAAGCGTTTATAAGTAAATCAAGAATTAAGTTTTTCGCAACATTTTGTTTATACCTACAATTGATAGTCGATATCTTTCAACAAATTAAATTAAAACTGACACCTCCCTTTTGTAAAAAGGTTTTTGATAGTAATAGATATTTAACAACTTAAAAGAACCTGAGCGAATGGCTACGATTACGAAACATTTAATTTTGAATAACTGCGCTCAACTACCCCGAAACAGTATTAAAGCGCCTATTCCATATTTAACGGGATATATATATCTGAAATGCTCTTACAGAATTTTATTTAAAACTAGCCAGCAACAATATAAATGGTCTTAATATTGCAGTCGAAAGTTAGAGCAGAAAACCATTGCGAGGTGAAAGAGGATTTTGTTTATCTTGTTCCTTGTATATTCCCATTGCAAGCCCCAAAATGGGAGCTGCCGCAAGGAACACGTTAAATGGCCACAACGGCTGAGAACATAAGGTCTCAAAAAAGATAAATAAGTACACTGTACTTACAAAGAAGGGGGGTGTGAAACAGACCTAACTTAAGCTGGGGGCGTGGCTGTTTGGAAGCTGTTTTTATAGCGTATAAAATGGCGCCCCTGTAACTCCGATAAAGAGCATATTGTCCCGTGTGATTAAGGTCTACACCATCCTTACACAGGACTGAAACGTTTGGCTTTCGAAGCCCCATTGTGGGGCCACAATTCGGCAAATGGTAGTGTCTCCAGAACCACGTGGAGGTACTGGTTAAGCAGGGCAACACGATCGTTATATGAAGGGGTGCTCTGTGGACAAGCATCACGGGTAATTAGTAAATAAACCCCTTCAGGCGGCTGGTATATTGGAGGATAATGCCCGAGGCTGAGAGATTGTCGAAAAATGAACAGTTGGCCGAGAAGCGAAGCTTCGAGGGCAACTGTGAAATTTTGAGGACAATCTTTCAGCCAAGGGCATTATCCTCCAATATACCAGCAAGCCAGAAAGGGGTTTATTTATTTTATAACCCTCCGATTAAATTCTACAACGCGTTTTATCGCCAGTAATTTATAGGAAAAACCTACGTAATAAACCCTCCGTAGCTGTGGTTGAAACAAATGTATGTTGATTTGTTTACGTGATTTTTTAACTCGGTGCTTTCATTTAAAGTTAGAATTGAGTGTAAGGTGACTTCATTCGTTTGTTTTGTGCTTCCTACAAAATCGGGCGACGGATATCAAATCGGACGGGGTATATTCGCTGATACCCGTCGTCCGATTTTGTACCACGTGATGCGTTTTGTCCAATGAGCGCGCGCAAAAATTAATGGGTGGGTTATAATTGTTGACAAACCACGATAAATTTGATATTGAAGTGAGCATGTAAGTGCTACACAAGGGTCTCTATTTTAGAACCCACAATTTCAGGTTTGGCGTCCCGAAGGGAAAGGTCATTGGAACCTATTTCCAAGATAAGTATCGGGTTGAAATCCCTTAACTTTTCGAAGATCGAATGCATTTATTTTGTCCACGGTGCGGCCCCAACCCCTTTCCATGTTATCTGAGCTGAATCTGGAAGGTTATCATTTCGAACCCTCTTGACCAACTGGGCGAGGAATGCTGTAAAACGACGAACAAAGGAGTGGCCCAGAATAAAAACTTTGGGTTTAGGCATCATGGCTGATATAAAAACAAGAAGGATATACTCAACTCTGATTCCGCAAAAAAAGAAGATCGATAAGATTTGAGGAACAGTCGTCTCAAATGCCGAGGTTGTGGAAAGTAGTGAACTCACAGAGTATTAGGTATGGCGGAAAATAAATCCATTTTGTTATGCCGTACGCTATTTAGTTTAAACGCGAGTTACTTAATATGGTCCACCGTACTATGAATATTATGGGCACTTATATTTTTCGATTGAGATTTCGGATACCGAGGCGGGGGTGGCTAATTATAGAAATTTTAACCCGGTTTTTGTAGTGAGCTTGAATAATAAACTCAGTACGGAGTAAGTACGAAGATATTGCGACTTTGTCACTTCTACACGCATAATAATTTAATTTCTTCCAGCTGTGTAATTTATCGAATAAGTACATGCTTTGCGTACTAAATTCGGGAATCGTTAATGGGCTTTACGCATTCTCGAACGATAGAGTTACTTCGCCACCGTCTTCGATCTACACCGCTATCACTGGCCACAATACTTCCGCTGAACGAACCTCCACCTGTTGGCCGAGAGCCTGTGCTAGTAGTAGATGTGCCTGTATATCGGCTTCTACGGAAAAGTTTGTAAAGTTTACGAAATGCCCTTCTATAGCTGCGATTGAGGCAGCTATAGATAATCGGATTCAGGCATGAACTAGTGTACTCCATCCACTTGATGACGTTTAACAGTGAGCTAGGCACTGGGCAGGATTGATCATAAGCGTAGCAGAGAATGATAGCGAAAAATGGCCCCCAACAGAGCACGAACAAACTAATCAAAATGGCGATAGTCTTGGCTGCTTTAACATCGCTTGCATAGTTCCGGCCTGTCCGCAAGCGATGCACGTGTTGTCTAGCAACGAGATAGATCCTTGCGTACATGATGATCATTATAAACAGAGGCAGGAAGAAGCTAGCGCAAGCGATGAAATGCATATAGCTTGGTTTAGTGGGCCAACTTGCTAGTCGTAATCCCGAAACCAATATAGCGTATAGCCAAACAAAGATAATCATAGAGATAGCTCGTAAAGAGGTCATAACATTAGGGTAGGAAAAGGGATCTGTGATAGCTGCATGTCGGTCAATTGAAACAGCGGTAAGGTTCATAATTGAAGCGGTCCCACACAGAATGTCCATACAGTTCCAGAACGTTCTCAGCTGCTTACTGAACATCCAGCGATTTGAAGTTACCTGTAGTGCACACCAGAAAGGCATCGCTACCATGGCAACCAGGATATCAGCCGCGCTAAGACTGATAACAAAATAATGACAGACCGTTCGAAGTTCCTTAAACAAATAAAAACAGATGCAGACGAGAGAATTTCCAATTAACGTGCAAATTACCAGAATGCTTCCTAAAAGAGCTGCGAAGATGTGTTCAATATCAGGATGAATGCCTGTATCTGATTGGTCGTTGCTGTCTGAAGACTCGTTCATTTTGATGGGTTCTCGCTTCTGTTTGTTTGACCTGCGAAATAAACATTTTTAGCAACTGTCCTTGGCTATGACGACAGCGAAATCAATAGCATTACTGTGTGCAATGCCTGATTAATTTAAGGCACTATAAAAAG
Source organism: Oculina patagonica (assembly GCF_052425735.1). NCBI lineage: Eukaryota > Metazoa > Cnidaria > Anthozoa > Scleractinia > Oculinidae > Oculina > Oculina patagonica. The sequence continues at coordinate 12,783,897 of NC_135759.1, read as the reverse complement.
ACAAAAGTACACATAAATGTTTCAACGGTCAAGATTTGTTTTGTTTATGACAAGAATAATTTTTTCTTATTATTTTTCGTTTGGTTTGCTTGCCTAAATATAATGTGATGCACATAACTTTAACTTCCCGCATTATTCGGTTCAATTTTCTTCCTCCTGGACTAACTCGGATCTATATATTACTTGTTATTCTTTTTGTCCTAAGGGCTTTAAAGATTGTTATAATGTGTATTTTACGTAAGTAATATATCGCAGTTGTTACAATCTAGACCTGGAGAAAAGGAGATATTTTAAGAACACAATGACTTGTCATGGCAGTTTAAAAACCGTGTTTATCTGATAACAAAACAACTTACCTTTCTAAATAAGACGCTGATTTTGCACATATTTCCAACCCCCAAATTTAATGAAAGAAAAAGTCGTCAGAATATTGTCCTCCTTATACTTTAACAAGAAATAATTATCCTTTTGATGTTTGATTTCATGTTCACCGACAGATGATACAAATCAGTCCAAAATGATATTTAGGAGCAAAACCTTGCCGGCTTTCAATATTCCAAAACAACTAATTATTAGCATGTACAGCTGTTGCAGGTGGAAGGTTAATTTGAAAATCGACACATCAAGCTTAGCGGCGATTGGCGAACTGCAGCTTAAGGTGACTTTACTCTCTTATGAATATTTCATACCAGATTAATTTTTACAAAACATAACAATTATCGTGGAAACCACTCGAAGAGTTTTTCAAAAACCTTATGTTTTGCATATCAACACAACTAAATCGTTAACGTTGTTTTCACGGGGTCAACTGTACAATGATGGTCAAAACACAATTAAAAGTTAACGTTACTACATGGTGGAAAGTTGCCATCGAAACCACATTTGAATTGTATATAGCAATACCTTACCGTTCAAGTAAACATAAATATCTCTTCTGCAATACCTATTTGAAATTTGAGCATCTGCCGGTACAAAAAAACGATGATGGATCAGATTGAAATGAATATTGATCCAGCTGGGAGCTCTTTTAGAAAGCGGTGATTAAATCACCTAATCGTATCTTCTCTTTGTTTTTTTTTAAACAATAATAAAATGAAAGTGACAGTAGAAACATTTAAAAATATACAGGTAATAAATCATCTCTTACCAGTTCGGTGTTGATGGTCACTTATGGGCGATCTGCAATGGCTCCAATGTTCCTCAGAATTGGCCCGACAAGACAATTGACAACAACCCCCGAGAACCTACAGACAGAAGAGGCCCAGAAGTGGTATTGATCGATCGGACTTTACATCCAGCTCGACCTGACAAAATAACATATGACATGCATAAACAGTATGATCCTGCATAAAACAGAAAGTTTAAAGTTTATGAAAAGTCATATCTCGAAACATGCATGAACCTTTATTCACGCGTATACTTACCTTATTGTTATTTATTTATGCGGGAACTTAATTTCGCAAAAATGGAACGGGCATATTTCGCGAGACTTAATTTTCGCGATTTGGCCAAAAATACGTAATTAACATAAAAAATACAATAGAAAACGTTTAAAATAAATTTTCGCGGGTCTTTAATTTCGCGATTTTTTGAAAATCGCGAAAATTAAGTCCCGCGAAAATAATAAGGTAAGTATGCGTGCGAATAAAGGTTTAAAGGAAGAAAGAAACATACCTCCTTGCTATACAAAGTACGTAAGTACTGTGTAGGTATACTATGCATTATGTAAGTACCATGTAAATACCATGCTTACAAAATATATGACTGCATTGCCCTGGAGTATAGAGAACGTGTTCATTGGCATGCTTAAGTATTGTCCATGAACTGCTTTTCTCACGGCGATGTTTTTATTATTAGTTGTTTTCATAATTAGTTAATGCCATTAAAATTTTAAAATCTTAACTTTCGAGCTTGCAACGCTAATTTTTTAACATATTCAAGACACAAGAAACATTAATCTCTATGCAAACTGTACTATTGGCTCAGTGCTTCGTTTCTGAAATACAGCATTTGAAGTTTTTGTGATGTCTCAGAAGAACGAGTTGTAAAATTGTCACAAAACTGACCTTTTTAAGCTAGGCCGGTTTACACGTTACGATTTGTCGGCTCGATTTGGCTCAGATTTAATAAGAAAATGAGTGCGCATTTCAAAATTGGCCCTAAAAAATCTGTTGCAGTGTCAGAGATTTAAGAAATCGGGCCGATTCCATCTTTTTAATTTGAATACGCAAAGAAAAGCCTGTCGACGAATCACAACGTTTAAATTTCCTTGGAACAAATCGGGCCGACAAATCGTAACGTGTAAACCGGATTGACAAGTGTCACTTATTTTTAGATCGATGATATTCAATAATAATTTTTCTTTTGCATTTGATTGGTTCTCATTGTTGGTACAACGTTTTTGACAGTTTTTTTTTCAGATTTATTCAAAATCTCTCTGAATCATTCTGTAATTTTGTAAGAAATTATTACCCCTTTCATGTGCAAGCGCGCACATACGCGTTCTTCCAAATATAGACAATCTTTGGACACAATATTTAGTTTAACATAAGGGTATTAAGTACCAGACCTCTCTCAAAAGTAAACTCACATGTTTTTCGATGTTTTTGGCCATCTTGGTGAGTTTCAGAGCAAATTTTGCCGTGTTTTCGCGAATTTCTTCACGCCTGCATTACATGAGAAAATTCTGGGGCTTTAAAAATGGCAGCACGACGAAATACAACCGAGGAAGTCACTGAAATCGTTATGAATTTACTTTGTGATGGCAATAAAAGTGAGCTGAGTGACTTCGAAGGTTTGGAAGAAACAATAAGGACGAAATGGATGAATTTTCTGATGGGAGCGACGTGGAAGCCAACAATGACATGGAAGTCAACCCACCAGTTAGACATGGAAATGTCTTCCGGTGTTGAAGAGAGTGCGCTCTTCCTGACGCTGCGCAAATGGATGGAGAAAATAAACGATCCTCTACGTTTGCAACTCGTCAAGATGGAGGAGGGGGTCCAGGTGGCGATAAACGGCGACCAGAAGATGAGGCAGTTTTAGGGGATCAAGGCCTTGCCCCCATTTCTCATCAAAACCCCTCAAGAAAGTGCCCAGAATCTCTATTTCGGGTCGGTGACTTTCGCTGCCGCGGCGGCAAAATTTGGCGACGACTGTCTGACTGACTATCACTACCGTGCTTTACGTCAAGTGGTTCGCCAGCGAGTGTTATCCAGACCCCGACATCAGCCGCCGAAGTATGCAATACAATCTTCACCGAAGAGCAGCATGTTAGGGATTTCGTGAAGAACAGTGAATTGCCCCTGTTGGAATGGAGCCGCGAGCGCCACTCTCGAATAGCAGACGGACTGGAGGAAAAAAATGTCCGGGAAAGAAGACGATCCCAGCTTCGTCCCTCAGACTGACAGCGGGTCGTCCTCTGACGAGAAAGCATCCCCTCTGCAGAAAGCTAAAAGGCGAAGGGTGACCACTGGCAATGACGGTCTTAACAATCCCGAGGTGTACCCGTCCCTCACAGTGGCCAACCTTGAGCCCGCCAGCAGCTTCGACCTCGCCCCTGACAATGACGGTCAGAGTAACTCCGAGGTGTCGCTGTTTTTCACAGCGGGCAAGAAAAAACCAGCCAGAACCAGAACTACCCGACCCAGACCAAAAACCAAGGACGCTGAAAATGATGGCAAAACAACCTTGGGGGTATCACCATCCCTCCCAGCGTCCCTAACACCTGCCAGACCCGGACAAAACGCCGAGGAGCTGAAAATGATGGCTCAACAACATCAAAGGTGTCGCCATCCCTCCCAGCGTCCCCAAAACCAGCGAAGAACCGCAGTCACCACGCTAAGCACACTTTTCCGGTGTGCCACAAGGAGGAGTCCAACCTAAACGCAACCTTCAAAGTCACGCCCGTAAGGGCCTGACTGACAAGGAAAACATAGGCGCCTTGGTGCAAATAGCCGTCCACGCAACGAGGCGACACGGGAAGGCCAAAGAAAGGACCTGAAGCTAAAATGGTGCACGTTCGGGGAATGCAAGACCGTAACGGCTTACCTGAGGAGCCACCTGACAAAAGCCCACAAGATGAAGCCTGGAGCCCTGCTCGAGAACTCGCTGCACGTAGTGCGTGACTATTGCGGCGTCAAGGAGGCCGACATGCTTCAGAAACCATCAACTTCTTCGCGGAGCTCGTCCACCTCTTCGAGGCCGTCTGTGACGTCAACGGTGACATCGACGTCGGCCTCTGTTATCCCCCGCACCATTTCTTCGACTCCCTGTGTTGTCACTTCAACCGTGACATCGGTTTCGGCTTCTGCAACCCGCTGCACCCCGTCGTCAGCAACCACAACCCGTTGCAGTGCCAGTACACGACCACCTCCACCGCTGGCACCCAGCGACAGTGACAGTGAGAACAGTGCCGACCCGTATTACGGGCCGCGAGAATCATCCATCTCGTATTTCACCAGCCCTGTTCCATCAACTGACCGGCAGCGATGGCTTGTGGGGTTTTACCGCTATTTGAACACGCCCGATTGTGGGCGAAGGCGGGCAAAAAATCGACTCTAGCATGCCTCGCAGGCCAGGCAGATCCTGGAGGATAAATCCACATACTTTATGCTGTATTTACCAACTGTTCATGTTAAAATATTGTTCAAAATAATATTATAGACATTTTATTAGCTTGATTATATTATCTAATATTTTGTAATTTTTGTCATAATTTATGCCATTAGTCAGTAATTTATGCATAAATTATGACATCTGTCAATCAAAATAAAGTGCGTTGTGGTGAGATAATTCTCGGTGTTTATGTTGTGCAGCTAAATAATAAGCTTGGGGTTGCAGTATTTAAAACAAATTTATCATTTCTTGCAAGTCAGAAGGAAAATCCTGAGAGAAATTGTCCAGTTCCAACGTCTGCGTTACGGATGTTTACTTAAATTTGGTAGAATCACAACGGGAAAGGAACGAGAACATCGCCAGACAAAAGGGTTGATAATCAGTACTGCACATGCGTTATTCATCTTTCGTGACATTTATTTATTTATTTAGAAGCAACCACACAAACAATCATTTTTGTGATTTTCGTGGTCGGTAATAATGTTTTTAAACATTATTTCACGGTTATTGACTATCCAAGATTATACATCTACATGGAGCAAGAAAAAACCCATGAACGGCACATTCATGAAAGAGGGAGAGCAGAGCAGTACTACTTTTTCGGGGAGTGTCAAACACATTAAAACCTCGCTCTGAGTACCACATAGATTGCAGACAATAGGCTTCCCTAATACCAAACTCGGTACAAAATAAAAAATAGCTCAAATCAACCCATTTGATGCTTGGAATGCCTAATCACCGTCTCTTGAGAAATATCAAACGGGTAGCTGTTTAGATGCTTTTCCAGCAAGACCCAAATACGAAAATTTCCTGGAGAAGCGTACCCCCAAACCCCTTAGATGGCTTACAACAAGTTGTTTTATCATTTGATTCATTTCTCCTTCCTTTGCATTGGCCGACAGCCTAACACGTGAAAAATTATGCTTGTGTATTGATTTCACAGGCTGAATTTCAGCAGCGGTATGCATTTCGTTTGGCGGTGGATCAATATCAAGGAAGTAAAATACAGGCTTTTCACACATAGATCAGCACTTGTTCATCGCCGGCCGAAGCAAACAGAAAGGTTCATGACGTTTTCTGACAAAAGCGTGAATTTCCATGTTTATTACATGTTTCCAAACAGGCCTCTTTTGTCAATTTCCATGTTTATTACATGTTTCCAAACAGGCCTCTTTTGTCAATTTCCATGTTTATTACATGTTTCCAAACAGGCCTCTTTTGTCAATTTCCATGTCTTTTACATGTTTCCAAACAGCGCCCATTTTTTTTGTCCATGTTTTTGCATGGTTTAGCTGAAAGAAATCTACATGTTTTTTATAAAGAAGAAACTGTAAAAGTGGTTAATACATTTGACATTTTTAGAAAGAGGTGGAACGCATTAAATTAAAATTTGCGCATTTAAACCACCATAACTTGCTAGCAAATTTTAAATTAAAAATCCGCTTCTGTTATGACACTCTTGAGATGTTGACTGATTAGTTTTTGACAAGATCACAGTGTGCTGTCTCCTATTCGTTCCGTAAACTCTGCCACAAAATCATATTCTTCCCAATTTGGCCCTAACGAGGCTATAAAATCGCCCTTAAGTGCAAGCTACCAAATAAAAGATGACATACATAATCTTTTAACATTTCTTTATGTCTCTGTAAAATTTGAGCTTAATCGCACCCATAACAGCCGAGTTAAAAGTTATGACCGTTTGTATCAGCACATGTGCGAGTAATGACGACAATATAAGCGGAAATGTTGTTATTACTCGCGCATGTGATGATACCAGGCTGACACAAATGGTCATAACTTTTGAAATACTGAAAACGTACATTTGATTTTGCATATTTTAGCAGATAAAGGACTACACTTTTCGGCTATGTAGAGAAGAGTTATCAGCTAGGTCCCAAAATTGAAATATTCGATTCTAATTCAAGGCCATTTTGTAACCTTTGTTTGATGCCAATCAGTAGTGGTCATTATATCCTTGATTTCGCATTTCCAGATAAATCGAAGGAAAAGTTGCTACCTTCTTAAAAAACTAGAAATGTTTATGGGCAAAATGATACAAAAATTGTCGGTGTTCGATGCGAATGAAATATTTGACAGCGATTCGAAAAATGCCTATTTTTCTAAGTTTTTAGACGTTGCGGCGGGCCCGAAAGGGCAACATATTTAATGGCTCCTAACGCGGCCAGAAAATCGTTTTAAATCAAACCAAATCTGTTTTAGTTTTAGCCTCGGTACAGTCTTTCAGTTACCAGAGCTTCAAGCAAAACTATTTTTTGACGCGAATTTGAGTGGGTGTTTTTAAGAAAGACAGCCTCTTAATTAACAATTATTCACCGCAGTGGAAGTGAATAGTACTTTGATAATCACCTCCGAGTTAGCCAATCAGAGCGCGCGAATTGTACTATTCAATCAAAAAAATTTATTTACCCTCCGGGGGCTGACAAGGCCCCTAGCAAAACATTTGCTAATATGCACTTGTGTGGTATATACTAACTTCAAATATAAATACGAGGGCGTAAGACTTATAATCTCTAACAAAAAAGGCCATTAAGTCCATTGCACCTTACTCAAACAGGAATTGGCATTGTCGTTAGCTGTTATAATGAATTTAAGACCGTTATTTTGTTTCGAAACCGACTTGCATTTGACTTGAACAAATTAAACTGCTCTTGATTATCAAGCAGATCAGATGAAGTACTGTGCAATGTTTCTGCTGTTATCACATGAAACACTATCTTACCGTTCTAAACGATAACTGAAACTCCGATTTATCTGATAACTGATTCGAAGGATATTTCCAGAAGAGATGCGACAAGTGATGAAATTCTTTCCATTTTGTAGGTTTCCCTCTTTCTCTTAGTTTTGAGATTGATGTTCGAAACCAAATCGATATCGAATGATGCCGTTGATGTTGTTTCTCTTTCCTTCCAACTAGCACAACTGATAATATTCTTGGAACGGGTTGTATTTTATATTGATTACAAATGTGAATAATTTTGGAATAAACCAATCAGATGCAGGGCGCATTGTAAATTAACAGCCGAATTAATTGTGTTAACAACGTCATTTTCTAAGTGGATGAAATTGTCCGGCGCTAAAACGTTTGGAAAGCTTGCTCTTAGCTAATGTCCTGAAGAAAAGCTTTTTTTCATTAACAGAAGCAAACTATTGTTTTTAGCCGCGTAACCCTTTCGGGTCCAATTACTTTTTTCAAAATTAAGCTGTACAAATGTAGTGATATATGCAAGATCAAAGACGTAAACTCGTAAAATGGACTTGAAACGCGATCAAAAACGCATAGTGCTTACAATTGTTTTACCTCAATATAAAGTGATTGATTTTTATAAGTTTCTGTTTTTACTAAAGCTGAACAACAGCGATGTTTGTGTCCTTAGCGTGCGTGATCGAGAGTGCAACAAATGTCTGAACCTTATACCAGCAATAAGAGTCAACCGACAGGTTATCTAATGTTTTTTCATCGAAATTAGTTCGTGCAGCCAGATAGTTAACAGCCCCACGAAAGCAATTAAGTAAATGTTTATAACGACAAGTTAAAACGTTTTGGCCTTTAATGGCATAAAAACAAGCTCGGGCACAATTCATTCAGGATATGCGACCTAAAAAGTGCGCACCATTAAAATCATTTGCCGATGGTCGATAAAAATAAAGCAGGCGGGGCTCGATTTCGTAGCAATTAAAGGCTTTTTCTAGATTAATAGATAATTAATTTTGCTGCTTCCCTTTATTAATTCACTGCAGAGCGAAGAGTTCATGGGAAGTTTTCTAGCTTTTCAAAAAACAAATAACTCCGAGCAACTGTATATCTGGTTGATGCATGTTGTGCGCACTGTCACATATAAAGTAGTTTATTTCTTTTGTCTCGAAATCTTTCTCCAAAGTTTCTTTCGTTCTTTAAGAACTTTCCTTTTCTAGAAAATTCGGCGTACACCATTGTGCTAACCTGCAGCGGTGAACCAAGATCATTATGTTCAGTTGAGTGTATGATAATAAAGCAGGAAGATCCCGAAGGGCATTTGGAGACATTTTCAAAGGAAACATCACATGCACTGCTTAGCGTGTTCCTTTTGATTAAAATTACACGGAAATAATTATAATGTTAATAAAAAGAAGCAGATGAGTTATCAGCAGAGAAAGAAGTCCCTAAATTCAAATTAAATTTGGCCGGGAAAATGACGAAACAATCATTAGTTATGTCAACTAGCTGTCAGCACCAGCTTATTTGATTCAGTATTGCAATCAGCATAAAATTGAATCTCGTTGGAGCCTTCTGGTTTCCTTTGCAATTACTTTAAATTGCTTCACATCTACACAAATCGCTTTTATTTGAATTCTATTCTCGTTACTAATTAAAAGTTCTGGTGATCCCTTATCCAGCCAAGTTAAAAGAATTGCCTTTTGAAGCCTATTTGTAGCCATTATATTATCAGGGAACGTATTTATTCCGTTCTTAAAATTGAGCTCTCACTAGGGATTTATTATTTCTAAAACAAGGCAAGGTTCGATTTGTACGACTTCTTTGTGGTCTTAACACATTAGTTCTGAACGCAAAAATGTTTCGAAACTGAATATTTGTTGTGGACATAGAGATTACTCCATGGAAAATGCGCGCGTACGATTTTTATTCACGAGTTGAGTAGTATCAGAAAACGAACGAGTGAGCGTAGCGAACGAGTGAGTTTTCTGATACAACTCTACGAGTGAATAAAAAATCGTACAAAGCATTTTCCATGGTGTAATTTGTTTATTTTATAGATACTGAGGTTTTTGAAAAGCAAATTAAATCGCTCGACTTTTTATCAGTTACGTGCGTGTTTAGGAAACCCATTCATCTGCCATAAGCTAAAATAGCTAAAACATGTTTGCTTTTCAAAATCACATCTTTAATAAAGTAGCACAAGAAATGAGACGTCAGTTTTATACTCTCACAACTTTTACAGAAACAACTTTTGATAAAAAACCTGACTGAGAGTCCCAGTTCAATGTTTTAACAGAACAAAACAGCGCTAAAAGCTGAATAACTTAACGCGAACTCGAGCGAACTTTTACCAAATTAAATCAAGAAAACAGTCTGCCAAAACCAAGGACCAACCTGCAGTGTCTTAGTCATCACCTGAATCAAAACTCGCTACAATCCCTCGGAGTGAAGACGACCCGTATTCTTGTCCTTACTTTGTGCGAATTTACTCAAAGGTTTATTTAACTCGGCAGGACTGCCGCAGGAGGAATTTCGCTTATCTCGCTTCGTGTTTCTCTTTTTGTTTGAAGAAACGCTGTGACAACAAGGCTGTCTTGTTTCGTTTTCTTTTAAGTGTTTTGGTTTTCCTGTTCTCTAATATCAACGACTTAGTGGAGCCGTTAAAGACACAAACGAACCTTGAACGTGCCATGTCGCCGGTGTTTACGACGACAATCAAAATGGCGATACGGTGTTGTTCACAAGTTGTTTTTCGTCGTTCGCGCTTGTGATTGGACGAACGACGTTTTTTCACTAGTGAGTTTTCATCGTTCGCCTTTCCTATTGGCTAATGCATTTTACGTATCATTTGTACGCAATCGTTTTTTCGTGAGAAAATCTCAGTATCTGTGATATAAAATAATTTCCCTGGTGTCAGTGAACTGTCCGTTTTATCATAGTTAGTAGAGGGTTTTATAGAGGTGTTCGTACTAAGGGGGTGTGCGTAAGGAGTACTTTGCATTGGATTCATTATTGACACTTTATTTCATCTCATTTTATTAATGACAACCTATAGTCTCTTTCGTAGCCGTTATTTGGGGAGGGAACGTTGCGTGTCGACCCCAAGAACGGCTGTGTAGAATATTTCTACAAACCTCAATGGATCACGCAAGCCTCTAAACAAGTACAATCACGAGCATAAAATAAACACAACTATAATTTGCCGAAATACGTCTACAGATGACTGCCGCATATGACTTGTCAATCTTCGGTGCACAGAGGGTAAGTTTGCATCCACTGGCAGCAGGAGGGCATTTTGCGTGCGCATGCGTCGATATGGGCTAGTGCGCACGACAGAGAAGTTCTGCTATCGATTGTTTACATATTTTTCACAATTTATGGCCTAATTTTCAGCTCAAAATGAAAGGTGTTTTAAGTTTTATTTGCTGTATACGATACTAAGAGTCCTTTCTTTATCTTCTGACAACAACAAGCATACTTTGGTGTCGGCGTGCCGTTTATCTGATCGACTTTGGCTATGTGTATTAAACATTGCGCGTGGACAAAATGGCGACCGGATGTCGAGAACCTAAATACCTTGCCCATGTTTTTAATAGCTAGGAGATCTAAACGGACAAAGCGCTACGGCTACTTAGTATTAAAATATAAAACAGCAGTTTTAACTATACGATGTTATAATCAAGTATCCCGGGTTTTTGCGAATGGTCATGATTTTGTTCAGATTTTTCATAAAACTGCAATTTCATCGTTCTCACGATGCAAAAATCTCAAAATCTAACCATGATCTCCAGCGTCTACCGATGATATATGGAGCCTGAAGTACTTGAACTATCGTCTAATGCTGCGAAGGTAGCGTTAAAAAATAGTCTATTGTGGTAATTTTAAGCTTTCTTTAACGTACGTTCTCGCTGGTTTATTCTAACAGAGAAACTATCGTTTGTGACTATTTCCTTAAACTTAAGCATTGGTCAAAATAACTTCACATTTCGATGTACCACAATTATTCCGTCGAACAAGAAAAGAATTACTGAGATCGGTCTAAATTTTAAAGTGTTATGGTGTAGCTGCCATAAGGCGAAATAAATTCTCGCGACCAGTAAACCACACAATAGTAAACTCTCACACAGTAAACAGTATATTTAGATTGAAGTTCAGTGTCTTTAGCGAGGTCTTTAGCGAGGTTTAAACTGAAAAGCAAAATAAAGAAACTTATAAAGCACAAATTACAAGGTAGCGAAAACGAACTATAAACAAACTTACATTTTTTTGGCGCTGTGGCCGCGAAAGTGGTTATCTGTATAAAACAGGCGAAAACTGCAGAAAACTGCGCTACAGCTCGTACAACACTATGACGGAAAACTAACTAAACGACGCCGTGAATTTAAATATAAAAGTAAAAACAAAAGCTAATGATGTAATAGAATTCCTAAGGGATCTGAAAGGGCGCGAAATATGTAAGATCCAACATATGGTAATTCTTTGCTGGTAGACTATTTGTTTACATTTTACTATGTTAATTAGTACATTTTTGGCTCCTTTATCAAAATCTAGCCTTGATCACCAGTCAAAAAATAGCATGAAACGAACAAGCGATATATATATTTTTCAGAAACGTTCTAATAACTGCTGCATAAAATGTCTTAAGAAATAATTTTTAACTATAAACAATGTTATTTTCAAATTTTCATTCAACGTTTGTTTCTTTAAGATTGATGTTCGTTCTGTTATAACGACTCGTTTTATTTCTGTGTCGCCTAAATGTGATTTAAAGAACTGCAGTTCTTGTTCCAGGAAACCCTGTTTGCAAGTCGAGGGCAAGTTGGCTTTGCTTTGGAGTCATCAGTGAGCTGTATTATCATGTGCAGAACACCCAAACATGTCTTTCCCCTCAGGGAAAACCCTTTTCTTTGGTGGCCGTCCCTTTAGGAAAAAAATCTCCCGACAAGCTATAATATTGCTTGCACTCTGCCTGTATTACAGCAATTGATTTGATGTGAAGTTTTGATCCTAATATATCACACTCCAGCACACGAATAAATGTTTTCCTCTTTTTACGGCCTGTTTGATTTTTGTCGGTGAAGGCTTTCCTACCTGTCCCACATATTTTCCCATTATTTGCAACAACGATCCCGAAGCAGGCCAGAAAATCTGCTTTATAAGAGGCTTGCCACACACAAAACACTTTTTCTCAGCGAAATTTACGTCTATATTAAAATATGTGACGATAAACAGTACAAGGCAAAGTTTGAATCTTCCGCGCCATTTTTTCGACTATTTTGCTTGTTTACAAGCAGAAGTAGGAGATTAGGAGTGATGTGGGCAAAATTTGGAACATTCTTGTCTACTCTCAAGGGACTTTTTTAATTTCTCAAGGGACTGTTTTAATTTCTCAAGGGAGTTCTTTCCGCTTAGTGGGCGATGAAAGGGTCTCTTATTATTATTGCGTCAATACTTCCGATCTCGTGTTAAAGACGTGACTTGTCACATATTCCGCTGTAGGTGATGAAAGGGTCTCTCATTAGTATTGCGTCAACAATTGCGATCTCGTGTTAAAAACGTGACTTGTCACATGTATAAACGTTATATAACAGTTATTTTTATGCGTGAGTATCTCAAATGAGATATGACACAACTAATCGAGAATGTGAGTGGTTCAGTGTTTCACAGTCTAAAGCGTTGTACTAGTACAAGCGTCTCACTCACTGAAGCCGGGCGCTAATATTTAACCTAAAATGATTAAGAACGGAAATCATCTTTTCTTTCACAAACTATTCGTCGAATACACTCCCTTTGTTCGTCTTTAAATGTTTTGTGAACAAAACTCTTGAGAGATTTTCTAAAACCTAGAAGAACTCGCTTTCTACTTCATTCCGCTCAACCTGCGCTCAACACCCGCCATGATAACAATTGTTTTTGTCTACGTGCGATATTTTTGGACCGGAAATTAGACTTGAACTCCATTAGCCGCTGTGGGTGATGAAAGGGTATCTCATTAGTATTGCGTCAACACTTGCTATCTCGTGTTAAAAACGTGACTTGTCACATGTATAAACGTTATATAACAATTATTTTTATGCGTGAGTATCTCAAATCCGATATGACACAACTAAGGATTTGTTTTCGTGACAATCGATTGCGTTAGTCACGCTTAACACGAGTGAATAATCATTTATTCGCGTTCTCAATTCAAGGGATTTCTTTTCGGTGTGGGTGAACAATGCGTCAGTCAACACTTGAAGGCAACGTATAAGTCGCGCTAATATTTAACCTAAAGGATTTGTTTTCGCGACAATCGATTGCGTTAGTCACGCTAAACACGAGTAAATAATCATTCGCGTTCTCAATTCAAGGGATTTCTTTTCGGTGTGGGTGAACAAAGCGTCAGCCAACACTTGAAGGCAATGTATAAGTCTTTCACAGACTAAAGCGACGCTAATATGTAACCAAGAACGTAAGAACGCAAGTTTGGACTGGTACAAGCGTCTAACACACTAAAGGAGCGCTAATATTTAACCTAAAACGATTAAGAATGCAAATTTGTACTTTTACAAGTCTTTCACATTCGCGACAATCGATTGCGTTAGTCTCGCTAAACACGAGTAAATAATCATTTATTCGCGTTCTTCTTACACCGAGGATGAGGCAACATGCTTGTCCCAACTTTCAAGAAACCCTTTTCAGCGATAATATTTATTTATTTTAAAATTCCGCCGTAGCACGGAAAAATGAATGTTTCGCACATTTTATCGGGCAAAAGACGAGAAAAATACGCATAAGACTCACATTACGAGCTGATCGGATGGTTTTTAAAATTTGATTTCTGCAAAGGCTGATTTTGTGTAAGGCTCAGGTCAGTCATTTAAAGGTCGTAGTTTTCGTCACTGGCACGATCGTCTGGCGTCTTTGGTGGTGTGATGTAATACTCTTCGACACCACTGGTGATAGATCACGCTCTTACCGAATCCCATCGGAAGCACCGCCAAATCATCTTTTCTTTCACAAACTATTCGTCGAATACACTCCCTTTGTTCGTCTTTAAATGTTTTGTGAACAAAACTCTTGAGAGATTTTCTAAAACCTAGAAGAACTCGCTTTCTACTTCATTCCGCTCAACCTGCGCTCAACACCCGCCATGATAACAATTGTTTTTGTCTACGTGCGATATTTTTGGACCGGAAATTAGACTTGAACTCCATTAGCCGCTGTGGGTGATGAAAGGGTATCTCATTAGTATTGCGTCAACACTTGCTATCTCGTGTTAAAAACGTGACTTGTCACATGTATAAACGTTATATAACAATTATTTTTATGCGTGAGTATCTCAAATCAGATATTTTCGCGACAATCGATTGCGTTAGTCACGCTTAACACGAGTGAATAATCATTTATTCGCGTTCTCAATTCAAGGGATTTCTTTTCGGTGTGGGTGAACAATGCGTCAGTCAACACTTGAAGGCAACGTATAAGTCGCGCTAATATTTAACCTAAAGGATTTGTTTTCGCGACAATCGATTGCGTTAGTCACGCTAAACACGAGTAAATAATCATTCGCGTTCTCAATTCAAGGGAGTTCTTTTCGGTGTGGGTGAACAAAGCGTCAGCCAACACTTGAAGGCAATGTATAAGTCTTTCACAGACTAAAGCGACGCTAATATGTAACCAAGAACGTAAGAACGCAAGTTTGGACTGGTACAAGCGTCTAACACACTAAAGGAGCGCTAATATTTAACCTAAAACGATTAAGAACGCAAATTTGTACTTTTACAAGTCTTTCACATTCGCGACAATCGATTGCGTTAGTCTCGCTAAACACGAGTAAATAATCATTTATTCGCGTTCTCAATTCTAGGGATTTCTTTTCGGTGTGGGCCGGGGGTGTGGGTATATATGAAGAATGTATTGAACCGCTGAACTGTTTGTTTGCTTTAGTAGGCCGGAATAAGCGTATACGCGACACGAGTACTACAGTATATTCAATGTGTTTTCGATTGGGTTTTCTTTGGCTCCTTAATTTGCGGTTGAGTTTTGTAAACAGCGCGTTGTTGACTTCTAGGTTTCAGTTTTAATTTAGAATGTGATGTGGAAGTGTAAAGTATTCAGGTAAGCTAAGTTATTTTCAAGACTTCCACTCCTAAACAACATGAAAAGCGTCTTTCACCCTTTAGCAAAACACTACTCCATACCACAATTGACAGCCAACAGATAGACCATAGCAAAATAGTCGTAGTCTCATAGAGACCTTTGATTATTCCCAAGATCACGCGGTCTTTGTACAGCGGTTGCACGCATGCGCCCGCAAAATGCCCTCCTGCTTCCACTGGCAATAAACAATAATGAGCTGCTGGTTGTAAGTAATCGGCGTAACGGCGTATTTTAAAAACGCCGTAACGAGAATCGGCGAAACGAGATATATATTTCTTTTTGTATTAGATTTATTTATTTCTGCTATGAGCTAAATCAAATTGTCACTTTGCTGACCTGCAGACGGTGGTACCTGGAATCCGTTTTTTTGTTGTTCTCCCCACACAATAGGCGGCAATATCGTTTGTGGCGTATTTACAGACATGATCCCTTGACGTTATCACGTAAAACTGGACTAACAAGCAGCAAATATATCCCACAAAATGAAGGGTTCTTATATGTTCGTAATCGTTCTAGGTCTTTCTCGAGCCGGGATTACGATGTGATGATTTCGAGTGAGGATTTCGTCAATTTACAGAAGACAGATTGCCCTTACCGCATGCAGACTCTATCACCCCGCTCGGGACAATGAAACGTACAAAGTCGAAGTCAACGAAGCCTTTAGGAAGAAAATGCAAGGACCTGAAAATTTACTGAATTTTTTTTAAAAAGAACCCAAGTAATATCCCCGCCCAAAAGATCTCTTTACAATAACTGAGCGAATTCTCGCGCGCTGATTGGCATATTTTTATTGTCAATAAGAGTACAGACACGACACACAGATGACGTTTACGCGGTGGTGTGACTCGCGCGTGTGATCAGAGTTCATAGTGTTGTCGGCAAAGTGTTTCAAAACTCGCGGGGCCACAACAAAGCAAAAAAGTTCAGCTAAATTATATATCTACAGTGAGAGACAATCTGCGGAGCATTTAAGGGTTTGTACGATGTTGAACAGTTGGACGACGCCACGATCGAGAAATCCATGAATGGCAATAAAAAGCTGAGGTTAAAGTTTAAAGATTTTAACAACTTCCAAATGGAATAAAGGTTAGTTTCTTCGTTGGTGTTTTAATTTTCCATTTTTTTATTAAATCGGGAGTAACAGTGCTTCGTGGTTCCGGAAAACCTTTATCGTGAAATGAAAACAACTTTAGCTCACCAGTAGCGGCATTGCTTACACTGAGGTGTACTGAAGTCCTGTGTTATTGTATAAAACAAATAGATTCAATTTTGCCATGGGTCTGTTCAGTTATAGATCACAGAAGATGTCAAAATGTGGTAAGAACATCAGTGACCCACTCGCCTAGCGGCTCGTGGGCCACTTTTTTTGTTCTTACCACATTTTGACGTCATCTGTGATCTATTTAACAATTAGATTATGAGCTCGAGATTTCTATTTAACAATTAGACGGCAAGCTCGAGGTTTCTACCGGCTGATAGTTGGCGAGGGGCGAAGCCCCGAGCCAACTATCAAAAGCCGGTAGAAACCGAGAGCGAGCCGTCTAATTGTGTTAGCATAACCCACTGACCGATCTATTTATAAACTCAGAATATCGCTAGAATTGATTTATTGAAGGTTTTGATTAATAAAAATTCCGTGAAGACTAAGCGCGCGCTCCGAGAGCCTTCTACGGATCAATAGTAGGCACCTGTGTAGCCAATCAGATTGCGCGATTACCAATAGTAGGTCAGTGTGGTTATGCTAACGTGTGATAGTTGATGAGGGCTTCGCCCTCATCAACTATCACACATAGAAATCGAGAGCGAATAATCTAATTGTTTTAGTATAAATCTACTAGACGTTCAAAACTTAACAACAAAACAGGTTCTCGTTTTTATTAAATAATGATGCAAATAAGTCACACAACACGCGGATAATTGACAACTTCACCACATTGCATTGGCTTCTGTGTGCGCGTTTGCATTTCATTCACGATTTATTGAAACCGTTATATGCCCGAAACTGAAGGAAAAGCCAAGTTTTTTTTGTAATATGACGATTGAAAGATGTACTGGCGTATAAGGGCCCTTGGAAGTCAAGTTTTTTTTAAAATTCGAAAACGTAAAAGATAAAAAAAAAGTTAAGCGAGTTGTTCGCAAGGAAGAAACCACATTGCACTGTTTAGCTTCTGTGTGCGCCTTTGCATTTCATTCACGATTTATTTAAACCGTCGTTTGCTCGAAATTGAACTAAAAGCCGGATTTTCATTGTAAAATGACAATTTAAAGATAGACTGACTTACAAAGGCCCTTAGGAAGTCAAGTTGTTTTATATGTAGGAAACTTGAACGATAAGAAATTTATGAAAAGTTGAACGATTCGCCCGCAACCTTGAATTCGCATTCAATTTTGTTGTTTTATTCCTCGCGAAGCGAGGCCGAAGGCCGAGCGTAGCGGGGTGTATAATTTTGTCCCTCAAAGGGATCAGGCGGGATGAAATCTCGTGTGGAGTTTACGGTCATATATATTTCTATATATATATATTTGTGAGCTTGGTGTGTGGCGGAAATGACGTCACACGGCCGCCGCGCGCTGGTGGCCTAATGGTAAGGCGTCGAACTTGAAATCAGATCTTCGGAACTGAGGTCGGGGGTTCGAATCCGGCTAAGGGTTTTTTTTTTTTCTTTTTTTTTTTCTTTTTTTTGTGGGTTCGAATTCTGAGCCTTTCATTTTATCGTTTTTCTTTTCGGATTAAAATAACATTGATCTCCACATAATACTCCCTCAACGCCTATTCAGGCTATAAATCTTTCATCGCCATCAGGGGCGCGCGGGCGGAGTCTTCGAATCCTCCTGCCGTTCGTTCTTCTTCTTTTTTTTAATGCCATCAAATAAATGTCCAAAATGCGACTATCCAATAATTTGTCGACGATTTTGAAAATAGCCTGCGCTTCCCAACGCTTTATACCTCTTTACGAACCAGAAAAAGCCACCATCTTCAAAGCGGAATAGACCCTGGGAACGAGGGTGTCGCGGCCATGCCCGTTGAAATTTCTAACAAATATATCTTTCTGCCTACTGTGGAAAATTGAATATGTACAATTCAATAAATGTTCAACTTCAAATAATCCACTCCTTATTTATAACACCCCCCCCCCCCCCCTCCCCAACCCAGAGCTTCGCGAGGCCCTGCGAGTCACGTATTACTAGTTTAAGTCTTATTGATGCATTAAAAAACTTGCAGGTCGAATCTGTTTAGCCTTTCTTTTACTGCTCCTTGATGGGACGATGAAACTGTGTTAGTTTGCCAGACATTTTAAACTTTATTTCCACAAAATGTCTCGGTGAAACGCATCTCTGAATGTTATAAAATTATAGATTCGCCCGCTTTTAAAAGCGTAAACGAATATTAATTGCTTTTCTTACCGTGTAAAATCTTCATTACATATTTCGGTACAGTCTTTATCTTCTCCAACATCGGCTGGAATAGTAAATAATCCAAGTCCTTCTTTACGGTCAATTTAAAAGCCAGAAAAGCGAAAAAGCGGCGACCATTCTGTTGACAACCGCACGCTGTTTCGCTACTCACCTTCTACAACAGAATAGAAGGTGAGTAGCGTAGCCAATCAGAGAACAGCATTCGTGATAGAACGCTAGTAGATTTATACTAAAACTGAACAGACCCATGGCAAAATTGAATCTATTTGTTAAATAGACGCATGAAATTCGTTGCAGACGCAATCAGCGAAGGTCTGGCAAACTTTTCAACGCTGATTTAACGCCGCATTCACAATGAGGCGAGAATTATACCACAAACTAGTAGTCTTCAATGAGGAAATAGTCAAAAAAAAATTGTTAAAACTTGAGAAACCATTGCAACCTGAAGGCGAAAAGATGATGTTTATCGAGGATTCAGATCTGAAAATCGGCGGTGAGCGGGAATGTGTGCAGTCAATGAAATTAAACCGCACTTTTCACTGGATTAAAGGTTAGTTGAACAATTTGAATTTTGCCTTGTATTTCTGGTCGTATTCTTACCAAACTTTTAATTTTCGAGCCTATGATTCTGCGAATTACAGCAACGAAATTTAGATTCTACGGCGTTGCGGCAATCGCATCTACTTCGTGCATTTCTTTCCTTCGTTTTAAAATCAGTTTTGGCTTTTTGTTATTGTAAAAAACGAATTGACATCAGTTTTTTCCTGTTATTGATGATAAATTTCGTTATAACACTTTGTTAACACAATGTTATGACGGTCTGATGCCACAAGGAAAGCACGGCAAAGGGAACTTGCACATTTCAGCCGCTGACTCAGAAGCTGCCCTGGTGCTATGTCCTAGACCGCGACATTTTTGGCCATCAAGCAATCGTGTAAGTTGAAACTGGTTTGTAAGGGGAGCAGGGATGGCGCAGGGGAGCAGAGATGGCGCAGTGGTGAGAGCGCTCGCCTCCCACCAATGTGGCCCGGGTTCGATTCCGGCCCGGTGCCATATGTGGGTTGAGTTTGTTGTTGGTTCTCGCTCTGCTCCGAGGGTTTTTTTCTCCGGGTTCTCCGGTTTTCCTCCCTCCAGAAAAACCAACATTTCCAAATTCCAATTGGACCTGGACAGAGGACCCGCATGAAAACCAGCTAGCGCTGATGTGGCTTCCTCTCTAAATATAGCAATTTAAGGCTTTTTGAAGCTCAGTAAAAGCTGGTCACTCTCTTTCCTAAGTTGACTCGTCCTTTTGGCATGCTCAGCTAAGTCGACAATAGGACACAAACGGTTGTCTGGTGAGTAGACTGTAAATGTCAATAAACACAGATGCTTTTCTGGCCGAGAGGTCTTCAAAAGTTTGTGGATGGTGAATACACAGCTATCAAAATTTAATACCATAATATTGACAGATAGGCAATTGCAGTTCTTCACATCTCTGTTCTGGTAACAAGATATAACATGTTGCTCCTTTCAAATTGATCAACTGGCGCCATGCAGCAATTAGGGGGTCGTGAATCGACACGAGGTCTGGGACCGAGTAGCGATGATCTCACAACTTGCAACGCGCTCAATTCACCATGTAGTCAGCGGTTTTTGGACGATGATGTAACAGGCAATCTTTTCCCGCGAAATGAATGCTATGACAATCACGACTATCATGCCGTGGAAGTACTTCCTGTAAAGAGTTTCAATTCTCTTAACTAAAAATCTGAAAGCAGTGTGTTTATCCGAAAATTTCGTCATGGCCGTGCAGTTATAAGAAGGCAGAATTTTGTGATGCCGTGCTACTTTTTAGTGCTGAAATGCAAATAATTGTACCACGATTTTCAACTGGCCCACATGGGGATTGTAAATGAGGTAAAACAAAGAACGACTAAGTCAACAAACAATTTCGAAACAGTAGAGCAAAAACAATAGCTCCGACCGACGCGGGAATATTCGATCGCAACGTTTTCATTACTATTTCCGTGATGGTTTTATTTCATAACAAACACCACATATTGACACCAACAACCTTTCCGGAGATATTTTCGCTTCTTTAAAGGCAAAACTTAGAAAACCTTTTTTTACTACTTTAAAAAAAAGTAATCGAACTCTCGCACTGGTCCCATGTTGTTATTGTTTTGGCAAGTTCACAAAGAAAGGAGCTGCTCATGCGCCTTAGAGACATCCGCTGACTACCACCCCGATGATTGCTTTGCAAGTTGTGAGAACATCGCTCAGATATCATATACGAGAATGTATGGAAAGTTGCCCCCCCCCCCCCTGTTTTAACCCGCTAATTTATTTTTCCCTTTTGTCCAAGGGGTTGAAGTTTTGTCCGACACCGGAGAAATTTGACGTTTTGAAGTATGTTACGACTGAGGTTGAGTGAAAATTTTCATTTTAAGAGGGTGTTGACGGGGACTAGCTTCGGACGTGCCAGCATTTAGAAATCAAAGGAAATGCTGTCCTGAGCGGAGGAGCGGAGAATTGAGGCAGCTTTTATCGCATGATTTGACGTATCGTATCGGCGTATTAAGAGGGCTCTTAAAAACTGGCGAAGCTATGGCAATATAATTATAAAACAAGCCCGATGAGGGATTTGCTGTGGTTATCATTGATAAGGTCGCTTGCATCAACGAGTGTAGTGTATACGTCATCAGAAGAGGAACCTACTCGGGACATGGTGAGAAAAGGTTAATAACAGGTGCTGAGTTAGATTGCTGAGAAGACGAGAGATTATTTTTAAGTGTTGGAGAATGCAAGGCCGGGGAGGTTTAACTTGTAACCATAGCTACACAAACAACGAACGATGCCCTGCGAGACCAGTTGTTGCAGACACGATCGCGAATGATTTTTTAAAGCAGTTGGGTGAGATAGGTAACTTCCGGATAATTCCATATTATGCACGATTGCTGTGGGACGTTATCCTCAATTCCCACATAATGAGGGTTTGGAAGCAGTCAAGGAGGCAATTTTGACCTCTACAGTGACGTAGTCACATAGGATGACCGGGCTTCATCGATGAGGACATACCTCCTCCACAGAACTGGTGCTGTAAAACAATCCCATTGAGTTTAATGGGAGGCAGTATCTACAAAAGCTCCTTCTTAGGCAAATATAATTGTGGACAAATTGGAGGGACGTGTGATTGAAACTGTGGCCTTATATGTGGTGGAGGTGACGATATTTATCGTGTCTAAATAAAAGATATTATTATTATTATTATTATTATTATTATTATTATTATTATTATTATTATTATATCCTTGTCATATGGACGGAATTCACTGATGACTTTGCTCATAACACAATTACATATCTGAGAGTAACCAAAACTACAGCATAATTGCATCTTGGTAAATCCTTAGGTAAATATAACTAGTTGCTAAGGGACATACAGCAGATTAAATCAGTTACCAATGTTCATGATCTTGTTAATGTTTGTGTTTTTATTATTATCATTATTCATAGTTTCATATAAGTTAGCTTACATCAACATTGTATTATCTGCTATTGCATTTATTAAGTTAGACTGTAATGCGCATGCGATCATCTTCATATGGAGCATGCGCAATATAAGTAATACAATTATTATTTATTATTATTATTATCTTGGTTTCTTAGCGATTGTAAGTTGTGAGGCCAAATACAAGAATACTTACTCATACAGCATCATCATGATCATAACCAGGTTATCGCCATTACAGTAAAAACCTCTTTCCTTGATGAAACTTTTTTAAAACGCACTATGAAGGGGACATAAAATGTACAAAATATATTCCTTTCGGCTTTCCAAATCTGTTCGATCTGAATACCTCGCCCCATGCAATTAAATCGAAGTCAATCAACCAAATATGTCGTGGAAAATCGTTGTCGCGTTGTTGTTATTTGCGATATATTTCTTAAGTGGGCGGCGGGCGGGGGACAGCTGCTACAGTCCGGATGTCTTTTTCTATATTTTCTTCTTTCAAATACGAATAAATTAATTTAGCCTGAGTTGAAAGAATTGTGTTGCGAACAAACAGATAGTCGGTTTGCTTTTCAAACCACATTAGCGTAATTTATACACACACGAAACAACGCTTGCTGGTTTAAGGATTCATGGGAAAACTCCTCAGAAACATATGAATATCATGATATCGCAGCTAAATTGTTGATAAATAATGCAAACCACCTTTAAGTGTAATCAATACACTATACAATGGCAGGCGAGTTCAAAAGAAAGTGAGTGAATTTTATCTTGGGAATTTTAATATACTTACTTCTCAGATTAAATAAAAATATTCACGTACATAAATGAAGTGAAATTTTGCTAGAAAACAACCTTTTGACTGAAAAGTTTAATCCTTTTCCGGTAGAATTCAAATTACGGCGAAAGTAATGCCTTATCGTTGAAATTACCTTAGGCAATTGCAGCGTTGTTTCTGTTTATTTGCGAGCAATCCGAGCAATAGAAATGTTTAACGTGTAAGAAATCAGACTCCGTTTACAACAGTGCACGTTTTTCGCGAACGATTAACAAAAAACGTAGTGTTTGTCGTCAGTCACTGCCGCACCAAAACTTCCCGTTGCATAGGTCTGCTTAAAACATGGCAGCAGATGTTTCATTCCAAAGTTGAATTAAATAGTCTGTTGATCCCAAATACAAACAAGAAACACAAACAGTATGAAGAAAATACACGACAATATGACTTGCTAAACTTGCGATCGGACCTGGAATGTTAACCGGAACGAAACGCGTCTTATTTCAAACCGGTTTTGTCGGTCACTAGATTTAGAAACCTCAGCATTACGACGTATTTATCCAATTCCTTTTATTGATCATATTATTACAGTGTAAACACTTCATGTTATTTGCCTTGCCGCTAGTTCAGCTTGTGCTTGTTTCTCAGTTTGTTATTGACCAAGGAAAAGGTTCTTCGTGCTACATTCAGTACGTATACATTCCCGCTGTTGACGCTTCACAAGCAAGCCTCCAAAATTACTCTCGTCTTAGTATATTTATTTATACTTCACATTAGAAATGAATTATATCATTAACAGCTTTAATATGTTAAGTTTAGTTGCAAAGCGCCGGGAAAAGAACATCCTGTAACTGATATTCTCACTATGATCATTACTAGCAATCTGTAGACATGGCAAATGTCATTAGTTTATAGTTTTACAGTGAGCACTAGCCAAATAAAACGAATTACGGAAAAAAGAAAAACAAAAATTAAAAGCAAACTGGTGATCTGCACTTAGCACTTCGGTTACTATAGTTAGTATATTACAACAATTGCCTTTTTTATGAACAGCATGAAATTTTTTAAAACACGGCAACGACTTTATCCTGCAGGTTACTTACCTTCTGAAGCTGAAGAAGTCGGGGTCCTCGAGAAATTAACAGCACTTGCTTTTACCACGAGCAGCAAACAAGTGTGAACCTGTCGATCATTCACGCAGACCTTAACTATTAACAAATACTTGCTCTTCCACAGCAAGATATTTCAACGCGTCATGACTGTGAGAAAAATAAACGCTATCGCTAGTTCGAAGAGATATCAGCTTTGTGAAAGGTAGCTTCAATCAAACACAAGGCTTAATTCCTGTCGGTATCGTAGCGGCTCATCAAAGTAAAATGGAAAATGAACTTTTTTGTTTTTCTTATCCAGCTGCATCAGGAAACGGACTAGTGGGAGCTCAAGATGTTAGTATTGACAAATAGTGCTTTGTTTGTCTATGTAAAGTATTTTTCGAACTATTTTTTTTGTAATATGGGATTCAGTTAAATGTAAATGCAAACTACTTGATTTTACATAAGCAGTGTTTGCGGTCACACCGTAAGGTCGTTATAAACAAGAAGCTTAAGAAGCTTGAGAAGCTTAAAATCGGGCGCTTAATAATTAGCTATCTGTTTTGACTTGAAAGGCAGGGTACAGTACAGTAAAAATCACTGGAAAAACAGTCACTTAAACCTATTCAGGCCGGGGGGGGGGGGCGCTTTTGAGGCCCGCGCTGACTTTGGAAGCTTATAACTTTTTCAAGATTCAACCAAACGCTGCCAAACTTTGCGCGTTTATCTAAAATTTATCTCGCAATAATTTGGTAGGATTAGTTATTGTACCAGTAACTTGAAATCACCATGGCAACGTCATTTCGACAGGCTTGTTTTCCCAAATTTGAATTTTTCGTGTTTCTATTTAATAATGAAAATCTGGAATGTTTTCAAGATTGCATTATTACTTAATTATTACTTACTTAAAAAAAAAATAAAATACAAAAAAAAGTAAAAAAAAAAATTATTATTACTTAGTGACATAATGGTCTCAATTTATAAAAATATATTTCGCACAATACAAATAAACGATTGAACTAAACGTCTAGAAAATATAAATTTGTAACACTTAGCAAAGTGCAGCCTTTTCGCAATACCTAATAAAGGCGGGGTTTTTACCTGAAGACCAATTTTTCCAACGCTTCAGGGGGCTGAAGCATTTCAGTATTTTCCAGCCCTTACACTTTAATGGAACAGTATACAACTCCTAATCAGGTAACTACTATTGTCAAGAAAATGATCACAGCTTATTGACCAATTATTAGGTATTTGTTTCATACCATTACTGTAATAGCAACTGGTGAAGAATAGTAGTACTGATCCAAAGTATAAGGGCTGGAAAACACTGAAAACCATTTCAGCCGCGTTTCAAGGAATCCAAAAAAGCTTTACTTATCCCATATATATTTGTTTTGCAGTATTTTGTTAATTTTTGGACGATTTTGGGGAATGTCTGGGAGGCGATAGTTTTTCTCAAAGGATTAGTAAAATTTAGACAAATAAGAAATATTGGAGATTTAATGTGATTTTAAAATTTGAATTTGAAGTTAGAAATTGGTGGACGGACACCAAAACGTCTCCTGACAAACCGGAGTGCTCTTGCGAGGGGGTCAACTGTTTGGAGGTGTTTCCATTCTTTTCTTCAATCCCTTCTTTAAATCTCTTAAAGTTCCATTCAAATTCAGGTAGAACCCCACCTTAAGTTTTGTTCTTGTGAGAAAACAACAGAAGTCAAAGGTTGCGTGATATAACCAAGCATGGATTTTAATTCTCCCTCCCTTTCCATCTCCTTAGCCTTTCACCCCCACCAGTCCCTCCCTTTCTACTCTCATTTAATTTAATGTTTGTTTACATTTCCTACCCAAGTAAGTATCGTACTAATCTGTGCCAAGCAATCAGATAATAACAGAAATTTGCCTTAATTTTGATCTCCCATACTAAGACCTTAGAGTATAAACCGCTAATAAAACAAAACACACTAGATAATAATTCTCTGACGTTATACACCTTGCAGTATTAACGTACTAACGAACTTGATAACAAACCCCATGTCGTACTAAGGATTTTTACTGATCAACATAGAAAATAAGTTCACAATGGTTTGTTCCCAAAACGTTTTTTACTGTACAGAGGGTCTGTATATTGACCTGTAACTTGTATACCGTATTGAAAAATTCAGAACGAACCGACTTCTGCCCGCTACCATGATATCATGTTGAAAAATTAGCTCGTTCGAAACCGTAGCAAAATCGTTATAGAGACAGACAAGATACAGCCGTTTACTGGCAGTCTTTGAAAATCCTGAATTTCGTCAAAATGAGCCAAAATAAAGTTTTAAAATTTTCTTTATCAATATGGTTCTTATCTTTTTATTCAATTCTATGAACTGCTTTTATGCAGTACTGTCCACAAAGATTTCAATTTCCTCAAAGTTTCGGGACAAATGGATACAAAATATTTCGTGCAGAATGTAATTTGATTAAGCGAATGTTTTCACGTCTATAAATACTTCAAGCAGTGAATGAAAAACCGTTTTGTTTTCATCTATGAGAACCACTTTCAAATAGTTAATGCATAAAAAAATAACAATCAGATCAGAATACATTATTAATGTAAGGTCTCGCTATTATGTCTCGGCAGAGATACTTATTTTTTGCAAGTTCAAATGTATGCAAATTTCGTGTGAAATGCAATTCGATTCCATTGTCTTGTTTACAAACTCTTTCTTAAGAAAGTTGTATTTTCGTGAATAAAAGCCATTGGCCTGTTTTGTTTTCCTGATCATGTTTTTCTGTAATTTTTACAAAATATGTGGTCTTTGTTTCGGAACTTTAAGTTGTACAAAAATTCCTATTTTGAACACAGATGTCACTTCCGGAATTTCTCATCTAAAATTCAATTGGTATTTAATTATAATTATTCGAAAGTTTTCATTTTCAAGTCATCTTTTCATTCGATAGCTTTACTGATCTCGTAAAAAATTCCATTCAAGTTCACACCAATACTGTACATTGCCAATGTTTTGCTGACGTCTTGAGAAGTGTCTTACTAACGTCACTAGTCAAATCTAAAATATATTCAAAACATGTTGTGCAAACATTCTACTCTTTGTGACAGGCGACTTTGACGCCCAACTTTGCGGAAATGAAAATCGACATACTTCTTGCTAAATATATAAAAAAATAGTTTTATAGTGGAGTCCGCCTCAAAAAAATGTACCGCCAGATCACACTGCTATTTGTAGAAACCAGCAAAGCGTCTAGTTTCAAAGTTTCCCACAAAAACATTGCGTGACATGAATGACGTTACCCCTTTTATTTACAAAAATAGCTTCAACTTGTCAAAGCAACGACAGTTTTCCAATGGTGATTATTAGTACTTTACCCCTTAAGCTTTTTTCTCTGTCCTCCCGCCGAAGCAAAGAAGAGAACCAGATTGCAGATTAGCCCAAAAGTCGACCCAGTGTCCCTACAACGATTTACTGTCAAAACTGAAATGAAACCGATTGGCCCAGGCTATCCCCATCATTTTCAGCCGACAGGAGACTATCGTCTAGGACGACCAAAGGGTAAACTATAAATCGGCCACGCCCGATTAATAAGTCCTTGACGGTTCTTGTCGTTTTTCGGTGCCTATTCATCTTCGGCATCTTTCTCATCCACCTCTCGTTCTGTCCTGTGTCTGTCATCCCACGAAAGAAAAGCTGATTCTCAAAAAATCTGCCACAAAAGGATATTGACAA
This sequence comes from Oculina patagonica, assembly GCF_052425735.1. Classification (NCBI taxonomy): domain Eukaryota; kingdom Metazoa; phylum Cnidaria; class Anthozoa; order Scleractinia; family Oculinidae; genus Oculina; species Oculina patagonica. The sequence continues at coordinate 12,755,919 of NC_135759.1, read as the reverse complement.
AAACAATATGAAAACCATATATCGAAAGTTTCTTATTCTAAAATTTTATCATACGTCTTAATTCAGAGCTACAAAGAAGTTCCTCCTTTTGAGTTATTGATACTGTTCTTACAGTACCTCTTTCTACTAGCGAAATTTTACAAAATTCCTTCGCGGCGAAAAGGTAGCGCGAATCCAGAACAGACTCCAATCGAGAGTGGGTTAATTCTAGATTACTATTAATTAACTATTACAACATTCATTTTTAAAATAGTTTCCCAAGCCGACTAAGCTAACTAAACGTCGAGTGTATCTTTCAGTAAACAAAACATGCCGTTATGACGCCGGAAATCCAGCTCACGCATACTATACCCCATGACTTACGCAAACCTCCGACTTACGTGCTACTACAGTCATTCCTTTCTAAACATTTTTTTTGACCACCACCGTACCTTTCTACCCAAAAAACTCATGAAACCGCCCGGTTTTAACCTGTTTTAACCTTTCAAAAATTAGAGCGTTCGAAACTAAATAAGATCCGTAATCACAAACAACATACAGCCGTTTACCAGCACTCTTTAAAACTCCTGAAACCCTTCAAAATCAGGCAAAATAAATCTTTGAAATAACCTTTATCAATGTTTCTTATTTTTTATTCAGTTCTATTAAATGCCTTTCATACACTACTGTCAAACAAAAATTTCAATTTCCTCAAAGTTTCAAGACAAAAGAATAACAAATATTTCGTGCACAATGTAATTTGATTAAGCCAATATTATCACGTCTAAAAATACTTCAAGCAATTCAGTGAAAACCCGTTTTTTTTTTCGTATCAACGAAAACCACTTTCGAATAATCAATACATGAAAATAACAATAAGATCAAAAGGAAGAAAGGAACCTTTCTAATTATTTGAAGACTTTCAAAGCCGTGATATTATGCATCCAATCCGCGATAAAATTTAATTACAACAAAATCCAAGTTCTCATTTTGAAGTCCATTTTTTTCAGTTGATACCTTCATCCAACTTGTGAAAAATTCCATTCAAGTTCCTATTAATACTGTACATTCCCAATGTTTTGCTCAGGTCTTCAGAAGCGTCTTACTAACCAAATCTAAAATAATTCCAAAACATGCTGTACAAACATTCTACTCTTTGTGACAAACGACTTGACGACCAATTGTTCAGAAATGAAAATCGACACAGTTCTTGCTAAATAAAAAAAAAGTTTTACGGCGGAGTCAGGCTCAAAAAATATACCGCAAGATCACACCCCCATTCATAGTCAGAAACCAGCAAACCATCTAGTTTGCTAAAAAAAACACTGCGTGACATCAATGACGTTACCTTTTTCATTTACAAAAATAACTTTAACTTGTCAAAGTAAGTGCAATTTCACAATGGTAAATATCAGTACAGTATGGGGCCCAGTTCTCGGCCGGGTCCAGTTCTCCGCCACTTTGTGTTTAACGCGTTTTTTCACACTCCAGTTGAATTAAAAGAAAAAGGTATTTCCTTCAAACGATAGACTGATTCATGTGCTTTAAGTATCTTGAGTTTGATCGTTCAATTCGATATAGAAAGCTCGCACGTCGAGTTTACGCGGAGGTAGGTGAATTTGCATTCCCGAAAAATTTGTTTGTTTACGGCTCCTTAAAATTCATGGATGTAGTTAAATTCGTATTTTATCCAAAAGCCCCCACCATACGAGCTAATTTTTGGCATGTGAAACGTAGAATAATTCAGCTTTCTGCTTTAGTTAACTTTTCGTTGAACCGTTTTATTTTTTGGTCTTAATTTACTTCGAAATTTTTTCTTGCGACGTTTGCGTATTTGCCAGTTCTCGGCCACCCTGCTCGCTATCACAGCTTAGCGCTTGGTTTTTAATATAATTTCATCTGCTGCTGCCAGAATGAAAGAAATAAATGTTTTAAAAATAAAGTTCAATCTCATCTCTAAGTTTTGAGCTGACTCTTGTCTTGTCTATTACTTCTACAACACCTAAATCTTTCAAGACCTTTTCACTCCAAAATAAACCATCTAAATGCACGGGTCACACAATGCGGTTTTGCCAGAACCTGCACATAAGCAACTAGGCGCGTTAAAATCCTTCTTTTCTAAAGTAAAACAAAGCCTCATAAAAATAATTTGGGATCGATATAACATAAATAGGTTTACAGAGTGATTTTATGACTGTGAAAATTAATTGAGCATATTTTTTTTTTACAGATAATTACGCACAAGCTTTTTAGTGGCCGAGAACTGGGCCAAGGTGGCCGAGAACTGGGCCCACAAATGGAGCTTTTATTTTTATTATTGCTCGGGCAAATTAATTTTTGACCGGTCGATAGCTTTACACCAAAAAGCTGAATAATGTAGCTAGCTCTGGGAGAAATTTCAAGTTCCTGCGGTTCTTCTGAGGTAAGAAATACAAGTTTACGTCAAAAGTGGCCGAGAACTGGGCCCCATACTGTACTTTGCCCCGTAAGCTTTTTTCTCTGTCCTTCCGCCGAAGCAAAAAAACACAACCTGATTACACATTAACCCAAAAGTCGACCAAGTGCGCCTGCAACGATTTCCTGTCAAAACTAAAATGAAAACCATTGCGGTATGCGTCACCCGTAGCGGTTTTGTAGCAACCCCAAGCTATCCCCGTCTTTTTGGCCGACAGGAGACTATGCTCTAGGACGACCAAAGGGTAAACTATAAATCGGCCACGCCCGATTAATTACAATTAGTCCTGGTTGGTATGTACGTTTTGGTTTTAGTTAACATAACATTCCTAAAAATCTCTAATGAAAGAAACAAAAAACGACCAAGAAAAATAGTTTGGCAAGAATAACTAGCAGCAAAACTAACTTTGAATCAAGGAACAAAACAACCTTAACATATAACAAAAGTAAAACTAAAACTTTACTATTTAGATGTATAATTTGCGCACTAGAAATATTATATTATTGTTTATTAATATTTTTTGAAAAAATCTTACATTTTAAATTACAAATAATTTCCAATAAATTTAGTCAAATCTGTGTTAACTTGCTCTAATAGGTGAGCAATCTTTGGCTCTGGTTGACAACGCTACAGTACTCTAAGACTCAATTTATAATGGTTTGTATATGGGATTGAAACAATTTTGTTTACGATATATAAATTCGAACGTTTTAGCAGATCAAAAGAACCAAACAGATGCAGATCCACTCCACTTTTTAACAAGACGCCCATTATCAGAGTCAAGAAAGGACGATTTGTAGAGAGAGTAATCAAGTACACTAGTACTGTGACGGCCGAACATGCTATTGTTGTAGATCACATCGAGGAAGAAACTTGCAAAGATACTTAACTTCAGAAACTTTCCATCCGGATACTCACTGGAGACTGGGAACAGCATAGAAGGGCTCCAGAGGTCACACCGTTCTACAGTGAGCAAAATGAATTGTATACAGTGGATGGTCTAATCTTCTGAATAAATCAGATTATTATCCCCACAAAACCTACAGAGAAAAGTCATTAAGGACGCACACCACCTTGTACATCTGGGAATGACCAAAACAACCATGAACTGTATGATTGGACAGATCATCGGTCAGTGTTATGAATGCCAGGTAACACTAAAGAAATCCTGGGATGTCATAGCTGAAGACATCAGTGTACCCTACCTCGACGGCCATTACAATTCAGTAGCCATAGTATAGACAAGAGAACAAAATACCCTGAAGTTACAAAGACCCACTTAACAGCTTTTCAACCAACCAAGGAAAAGCTCAAAACTATACTCATGCCCCCACGACTAAGAACGCTGGAAAGGGACAACGGACTAACGTTTAGTTGCAGAGAATTTGCGGAGTTCACTAAAACAAAGGGTTTCCACCATCTCAAGTCACCCCTGAACATGTACATGCACATGAGAGGCCGCAAGCTTCAAGAAACTGCTAAACAAGACAGAACAGATTGCTCACCTCAAAGGAAGAAATGGCAGAATAGCTTTTAAAGAAATGCTGATAGGCTACCGCTCGACACCACATCCTGCCACCAGAGCAGAACCATATGAAGCCCTCATGAAAAGACACATTACCACCAAGTTAGACTAGCAAACGATGGAGAGTAGTGACAAGTTTCGCGACACAGTCATCAATGAGAGGGATGAAACAGATTGCTGAGAGCTTGAACAGTCAGTCCCAGAGGAGATTATCACTAGCACAGAGGAAACAGCTGAAACCAGCAGCAGTGACAAAATGGAACAAAGCAAAACTATACTAAAACTGTGCTTACACTGGAAACAGACATTATGCTTTAGTAACAATTTTGTTCAAGTTTTGCATAGTTTTTCTAGTTGCGTTATTTTACTTAAGGAAGAGACTGTCTCGGAAAAAGAGAGAAATGAAATATCCAGTCCACCATTCTTACAATTCCAGTATAGTTCAGTTCACACACGTGTCTAAATATGAATTATCAAGGTGGTGCTTAAAAAAGCGGAAAAACAAGCTATACTTAGAAAACTGGAGACTAATATCTTTATTAAACACTGACTATAAAATAATAACAAAGGCTATAGCAAGTAGAATCGCCAACTTTCTTCTCAAACTTATCTATGCCACCAAACCAGGTACGCCAAGGGGTGATACATTGGCCAAAATATCAGACTGATAAGAACATAATGAAAATGACATCTTTAGAAAATATACCTGGCAGGGCAATCTTCATTGATTTTAAAAAAGCCTTTGATTCAGTAGACTGGGAGTGGTTAGCTAAAGTTCTAGAGGCGTTTAACTTTGGACCGCAAATTCGCGAATGATTAAAAAACTTTCTATACCGACATTGCTAGCTGTGTTATCAGCAATGGACATGCCTCGAAATTTTTTAGCTCAGTTACAAAGAGGAGTCAGACAAGGCTGTCCCTTATCTGGAATCTTATTCGTCTTCTGTTCGTCTCGGGGAATATTCATCGAGATTCACTGAGCCTGAGGCGAATAATTGTTTTCGTCTAATTTTCAGAGGTGAATATCAAGAATTATTAAAAACTAGCAATGGTATGTTGCAATTCCAGGGTTTTGATTGGTTAACAGGTAATGGCAGATGAGCTCATATACCATTCACCACAAATATGGTTGCCGATACGTGCCAACAAAAAAAGCTGGCGAGCTCAAATATTGCAACTCTTTGGGCGTTTTTAAGAAAACAATTACTCCACTCGCGCTAGTTGGATATGGGATCGTTATAGCCAACGAGGCGCATTTGGCTATCTACCATCTCATATACAACGCGCGCTCGTGAAATAATTGTTACGTAGACCATGGAAAAATGTAGTCGATTTGTTTTATGCCATAACAAACTTGATCAAGTATTTATCCAAAGCGATGCCTGACCGTGAAGAAACTTTGCCCCCGGGCCGAAAAGATTCCCGACAAGTAAAAACGGTAATGACTCAAAAGAAGATGAACAAGAATTCAAAGAATAACAATTTTAATTACCTTTTATTCTCTCGTTGAGTGTGTGCCTTTCGCTAGCACCGTTCTTCTCAGTTAGACAAAAAATTCAAAAGTCTGTTAAACTTTCTTTCTTTTTTCTTTTTTTTATAATGCTTTATTGAATAAACAAACATAACATACAATACAAGTGATAAATAAAAAAAGAAAACTATATACAAGAAAGCAAAAAGCAAAAATAAGTACATTCAAATGCATTCAAAATGTAAACAATATAACATCGAAATAAAAGGAAAAACAAATAAATGCTAGGCGCTATTAAAAAACTACATAGGTAAGTGGCATTTAAAGGAATAGTGACTATAATTATTACTATATTAGAATAGATTTCGGAGACGTTGGTAGCGGCAAAGATCGCTGGGATAAAGTTTTTCGCGATAAAGCAATGCCATTTGTCTTTAAACGCAGTGCCGTAGCAAGGGTAAAATAAGTGGGGGGGGGGGGAGGGGGGCACGCGAGCGCCGGAGGCGCGATCCGCCAGGGGGATCTGGGGGCATGCCCTCCCAGAAAATTTTGAAATCTAGAGGCTTGGAAATGCTATTTCCAGCGCTCTCCAAAAGCTATTTGTGATTTACGCATATTGCGAATTTGAGACATTTTTGAGACATTTGACATTTTTGAGACATTTTTTTCACATTGTTGTCACGATTTCTGGTTTGTTTTAGTTTTTGGCTGTTTAATATTGTTGTGCATCACCCTACATACGTTAAAAAATGAAAAAAAGTACAAATGTTTATTGTTTCAAACCTCTCGGGAGATAAAATTGTATTTTCAACATTTTATACAGGTCTGTTTTTACTTTTTGGGAAAAAAACTGGGGGGGGGGGGCACGGGCCCCCCGGCCCCTCCCCTTGCTACGGCACTGTAAACGGCTTGACAGTTTTGTTCTTAATTGCAATGTATCTTTCCGTCATTATGAATTCTCGAAACTGTAGTTTAAATAGTGAAAAATTCAAAGAATCTTCAACCAAGTTGCATTTGTAGATAAAATACTTTGCCACTAACACAGCCAAGCTAAGCGATTGATGGTGTTTAAATGAGTTAACAGGTCCATATAAAAGAGCGGCGTCAGTTAAGTGAATATTTTCGTTGGTGGTTTTTAACCACCAATCAAGAAATTCGCTCCAGAATAAGGTTGCGTGAGAGCATTTTACAAGCATGTGCTCGGTTGTATGTTTTTTACATAAATGGCATAAATCGTCAGATGCAAAATTTGCTTTTTTAAGTTTGTCTTTCGTATATAGAATATTGTGATTAATCTTAAATTGGAACATTATTAACTTTGTATTCTTAGTTGTAGAAAAAGGCCAGTTGTATATTGTTTGCATATCAGAGTCGTCCAATCCGTAGCTGATGATTCGATATTCATTAGTTGGTGGTTAGATAGATAGATAGATAGATACTTTATTAGCGTGAAATAATCTTAGCTTTACGGCTAGTTTACAGTTATTTCACGAAATTAAAAACTAAAATCTAAATTAATTAAAATATATACAATATAAAAATGCTAGCTACTATAGATAATATAATTAACATGATTAAAAATATAAAAAATTAAAACCCCCTTGATTGATTACCATCGCTATAAAAAGTCCTAAAAAATAAAAACTTACAATTTAAAACGTTAAATTTCGAATGTTGCGTATAAAATCTTTGGTGCCAGCTAGGCAGCGTACGTTCTCGGGAAGTCCGTTCCAGTGTTTTGCGGCGTAATAACTGAACCGTTTAAGTCCGGTGGTTGGAATTTATTTTCAATAATTATATTATGCAGAGCAGCATTGGAAAGATTTTCGTCAGTGTCATACCAGCTTTGGTGTCGCGATTGTCTCTGATTTTGGATTGGCGGAATTTTCCATTTGCTTTTGCGGAAAATTTAAAATTTGACCAAATTTTTGCATGCAAAAAATTTATTTATCGGCAAATCACTTGCGTGATTGTTCATGCGAAACGTTCTCTTACATTTCAACTTTCCTTGTCCAGTTCAAAAATCTTTTTTTTTTTTTTCAAACAGCAAGTCTTTTGTCTCGTCAACTAGCAAACTTGTGAAGTTTAATCGAGCCGAAGTTGGGAACTTTGTATCGACTGTTCGCAATTTGATTCGTAAACTCGTAACGAAGTTTACAATTTCCCAACGAACTTCGCAAAGTGGGCGGCCAAAAAAACTGTAATCAACTGTAAATTTTTGCTTGTTTCGGTGATTTCGTTTCATCCTGACTCGAAAATCCTTACTCAAAAATCCAACTCGAAATCCTAACTCGAAAATCATAACTCGAAAATCCAACTCGAAAATCCAACTCGAAATCCTAACTCGAAAATCCAACTCGAAAATCCAACTCGAAATCCTAACTCGGGAGTTAGTTTGTCTCTTAAAATACCACGACTTCTCTGCTAAAAGAAACCACTTTAGAAGAGTTTGATTGGATTGAGGATACTCGAAAAACACTGGTAACAGCACATGTTTCGTTTTGATGACATTTAAAGTTCACCCGCTTGATCTGCTTGATCTTTTCGCTAGCATCTTGGCGAATTGCGACGAACTGAAGATTCACTGAATCATCAGGAATCATCCCGTATTCTCTGGCGATTTCGCAGTTATTCTGAACTGTCTCTACCTCTGCAACAACTTTCAATTTGAAGGTTTAGTTGTTTGAAAACCAGTAGCTTTTGGCATGATGATCGATAACTGCTTTTCGGAAGAATGCGTGATTGTTTGAGATGAGATTCTGAACTCAGGTGAATGTTTTGTTACGCTTGTGTACGGTTCTATTAATAAATTCATTCTTCATCAGTGATTTGTTGTTTTTCAATTACATACTTGTGATTTAACGAATATGTTGATTCGCTGCACGTGGGTTGTTTTATAGTTTGAAGGAAAAATCGGGTCTCGGCTTATTAGTCTAGGTGCTAAGGCTGAAAAGAGGGCGTTAAAATAAATTTCGTTGCACCCCCTGCTATATTTGTCTAAATAGCATAACATTGTAGGAAAATGTCTAAGGAATACGGAATGACGTATTTTACTGATGGGCCAGCGGGACATCACTCTGTTATTGGACATTTTCTACCGGTACCCTTTTCGACGCTACGTTAATTATGCAAATCTTATATTAGTTTTGCCACGGATTTTCAAATTTTTTTTGGATATACAATATTTAGTCAAAATTCTCCAACCTTGATCACATTATTAAGCAAAAGTTAATTTTGCAGTAAAGTGCGTTTTAAGGCTGTTTTCTTTGGAACTGTTGCTACGAAACGTTATTAATTAACTAATGGCCAAACGTCAATTTTCTATGTTCTAAATAAAAACAATTCCCGAAAAGATGCCGAGCAGATTTGTGCAGCGCGAGTATAACACATTTGTTTGCCGAAATGCTTGTTTTTGTTAGCTTGCTGTACTTCTTTTCATGTTCAGTAACTAATTAATCTATTGTCCCAAATTAGTAAACAATAACGCAATGGTGTGCGCTTATGGTAATTACTCATTCATTTGAGAAAGTCATTCAGAGGAGCTCCTGTTACGCAGCGCATTACGTGTGATATTGGCTTAAATAATTTTCTCAAGAATTTTTTCCAAGATGTGGCGCTTTCCCACGTGAGCGATCAAACTTTGAGAGGAAAGTGATAACAATTCGAAAATTACATTTATACAATATCGTGACTTATTTACAAATTTTCCTACACGTGGCGAGTCGCACTCGCAACGCAAATTTCTCTACGAACCCAGACGAAAAGAGTTAGTATTAACAGGTAAAATAAATTTATCTAAATTATAACAAGAACTTAAGACCCTGGTTGGTTCCGTAGCCTGATATTTTGCGCCCAGTTTTTCGTTGACGTGTTAATAATATTGATAATGATAATAAGAAGAAGAGGAAGAATAACATTTAAAATCTATATCGCGCAAATTAACATTCAAATATGATCAAATGCGCCTTACGCTTTTCTTTCTGCTTTCCTATCGTGATTTATATAATAACCTGAATTCTACGTGCATTTTGATTGGTTCTTACTTATGATCTATCAGAGTACAGACACATAGATGACGTCACGCGGTGGTGTGACTCGCGCGCGTGATCAGAGTTCATAGTCCAAATCAGAGTTGTCGGCAAAGTTTTACAAACTTGCGGGGCCACAACAAAGCAAAAAAGTTCAGCTTAATTACAAATCTTCAGTGAGAAACAAAACGCCAAGCATCGTTCACCTTTCAAAGCATTTAACTGGGCGAAATAAGCTTGAAGAAGACAGTGAATTATTCGAGAAATTATCCGAAATCTGTATGAAAGTTTGACCGATGTTGTACAGTTGGACGACGCCACGAGAAACAAACGAATTGCGGTTGAATGCTTCGGTTAATGCTTTCAGATTTGAACAACTTTCCAAATCGGAATAAAGGTTAGTTGTTTCATCGACTTTCAATTGACCATTTTTCTGTTTATTCAATCGGATTAACAGTGCTTCGTGTTAACGAAAACTTAATAGTGAAATCAAAACAACTTAGCTCATCGGTACGGCAGCATTGCTCACACAGAAGTGTGCTGAAGTCTTGTGTTATTATATAAAACAAATAGATTTCATTTTGCCGTGCGTCTGTTCAGTAATAGATCACAGAAGACGTCAAAATGTGGTATGAACATCAGTGACCCACTCGGCTAGCGCCTCGTGGGCCACTTCTCTGTTCATACCACATTTTGACGTCATCTGTGATCTATTACTGAACAGACGCACGGCAAAATGAAATCTATTTGTTAAATAGATATCTAAATTTTTACGTGCAAAACTTTGCAATCTTATTTTTATGAAATTAGGGCATTCTTTGTGCTCCTAAAATACTTGTTTCATTTTTTGCAAACTGAAAGTCTTTGCTAAGGACGGACCATTATTTTTTGGAGGGGGATGAAAAATATTGTTTGCAGGGCCTGGAAAGACAAAATAAATTGTTTGCAAAAACGATATGTTTAACAAAAAATAGTAAGAGTTTCGCAAAAAAAAATGTTTGCAGAGGTGCATAAACTAAAAAAAAAGTTTGCAGAGGAAAATTTTTCATCCCCCCCCCCCCCCTCCAATAAAATAATGGTCCGTCCCTAAGGGAGTTTGGCTATAAACGGAAAAAAGCCGCCCTTTTTAATTAATATGTGTTATATTTCTGTTTACACTCAGTTTACACTTCTTTTGATATGGAGGTATCAAACGGTGACGAAAAAGACGACATTTATCTTGGGGTTCCACCTAAGAAAAAGTTAAGATGTGCATCCAGTGGGGCGGAGTGTGAAGATTCAGTTGCCCAAAAACCTGCACTACCTAGTTCAACAGAGTATACTGAATGCAGCCAGTTCAGCAAGCGAAAAACTAGATCAATGAGCAAGCCAATTGATTGATCGATTTGTATGTTTTGCCAGCAAGCAAAGTGCCATGGTGTACGAAAGCTATTCAATGTCTCCACAACAGACGCTTGCAAAGTGATAGAGACTGCCGCAGAAAGGAAAGGTGATGAAACCATGCTTCGATGTATAAGGGGAGTCGACCTGATTGCAACGGGTGCAAGATACCATAGCAGCTGTCGATCTCAGTATGTAAACTTTAGAAGTGCGAGTCAATCTGCAAGTTATATGGAAGACATTTACACGCGGGCGTTTGAAGGTCTAGCGCAGGAGATCGAGACTGATATCAACAGCAGGAAGGTTTTAAACATGACGTTCCTTCTTCAGAGATACCGAACAAAACTTGAAAACCAAGGATGCAAAAGTGCTTACACATATCGCGCGGAGAAGCTCAAACGCAGACTCCAGAATTGGTTTCAAGATAAAATTGTATTCCAGAAGCGTCCAGATCGATCTCAGTCAGAGTGGGTGTACTCAAGCGCTATATCCGTGTCTGCTGTTTTAAACAAGTTAGCCAAGGACGGAAAGTCTGATACTTGTCATCAACCGGAGAGTACTGATCCAGTACGACACGACGATGAGTTTGCAACACTGTATCATGCAGCAACAATTATACGACAAAGCATCACTAGAGAATGTCAAAGGGTGACAATACAGCCCATCGACACAGATGACCTGACCTCTAGCAGTGTGCGATCAAGCATTCCCACCACACTATACAGGTTCTTGCAAATTCTCATTTCAAGTACGGATACACTCGAAGCAACTTCAAAGGAAACAGTGCGTGAGGAGGATGACAGGTATATTTGTGCCATTGCGCAAGATAAAATACATGCATCAACGCATGGAAGAGTTAAAACGCCGAAACATATCGCTTTAGCGATGTCTGTGCGCCACATAACTGGGTCCAAACAGTTAGTTACAATGCTCAATCGCTTTGGACATTGTTCATCGTATGATATCTTAGAAATCATGGACACCAGTATTGCAAATGAGATTATTGCAAAGTCATCACAGCAAATGGTTGTTACTCCCTCCAATATCACTCCTGGGGCGTTTGTACAAGTTGCTGCAGATAACAATGATCTCTGTCAGGTCAGTCAGCTGTCGAGCCTGTGCTAGAGTTCAGCGCACATGGACGGCGACCAGAAGTGGTGTTGTACAGGGGGAAGATCCAGCAGGAATGGTTTGAGTGGTTAGATTATCCTCTCCGCAAGATTTCCATCCAAACCGACTTTTCTTGGTTTCTTTGTCGTCTGAGTACTGCTGGACTGTTCAGCAACGATCCTATGAGTCAAAGTGATGGCCAGCACCTTCCAGGCTGGAGTGCGTTTAATGGCAAAATTTCCTCTGCGTCCCCACCAGTCACATCTATTGGTTACTGTCCCATGATTAATGCTTCATCTACAGAGTACAGCACCATATATACTGTTATGAAGAACGCTCAGAAGGTGATGGTCAGTCTTGAGCAAAAACACAGCGTCATAACCTTCGACTTAGCCATTTACTCTAAAGCCAAGGAAATACAATGGAGGATGCATGAAGAATTCACGAATACCATTCTGCGTTTGGGAGATTTTCACGTTGCACTTAATTACCTTGTCGTCATCGGCAAAATGTTTGACGAAAGTGGCCTGTACGATATCATGGTTGAGTCCGGTATCTACGGCAGTAATGCCGCATCGGTACTTCTGCAAGGCAAGTCATACAATAGAGGAGTAAGAGCGCACAAGATAGTAATGGAAGGACTTCTCCGTATGCAGTGGCTCTCTTTTCTTTTTTGGATGGAGTATCAAGGCATCCAGGCTGACGCTACATACTCCCAGCTTGTCGAGGCATGTCAACAATCAGTCGACAACAGCGACCTCAGAACACATTTTCTCCGCCTCCTCGACAGTACCGGGCCCATTCAAGAGCTATATGCTTCGTTTTGCAGGCAGGGGGAAAAAGCTCAAAGCTGTTCCATTTCTGGAGTAACTACATTGACATGGTGATGCTACTGTTGCGCCTGATAAGAGCTGAACGGGAGGGACTGTGGTCGCTCCACTTGAACGCAGTGGCTGAAATGACTCCTTACTTCTCTGTAATGGACCGCGTTAACTTCGCAAGGTAATGAAAGTTAAACATGTTATGTTGAGTTATAACGTTATATAAACAATCATCTAAATTTGTGATGAGAAATCTAGTTGATTTGGAAAATATCTGGAAACTTGCATATAATGGCCCGAATAGTTCTGTTGTGGATGTAAGTTGGCATTTTAAAGGTCTTTTTGTAACTATTTTTTGTAGATGGCTTCCAGTATACATTGCGGACATGAGGCTACTACCCACTCTGGCTTCAGAAGTGCATCAAGAAGTTGAGAACGGAAACCACAGAGTCAGCAGATCAGAACAACCTTTCTCACAGGTCTGGACTGATATGGCCGTTGAACAAACCGTAAACCTAGACAGCAAGGCGAGAGGGGGGATAATTGGTATTTCTAGGAATCCTTCAGCACTGAAAAGGTGGTTTCTCACAAGCCATGAAAGGTCAGCGATTACTGCTTCAACCAAGCTGATGTGTGGCATTGATGACAGCAGCCGTATCGGGAGCCATAAAGAGTCAGGAAAACATAGGAAGATACGAGATGAGATAGTTGTCCAGAAGGTGGTAGCCGTAATCAAGGAATCCATGGTAAACCCATTTAAGCTCGCTTGGGGAGACGAAGAACCAGCGCCACTCCTCAACATTGCGACTAGTGTGGTGATGCCACCTCAGACAACAGACCAACTGTTGTTTGCAAAACAGACGGGAGCGGCCAGAGTGAAAGAATTTGTGTCCAAAAGGCTTGACAGCAATGCCACTGGCTTTTGGGAAAAAATCTCCAAGGCCAATGTGTCCACGTTTGCCTCGTTGTCCAAAAAGGTGAAGAACAGGAGAGCAGAAGAGAAAGAGATTACCATAAACGGAGATCGCGGCTTGTTTGGGCGGTTACTAGTCGTGGCAAGGAACCGTCACATCGACCTTAAGGAGGTAATGAGTTATGAGCTAACAAACGTGCCATACGCACTGGCACATCCAGATGGCTCGCTGAGGAAGACCACCAAGAGTGTGCTTTTGGCTGAACTGGAGCGAGTATCTCCTGGAGTGGATAGACTTCCTACAAGCGAGCTAGAAGCAGCTTTGATCTTCGATGGAATGGCTTTGCTCCAATCCTTGAAGTCAGCTGGTTGTACTACCTTTGGAGATCTTGCTCTTAAGCTATTTTCAGTAGTCACAGCAGCACTTAGCCAAGAACATTGTTCAAGAATTGATGTTGTATTTGACCGGTATGACAACCCAAATTCCATCAAGGGGGGAGGAAGAGAACACCGAGGAGTAAGCAGCGCGCTTCAAATCCATATCAACTCTGGTAAAACACCAATTCCGAAGCAGTGGGCCAAGTTTATGGTGCATCCATTTTTAATTGTCTTCCGACGAACATTAAGACTATGCAGCCAAAGGAACGTTTCCAAGCTATCTCTGCTTTTTATTCTTAGGTTATTTTTAGAACATCTTTAATTCGTAATTTATTTATTTTTATGAGAACACTAGTACTTCTTTTAAACTTTTTAACTTTTTTTTTAGCATTTTAGTGGTATCTCTTTAAAGTAGTTTTTATAGATAGATAGATATTTTATACATACTCTTTTTTACTTTAATTTGTTTTATTTTACACAGGGCCCCCGTTGATACCAGTCCTGCGACTGAAGGGGTCACCCTGTTAAAATATCGATTATTATTATTATTATTATTATTATTATTATTATTATTATTATTATTATTATTATTATTATTATTATGAGTAATCCCATAAACAAGACATCTTTGGTGCGTTTTCTCTGCGAGACATGGGTTAAAACAGCAAAATCAGAGCTCAAACCTGAAAAGAGGTTTTTGATCGGTGGAGGATTCCGTGATCCGTCCGACGCAGTTGAAGTAGTAAACGGCACTATAACGCCTTTGCCAGACCTTCAAGCAGACCACGAAGAGGCCGATACCAGAATTCTTCTGCACGCTAAACACGCTTCAGAAACCTGTGGAAGAGTCATCATCCAGTCCCCAGACACAGACGTTGCAGTGCTCTCTGTGCACTTCTTCTCGACTCTGCGCCTTGCAGTGAGCTTTGGTTCAAGACCGGTACGAAGGACAAACTTCGTTTCATACCAATCCATAATCTTCAGGATAACCTCGGCCGTGCAGTGTGCGATGCGCTCCCAGGTCTCCATGCTATCACAGGTTGTGACACCACTAGCGGGTTAGCTTCCATTGGCAAGAAAAAAGCACTGAAGGCACTGCGCAGTAATACCATTGTCTCAGAACAGCTGGTATCATTGGGCAGTACCATCCCTCCGACACAAAAAACCATGGAATCGTGCGAATCATTTATCTGCTCTCTGTACACCTGTGACAGGAAAGCTGGAACAACAACAGACAGTGTCAGATACTGGATGTTCTGCCAGCCTGACATCAGAAGAGTGAAAGCCTTCCTCCCAGCAGCGACAGTCTGTCCCACCACATTAATAGGGCAAACTACCAGGCTTATGTGTGGAAAAAGTCTTTGTGCAATAATCAAGACCTCCCGTCACCAGACAATAATGGCTGGGCAATAGAAGATGATAAATTGATACCAACATTGATGACAAAAGATCCCGCACCGACAAGTCTTCTGGAGCTAACCATCTGCAAATGTAAAAGTTCTGCTTGCAGAAGAGACCACTTGTGCCAGTGTCGGGCAAACGGCATACCATGCACGGAAGCTTGTTTGTGTATCAGTGATGAAACCTGCATGAACTCTTTCCGCCTAGATGCCAGCGATGACGATGATTATGAATAAAAAACGTTTCAAAAGCCATCCTTTTTTGGAGGATAAGAACTGAATCCTGTGACTATAATACGAGGAAGTAACAATGCAGGTCATGCATCTTGTAAGAATTTTGTTTGCTTTTTTTTTGCTTCACATCACTTGAAGTTTGAAGCTTAAAAAAACAGTTTTTCAAATATGTTCAAACAAAAACCATTTAAGTTGACAAAACATGATAAAAGAGTGCTACACACAACTCTGGTAAACAACTTTTTGAGAGATTATTTACGGTTTAAAGCTTATTAAATATATTTATTTCTACGAACTGTAATCATTAAGTCTCCTAGCAACAGTTACTAGGGATACAGTGTCAGAACAATCTTAAAACACGAATAAGTAATTTTCTATTCTGTGTCCAAATTTGGAGTATTTTGGGAAAAAAAATGGATAATCTACGATCATTTGAAAGTCACTGGCACAGTTCAGGTTTGCAAAATTAGCATAATGGGATAAAACGGTACCCGTACGGGAATGCCGATATTGGAGCGATGTCCCGCTGGCCCATCAATAAAAAATATTTTTATGTATTTTTTTTTGCTATTCTCACAAATATAGCAGAGGGGTGCAACGACTTGAACATTTCTCAGACTTGGCTCCTAGACTATATAGCCGAGTGATTTGGGTTTATTTTTTTGTCAGAGTCTAACTGGTTCGAAAAACTAAAAGTCTAGGGTCTCAGCTTATAGCCGAATAAATACGGTACATGCATGCTTAACTACCAGCCAAAATATTGTATTAATGTCAGTTTTCTTGAAATAGACCAAAACTTAATTTTTCTAATGATATTATTATTTTGCCTAACCTTCAAAAAACAAAAAGGAAAAATAAAAAGAAAGAAAACAATTTGCAACCGATGGGAACTTTATCACTTGCCCTTTCGGTCTGCTCTCGATGAGCAGCTAGATGACAATTAAACTAGCGAAGTGAACTGAATTGTGGAAAGTTTAACATCATTTGTTTTAGCAAATCTCTCCTTGTCAGTTTGTTGTTTTCGATTCTTGTTTCATAATAACTTTTCCGAGTTTAGTGGCTCATAGCCACTTTGAATAGTTATTTATCTTATGTGGTTTGTTATCCCATATAAAGTCAAATGTTACCTTATCGACCTTTTTGGAGAAGTTTTCAGGCAATGTTAGAACCGAAGTGTGGTAGATTAACTTGGACAATCCCAATGTTTTGACAATGTTAATTTTCCCAAGCAAGGTTAGTTTTCTTCTTCTCCAAGAGTCAAATTTTCTTTCGACAGATCTCTTGGGTAGAAGACCAATCCTGAATTCCGAAAACAAATGCGTATATAATTCAATTTAAACAAAAAAGATGAAATTCGCTTTCATTCATGGAGACAATGGAGACCAAACTTACACATTTCTAGCCCACGCGTGGGCGTGGCGTGATCCGACGTCACTTTCATGGTCTATACTCTCAAAGATCATAACTTTGGACCAATCAGCGCGCGAAAATTCTCTCGGTTATGGCATAAAATACATCGGTACTTACTTATCTCCCGGAATTTGTATCTTTAGTTCAAGCAACCATCACTCAGTTTGTTTGGAACAACAAACCTAAATTTAAACATACCACCATGATCGGCCCGAAAATTAAAGGTGGCCTAGATTTGCCAGATGCGGGTAAGAAGGCTACATGAAGGCAATGATAATGCAAGCTGATGCCACATACCTCTTACACTAGGAGGTATTTTTCTACTTGAATGCAATTATGATACCTTAAATTAGAAAAACCTATCCAATTTTACAAAGATGCCTTAGGCATTTGGCAAATAATAAATTAACATACTCCAGAAAATAAAGAACAAATTCTTAATGAAATTCTGTGGAACAATCGGTTTATTAAGATCGAAGGCTTCTCTATTTATTACCATAGTTGGCAAACTGAAGGAATAACCAAAATCAAAGACATTTTTTTATGATAACAACTTCCTGACATTTGATACATTTTGCCGCAAGTTCGCAATCAAAACAAATTTTCTTACTTATTATGGCCTATCCTTATTATGGTCTATCCCCCAAACCTGGATCCGCTTGTTAAAAGAATTTAACCCAAATGAACTCACTGGTTTTGAATACGAAGCGAAAATTCCTTTACACAAGCTTTCATGTAAATCAGCTTCTAGACTGCTTATCGGGCTGAAATTTATACCTCCTACAGCAGAACAAAGAATGTCTCAAGCAAACTTTGATAAGAAAGCTATAGAAACTATCTATAGCATTCCTTTTAAAGTGACCAAAGGTATTAGTCTCGCTATATTCTAATTCAAAATTATACATCATATCTTGTCAACCAATGCAACCCTTTTCAGAGATGAGATTATTCAACAAGACAAATGTCATCTTTGTGATCACAAACAAACTTCAGTTACAACATCTCTTTGTTTCATGGCCGAACGTGCAATCTTTCTGGCAAAACTTTTCTCACTGGTGGAATGTTAAAAACAACGTTTTTATTGGTTTCAACGACAAAACCACAATATACGGCTTCACAAACAACTTGGTTTAAACCCCTGCCTAATAATCGCTAAGTGCTACATTTACTCTGCTTCAAGAGAACAAGAACATGATTATTCCGAAGCCTTCGAATTCCTTGCTTTTCTTAAAAGTAAACTGTTTCTTGAAATGAGTACATGCAAATCGCAAATCCTTCTTTAAGGTGTCTCGATAGTTTTTTCTGAACCATACCTAACATTTTCAATTGGCCGTTTAACGGTCTTCCCAGACTGGGATCCAAATGAAATTTTCACCAGATATTGGTCTTGGATTGAAAATTCATATAATAGATATTTGAGGGCATTCGATATTTCCATGGCAACAATAAACAAAAAACGTTAAAATCACTAGAACTTGAATTTTACGCGAATCAGATTTGCTATATAAAAAATGAGACCACAATCTGAAACAATGGAAAATTGCAAGTCAAATATAAAAGAACAAAACAAATTTGTATGTTTGGATTCGAAATAATCGCAAAACATTTCAAACCGAACTTTCTGCATGATAATAGTAAACTAGCCGCGACGCAGACACTGCTCTTATAAACTGAATTACATCAAAGTAACGCCAGAAGGTGTATTTAACTTACCTTTTGGCGCTGTTAAAGCTTTGTTAATTTTCTTTTAGGCGATTTGGAGAATTGGATTTTTTCTTACCGTTACTACCATTACAATTTTAAATAATTTTCAATTTTCAGCATTTTATCAAAAAACTTAAAAACTTCTCGATAGATTTTGTTGAAACTTTTGTCACTCATGCTTAATAAAGCACAAAATGTGCAATAATCAAGACCTCCCGTCACCAGACAATAATGGCTGGGCAATAGAAGATGATAAACTGATACCAACATTGATGACAAAAGATCCCGCACCAACAAGTCTTCTGGAGCTAACCATCTGCAAATGTAAAAGTTCTGCTTGTAGAAGAGACCACTTGTGCCAGTGTCGGTTTTTTTTTGTGGTTTTCTGTTTATCGTTGCCATGGAAATATCGATGACCTTAAAAATATATTAAATCAAACTTCAATCTTAAACCAATATATGGTGTAATTTTCGTATCGATCCGAGTCAAGGAAGGTCGCTTAAAGGCCAACTGCGAATTGTAGGTATGGCCCAGAAAAACCTGTATCGAGCCACCTTAAATAAAATGTAAGCTAGCCATCTCCCATAAATGTTCTAAAAAATAGGTAAAACAAAAATAGACTTTCCACGATGGAAGCCCATACTCGAACTTGTATTTTTATTTTTTTACTGTAACTTGTAACTAAATGTAACTTAAGCTGTGTTTTGTATGATGTGATTTGTTCAATAAATGTTTTTGCAAAAAAAAAATTAAATAAATAACAGAAAGACTAGTGGTTGTTACAGAATATTTCTTCATGCCATGCATCCACTGTGAATACTTCAAGAGGACTTTCCTCAGTTTCTTACTGCATACTGACAATAGAGCATTTTCAGCCTTAACATGCGCCACTTCAGGCGAGTCTCCGTGTTGTCCGTACTCGTTTACAGAGCTTCGAGCTGGGCTTCGTGACGATTGCAAACTTCATCTTGAATGCATGACAAGGACTCTAGTCCGCATTAGTATATACCACACAAGTGAATAGTCAGCTTTTCGCACGTGCTGATTGGTCAACTCGGAGGTGATTAGCAAAGTACTATTCACCTCCGAGCAACTCGCGCGCGAAAGCTACATTCATAAACGAAATAAACTTATCAAAATTCATCCTTTCGGGCTATATTATCTCACTGTTTGAGTATATACTAATTTCGTGGCTCGGTAAATATCCACCACTAGCCACCTGCACTTCGTTGAATAGTTGTTAATTATGGTCACATGCCGACCATTATTTTACTATGTCGGTCAGCATCCTATTGGACAGTGAACTATTGGACAGAAATCATCCAGACAAGTAAGCATGGTGGCATTTGCTGAATAAATTTTCGTTCATTTGAACGAAGTCATTTCAAGCCCGGGAAATTCAAATCATTAGCACTATTTTCAAGAAGTGGCGCTCAAGGCATTAAAGGAGAAGTTCACTCCAGAATGGCCATTTATTTTCTTAACGCCAATAAAAAGTTTATACAAAGATATGTTATTCACCAAAATTTCAGCCTCCAACGTGCGCTATAACCCTACGAAATCTTTCTTTGAAGTAGCCCAAAACTCGACAACTGAACGCCGCCATTTTGGAGTCTGGTAAGGTATGCGTGACGTCAAAGAGCTCAGCCTGAAGTTTAGCGGGAAAATTTTAATAGTCGAAACTCCTTGTTTCTTTGTAGTGGCGTTTGTTTGTCAAAATACAAATGAGAACAAAAATCTTTTTGCCGTCTTTCAATATCTAAAAGAAAAATTACTCAATAAGAATGGGTAGGGACGAAAGATTACTGCCAAAGCGAACACAAATATTTGTGTGTTCCGAAAGCTATACGGGAGACTGCTTTAAAGAAGATCACAGATACAGTCTCCTACGTGAAAACACTCACACACAAAAAAGAAAGAGCCAGACGCAATACCAACCAATGATGCGTTTTTGTTATTTCACTTTTTAGCTGATTTCAGGGAGGACTTTTAATCAACCAGAGAAACTCTTCTTGATCAAATATAAGGTCGCAACTCCCAAAGTGAACTTTATGTCATTTTGTAGTTGACTGACTGAGCTAGAAATGTTTGAATTATTTCATTTTAGATCAAGCAAAATTTTAACTTAACTTATTACTTGTTTATATCTTTTTCTCTGTCTTTTTCTCCTTCTATATTTATTTACATGTACAACCCAGTCATTGCATCCAAAATTTTTAACAACTTAGCCCGTTTTGCTATTTCTATTCTGAGAAGTGTTGCCAATTTAAGTCAATTTTTGTTCATGCTGTAATTATTTGCCGTCGTCGTATTTGCTCGATTAAACGCGGGTCACCGATTAAACTCCGGCTTCGTCGTATTAATAAACGTCGGGTCAAAAATGCTAACTTTTAAATAAACGCCGGGGACGTTTGATCGAGGTCCCGGCGTTTATTTGCGGTCGAGCAAACAAGTAAATATATTCTATTAAATAGCACTGCTACGACAAACTGGTACGGTTTGCTTCTTTGGTAATTTTTTTATAATGTTCAAGGAACGTCCGGCGTAAAATAACTAGGATGGATGCTGTAAACAAAATGAAACAGCAATGTTCGCGTTCGTCTTGTCATGACTGACGCACTGTTGTTTATAACAGTGAACGTTTATAACTGCGGAGGACGTTGGCGACATTGCCGTTTATGGACTCATTGGTTGTTTATGTTCTGTAGTTCGGTTTGTAACAAATCTTGATTGCAACATGCACGTGCCGTATGCAATACTGTTACTTTGGTAAAAATCATCCTCGGAGACCCAAGAGCAGTTTGTCGGCCGGGACGACGAGAAAAATCGTGGTTCTCGGGACTGAAAAAAAGTACAGAAAATTGCACTTCGTTAACAAACACCGGACCTCGCCAAGTTTGAAATAAACGCCGGAGGTGTTTGATTTGAGAAAACACGGAAAGCAAAATGACTAACCTCCATTCTTTCCTTATTCTTCCGCCTCCTTTCGCTTGCATGTCGTTTGAAGGGAGTTAAAGAAGGAGATTTCTCAAAAATGGTTTATATTGCGTCTGGCTTTTTCTATCTTTTGTGGGTATTTCCACGCAGGAGACTGCATCTCTAAACTACTTTGAAGCAGTCTTCCACATAGTTTTCGGAACACACAAATATTTTTGTCCGCTTTTGAGCTGAATTGTTCTTTTAAATATCGGAAGACGGTGAAAATAAACACCTCTTTATGTATTTCTTGGAGCTCTGTGTGAGCAAAATGGTGCTGCACAAACAGGCATTTTGACAAACAAAAGCCAATACAAAGAAATAAGGAGTTTCGAGTATTTAAATTTCCCCGCCAAACTTCAGGCTGAGCTCTTTGACGTCACGCATACATTACCAGCTCCAAGATGGCGGCGTTCAGTTGTCAAGTTTTGGGCTACTTCAAAGAAAGATTTCGTAGGGTTATAGCGCACGTTGGAGGCTGAACTTTTAGTGGATAACGTATCTTTGTATAAACATTTTATTGGCGTAAAGAAAATAAATGGCCATTCTGGAGTGAACTTCTCCTTTAAGGGTCTGTTTATATGGAGGAGAGTTGTCCCTGGTAGGAGGGCTACCCTCTCCCCCGAGCTACAGTAAAAACCCGCGTATAAGAACCTGCTTTTTTAGAGTTTGGCAAAACAGGTTCTTATATTTTGGGGTACTTACTGGCATTTTTTAGCTTCCCTGTGCAATTCTTGATCTCTAAAGACATCCTTTTTGATAAAATACAGTTATTGTATTATAAATAAAATAGTTTAACCCCACATATAAGAACCTTTTGGGGTATTGAGGAAGCAAATTTCTGCCAGGAGGTTCTTAATTTCTAGGTTCTTATACGCGGGTTTTTACTGTATCTTTTGCCGAGCGTTTATATGAAAACGTTGTCCCTGTTGACCGAGCCAAAACTTGGCCCTCTCGGTTCAAAAGACTGGCGAGAGTTGTTTTGAAACATCTATTATGTCTGCCTTTTTTAAATAAGGAACGCTGAAACATCGACCACGACCATTTTTTGGACAAATTTACCGCCGACTTCGATTTCAATGTATCTACAATTTTGTTTTGGTCGACTGCAGCGTTTGCGCATGCTCTGTATGTGTCAACTTGTCCCTGGTAGGCGAGGCAAAAATAACCAAACTGTTTATATGAAAAAAAAAGTTGGCTCGCTCCCCAGGGTCACCCTACCTTCAAAGCCAGTGACCCTCCACCCAGGGTCACCCTGCCCCCCGAGCCAACTTTGCAATTTCTCATATAAACAGTTCACAGCTATTTATAAAGAAACGTATGAAAAGCTCTCTCGCCCGAGGTGGCTCGGTATGGACCCTCCTACCAGGGACAACTCTCCTCCATATAAACACGCCCTAAGAGATCGTAAACAGTGGTTACGTAGATCGAGCAGCCATGAGAAACTGTGACAGATCAGTTAATATAACTAATTATTATTCAGTTCTCTTCAGACCAGAGTAGCTCATTTCAGGACGACAAGCACAATTGCTCAAACAAAGGTACCAGATAAATATATTCTTTGTGCTGTTTGTTTGTTCCCTTTTGAGCCTTTGAGTCTTGTTGAATAAAATTCATTTTAATTCAGTTTGATTGAATGGTTCTATCATCATCATCATCATCATCGTCATCACATCCTTTATTTAAACACGATCAGATTTTAAGCACAATGCTTGTGGAGTCGTGGGGAAACGAACAACAGTCCGAGTTCTTGGGGTTTCGAGTTATCAGCGTCGATTGAATATTCAATTTGCTAAATTAATAATTGGTAGCTTACTTATTTTTCAGCACTTCAGTATACAGTACAGAGCAAATTAAACTTCTCACTTCAGAAACTGTAGTTATCGGGATAAATTGTGATCAAGGGAAACGAAATTAAGTTTGAGTTAGCAGTTAGCAGAGGAGCGAGTTATCCAAGTGCAAATTACTAGGGTTCTTACAGCTATTGAATTCGAGAAAGGTTGTCGGAAAAAAAGCACAAAGTGCACGCGACAAGACTGAAAGGTATTATGGGTAGAAGTAGAGAGCTACTGCACCTGCTGAATACTATACGAAAGCGACACGACAAACGCGAATTTGCACTTTTTTTCTTCAGACATGTGGAAACAAGGAACTGGATTTTAGAAGGACTATCAAAACACAAAAGCATACGAAAGTAAAAGTAAAGCTACAGAGAAAGGCCTCGCGAAAAGAGAAACAAAATTGTCTCGTGCAAAAATACAAACTCGTACATTTCCTCCAGGCCAACATGCAAAATTCAGACCACCTTTCGGTTTTGTCGCGTGCACTTAATTTCGTGCTTTTCGGACAAACTTTCTCGAATTAGCTGTATATGTTATCAATGGAGCTAAAACTAAGGGGTAAACAGAGAAATAAAAAAATTCAAAATCACTGTTTGGGTTACGGTTTCCTTTGTTTTAACTTGATGAATTATTAATGAGTTTGGATGTTACAGGTTTTCGTTTGTTTATGTAACAGGAGCACTTTTCACCAGTCCTTCTTCGTTGTTTGGATAGTCAAGCAACGCTCAGTCTATACTGAGGATAAGCTCAGTACGGAACTCCCACGTTACGGCTGCGAATCAGACTTACTTTTCACAGGCGGTCTGTTCAAGTTTTTATTCCTAAAAGCAATTAATCTCCTCACTACCAACAAAACGAAAATTTCAACCAAGATAATAGTGAGATTAATTATTTAGCTAATAGCAATTTTTTTTCACCACTAGCGTGGTCTTCACAACTTTTGTTTCTGTCATTATTAAGCAGTTTTTTTAATTTTTTGTTTGTTTCTTTGTGCTCCTTGTGCTTTTTGTTTTTTCTTTTTATAGTCAATTCTGGTTCCGTCTGAGTGCTTGTGTATCCTTCTGAAAACAAAAACAAAAAGCCATTATAGGAGAGCGTGAGAGCATGCGCATGCGCATGCGGGGGGGAAAAAAAAAAAAAAAAAAAAAAATTAAAAATTGGGGGAAAAAAAAAAAAAAAAAAAAAAAAAAAAAAAAAAAAAAACAAAAAAAAAAAAAAAAATTAAAAAAAAAAAAAAAAAAAAAAAAAAAAAAAAAAAAAAAAAAACCAAATAAAAAATTTTTCCTTTATTGACGGCTATTGCATTGTAATTTCTTGGTTCAGGATAAAGTTCAGAGAACTGCAACCCTGGCTTATTTTAGACCACATGCGAAGTTGTTGTCCACTTTAACAAAGAACCTACGACCAGGTTTCATTGGTTATTTAATTCCCCGCACCACCTGTCATCGCCAGGTGCTGCGATCTTTAGTGACCTTCTCCCAGTTGTTGTGACTGATGTTGCAGCTGTTCGTGTCTCTTGCATCATTCTTTAAATCTCAGAGTTGGGCACCCTGTACATGTGGATCCAATGGCCAGGTGACCATACAGCAGGTGTTTTACAGGCAGATTTCCGCCAAGCATCTTAAGTGTCCAAGCCAGCAAAGTTGTCGCTTGCTAAGCAGAGAGAATTAAGACTGCATTCTAACAGGATGTCACAGGGGATGTGATACTGCCACATGATGCCCATGATCTTCTTTAGGTAGCCCGTGCACGTGGAAGTTGTCGAGTCGCTGCTCCTTCTACTTGTACGTGGTCCATGCCTCACTACCATAGAGGAAAATGCTGAGTACACATGCTTGGTAGACCCTTTTTCCTGCTGTTGAGTGTGATCAGCCTGTTCCCCCATACTCTTTTGTAGACTGGTGTCCTTTCTTATACCGCAGTTGAGTTTTTGGTGTCCAGAGAGAAGTTGGTAGAGATTGTTAAGCCAGAATATATAAAGTACCCTGCCACTCCAAGGGTGTAATCGTCAATCTGGATGGTGGGGACAAAACTTACTATCCAGTAGCTAATGTTGGTTTTCTTTAATCTTTGCAGCTATCAGCAAGACAGTAGATAAGTCTCCGGATAGCCTGCTCAGTGTGAGATGCAAGTGCTTGATCATCGGCAAATAGCATTTTCCTGACAAGTATTCAGGTCAGGGACCCTGGTTCTGGCTTGTAGACTGGTGAGGTTGTAATTAGCTTTCTGTCTGATCTGGTATGCATCTTGGTTGGAAGTCTAATATTTAAGTACAATGATGGCACAGTTGAACCTCTCTAATACGGACACCGAAGCGACAGAGCAAAGTGTCTGTATTAGAGAAGTGTCCGTATTATAGAGGTCTCCACTATGACGTCACTTTATGACAGCTTAAAGTGTTTAGTAACTAAAATCGGGCCCACACTGGTCTTTTAACTGTATCTAAATTGATATATATGCAGCAATGAGATACACTGCCTATAGAGTGTAGAGTACTACATTTAGCTTCATGTACTGTATTAGATTCACTGTTTTCAAACAAAATGATCAACAACGTTAACGCAATGCTGCATGGAAAATAGCAATAATAAACACAATTCTGAAAACGTCCAAGGTGAATAAAACGTTGTTGTTCATCACCTGATCACCAGATCGTCCGTAATAAAGAGGTTAAGTTTATATTAATTTATATATTATAGAGGTTTTTTTGACGGTACCTTTTTTTCGAGGAAACAAGAGGGCTGTTTGGACAGTTCCTCCTCTTGTGTCCCAAACCTCCACAAATGTGACAAGCAGCTGTGTCGATGCCGGATCTATGAAAAAAAGTCATTTTGAGCAGAAATTATTAAGGAAAACATCAAACACGAAAGAGGGCGTTTTATCACTTTCCAAACATTGAGAACAGTTGAAAATACAAGGCGCAGCAGGGTATTTTTGACAAACTTTGAGGCGTTTGAAATATAAGCTGTCTATTGTGCTTGACATATCTTTTCATTTGAGACTTAAACTAAGGAGTAAACGGAAAAATAAAAATGTAAACATGAATAATAACTGATGACCTATAAATCTGATATCCGTCATTGGTCATCATTTTTTCAACAGTTCTATTACGAATGGCCAAGTTAATAATAACTTCATTCGGCAAGTAAGAATGATAGAAGAGAACTTCCATGACAAAATATGAGTTCACAGATTCCACCATCAGAGCTTTATTGCCACATTAAACAGGTGTGATAATACCTGTTACACTGGTGTCCCTCAGTTTCACAGCGATCACAAGTCATACAGTGCTGGCGGCCTGGAAGAAGCAAGACTGATTAAACACAAGCTGGCAATTTTCTTTTCATTTTATAAAAAGGCTAGTACTACGTTTGGTATCTGATTTGTTCAGCAGTTTATTCAAAGGTGTGTGAATCCAAAATAAAAAGTCGCAGTTTGGTTGCATCTCCAGGAGTCCAAAATACAATATCAATCCAGATATTGTTAAATTTACAACTTTTTGAAGAGCAAACCATTCTTGAATCGGTATATTTTTCCCTGGTTGGTTAACCATTCCCGCATGAATGTTCTAGATTATCAACGTGCGTTAATGTTTGGGAATCCAATACCCTTTTACTATTATAACGCCTAATACATCCCGAAAAGAAGGGATCAGAAAGCAGCCTGCTTTTTGTGGGTTACATGTTCATATGCAGTTTTCCAAACCAGAATAAATTCTGTAATAGTTACCTGGCTTAACACAGGTGCCACACATGTCACAATGAACATATTGCCTTCCATCCTAAGAAAATTATGAAACCATGCTAAGTGTAATGGACTCATAGTCAATAAACCACTATAGTAAACATAAATTTCACAGACTACTTATTAACCAAGCAGAGGCCACACTGGGAGTATATTGCCTGAGGTCATTCTGGGCTTAAATCACTGGAACTATACACCTTCAATAAGGTTTTTTATTACACGACTAACGTATTCAGAGGGCCCATAACTAGCTTCAACCATCAGATTGCTCCATTGCGGTCCAATATTTTCTATGTATTGGACCGGGTATTGTCCCAAATGATCCTGCGCAAATCATTGCTTACTTGACTCACATGAAAAACCCTCTCCTTAAAAAATTGAAAAATTTTCTGTGTTTCTATCAAGTTTTTGAAACACGAGTGGAAGATTGGGAGAAATGCTGCGAGAACACAAGCCGATAGACGAGTGTTTCCTCAGCTTTTTTTAGTTCTCCCAAACTTTTACAAGTGTTTCTATTACTATTTATTGGTTTGTAAAGCAACATAAAAAAAATCTTTTTCGACCGAAACACCTGGTGGGTTCTCGGTCAGAATTCCGTTCTTTTAATCCTCTCCGCTTTCATCTAAAAGTCTTTCAGTCATGTGATAAATCCCTCATTAACCAAGCTTGCTTGGGACCGTACTGGGAAAATATTGGCAATCAGTTTTTTCTAAACGGACCTCACTGTGCTTGCTTCCACTGTGCTTGGGCCCATGTTCTCCAAGTACTGCCCTTGCACTTGGTTTTTGCAGTTCTCTGTTGTACTGTTGTTCACATTTTGACATCCAACCAGATATCAGCATCGCACAAATGGGCCATGCAGCAAAATCCGGCCCTGATCATTAACAAATCCCAGTACATGTTGTTATCTAACCAAGTTGTAGCCACATAGTATTGTTATTGTACTACTGAATTGAAAATACTGGAAAGGCTTTTGCCAGCCAGTTTTTTCTTTTTTTCATGTACTGCTTTTATCAATTGGTTACCTTTGACATACATCCACCACATTTCTTACAGTGTACATTTTCAGGTGCTACATATCTCCTACAGCTCTTGCAAAACCTGAAATTGAATTAAGGTAACAAACGGTTAACACATACATTGCAAATGCACATGTAGTAATACTTATTTAACACACCAACATGCCATAAAATTTGACTACAAATGCAATCATGTGACACACCAAATAATTATACCAAACAACCTATATCCAGCCACCCCTCCCTTCCTCAACAAAGCCTGATTCCCCCTCTTATAACCCACGTTTTAAATTTATGGAGCCCCTGCATTTTGCTGTGTAACTATTGCATGCTGCTGCTACCAAACTTGCTTTTAAGTTAAGAAAAAATGAGTTAATATAAGAATGGAAATGTAGAGAAGTAGAAGCGTAGGGTTCAAAATGAAGTTGCTAGAACAAAGTGAAGGGTGGAAGGGTGGAGAAGGGCGAAGAACGACAAAATTTTCAAAACTGATTTATTTACCACTACCTTGATCGCATTAATGTAGAAAATCAAATGTGAAACAAGAAGAAAGATGGAAATGCGCTTTGCGAAAACATAATCTCCAGGCGTGACCATGGTAGAAATTCTTTGGCCACTTTAATTTTTTTCAAGTCAAGAAAGATATAAGTATTTTCCTGTAAGAACGCAAGTGATGGGATGGCAAAGGGGACAAGATCAAAAGAACACTAATGATTAATGACTATTCCAAAGGGGGACTGAAAATGCTAGACATTAAAAGTTTTAATGACGCCTTAAAGGCAAAGTGAGTTCAAAGATATCTAGACCCTAACAACAAAGGAAAATGGAAACTGTTTCTTGATTTCTTCTTAGAAAACCGCGTTACAACAGCACTTTTCTCCGGTAATCTTGATTCAAAGGATGTTGCCTCTCTGGAAATTGAGGATCCCTTTACTAAGGAACTTATTGAGATTTGGTGCCGTCTCAACTTCAACCGCAGCCCACCATCTCTCTCTCACATGCCAATATGGTACAATTTGCTTGTACATATAGAGGGTAAGCCGCTTTTTTATAAAAGTTGGTATTTTGGCAGGAATTAAAAAAGTAAGCAATCTTCTTGACGAGACTTCGTCAAAGTTTTTGAGCTTCGAGGCTTTCAGAGAGAAATATTCTCTGAAAGCCAACTTTCTTCAATACCGCAGCGTTGTGACAGCAATTTTGGGCGTGAAGCACAACTCTGATTGTTTTCAAATGTTAAATACTGAATCACTACTGGGGTCAAAGGATTTTTGCAAATTAGCCTACACTATACTCATTGAGCGACATGTATCCCTGCCGCAAAGAAATCAAAGTAAATGGATATCTGATTTCCAAGCACATGGTGCTGAAATGATTGATTGGAGTAAGTCGTACAGTCTGCCTTTTCTATGCACTGGCGAATCCAAACTGCAAATTTTTCAGTTTAAACTACTCCATCGACGAATTTCCACAAACAGATACCTTTTCAAAATTGGGCTGATATCAAGCGAGCTGTGTTCTTTCTGTGAAAGTTCAACGTAAACCCTACTACATCTCTTTTGGGAATGCCCTCAAGTCAAAATTTTTTGGAACGAAGTTAAAGACTGGCTGGGTACCTTCTCCTGTTTTTCGACAAAAAGTTTCACCCTCCAGTCATGCTTGGGATTTGTGGAAGACGCTTCCGATCTCCTCTTCCACCACGCCCTTTTAATAAGCAGATATCACATTTTTTGGGCAAAATCAATGCACCACTGCCCCTCACGTGACCATTTTGTCAATAACTTTCTCACTTGCTTGGAAGTAGAAAGACGCTTTTCACTTACACATGGGCTTTTGGCAAAATTTAACAAAAAATGGGGAGCTTTCCTCGCTGAACAAGAACAATAGCTCTTCTTTATTTAGTCGTCTCCCTTTGCGCCTGGATGTGGAGAGAACAGCGAAATTTCTAATACGTATTTTTTCCTATGTTAGCCGCCATCTAGTTTTGTTCTTACCGCTCTCAAAACTAATAATATAAAAAATATATATATATATATATCTTTTTTCGTCAATTAACTTTCCACAACTAAATTAATGAAATAAAAATAATGCATGCTGTAAGAATGAAACAAAATGTTTAATTAGTAAATAGGTGACTATTTTTCTTATCTTTTTTTCCTGTAACTAAGTGTAAGGAAGTATTTAATTTTTCCATGTAATAGTAGCGTTAGTGTAAGTATATGTAGATGAGTGTGTAAATATAGTACTTATGTGTAAGTAAATGTGTGGAACTGTAAGTAAGGAAAAGTATGTAATGGTAAGTGTAAGTGTATGTAATAGCATTCAATAAAAACAATAAAATAAAATAAAAAAATAAAAAAAAAAAACGCAGTACTAGAGGTGTAGATCAAGCTCTTCTTCAATGCCAAAAGTGACATCCAAAAACATGTCAGGTATAACAGCTAGAGTGTGCTTATTGCTGATTCAGGATCCACCTCCAATGTTGTTGACAGGGAGAAGAAGAATGTGTTCAAACAGAAGAAAGCCAACAGAGATTAAGAAAATGTAATGTACTCTTATGGCTCGGTGGAACAACTGATCACTGCCGATGAGTTTCAAGCTGAATTGTGCTATAAAGATAAACAACATACTGCATGTTTTGTTGTTGTGGAAGGACAGGCAAGGCAATTACTTAGCCAACAGACCTCTGAACTGTTGGCATTACTAAGAATCAAGATAAACTCTGTCAGTGAGGAAAACTTACTGAGGGAATTTGATGGAAGTTTTGTTGGGGTTGGAAAACTGAAAGACTTTCAGGCCGAACCTCCATGTTGAGGAATCAATCCAACCCCTTACCCTAAAGTTGAGATCCTCACCATTTGGATAAAGAAAGAGGGTTTAGTAGAGTTTTAGACGAACTTTTTAATTAGATTGAATTAGAAGAACAGTCCAGAAACATCACCACAAGGGGCTGTTCAGCTATAAACCCGATGTTCCGTATCGGTTCTGCATTGAGCTATGTCCAGCAAGCATTTGAGGTGTGTGAAGGCACTTACAACATTCATGAAAACATCATTAATCATGGGTCGCATTGAAGAGCACAATGTCAGATTAAGAAAAAGCTTGAACATGGGGTATTTAATGTTCATCCAAAGGGATCTAGCCAACAAAGTCACATGTAGAAGCAACTAGTGATTGGTGCAAGAGGGCCTCAAAATGAAGGGGAGGTATGAAGTTTTCTGGGATTAGTGGACTATAGTGCCAGATTCATCCCCAACTTAGGAAGCATTGTTGAACCACTTCACAGGCTAACAAAGAAGGCAACTCCCTTTCTGTGGGGCACAGAGCATCAAAGTGCCTTTGATGCTCTAAAAAGCAGCTTAGCAATTGCAGAATCCTCAGCATATTTCAGCAATAAAATGCACAAGGAAGAAAGCTTATCAGAGATGTCAGCCTTGTAGGCTTTAGAGCAGTCGTTACACAAGTTCAAGGAAGATGCACAAGGGTAGTTGCATGTGAAAGCCATAGTCTAACAGATGTTGAGCATAGGTACTCTCAAACAGAGAAAGTGTCACATGATCTTGTCTGGCATGGCATTGGGAGAGATTAAACGTGTCCCTATATGGAGTGGAATTCACACTGCTGACCAACCGCAAGCTCCTCAAGTTTATCTATTCTACCTTAAGGTTACTATTTTCAGCAACTACAAATTTTAGCGTTAGGTTAGGACAACATCAGACAACTTAAATGACTATGAACTCTACTTACATTATGAAGAGGAACACTTGGAGTTAATTCAGTTTGATTATTAACTCGATTGTCAAAGTACTTAATATTAAATGTTTATGAGCTCCATCAATGCTAGGAGTGGAAGATATGGGACACTGAATTTTGTGTGATTTACAGTTATGTTATGCACAGTACGTACTTTCCCAACCTGAATGATGTAATCCCTACAACACTCGTTAATTCAACTGACTTAAAACGTTTTTCAAGCTTCATATGTTACAATTATAGTAATGTTTTTGCATTAACAGTTGGTGTACTAATTGCAATCTTTTATTCATTTATATGCCACCATGCATACAGTAGAAACAGTTACACAAGAACGCATGACATGAACAGCTGAACCAAAAGTCAAGAATGGCTAACTGCAAATAAGCTCACTCTCCAATAAGTCCAAGACCGAGTTTACGTTGCTAGTTACAACCGAGTTTATTAATCCACCTGAAAAACAAGTATTTTAGTTCATTTTCATTTTGATATCCATATATCTTGCTTGAAACCATTCTACGCGCTTAATGGAAGGAAGTAAAAACCCTGATGAAAAATTGATAAGAAAAGACTGTAAAAGGGCGGCCTGTTAGGGTGGGTCTGGTTCATAATTCACAAGGTTTTTTTCTTTAGTGCTGTTGCATGGTGATGTACTTGCATAACCGCCTCTAAAAGCAAGACGTGCAGCACAGGAGGTGTTGAACATTACATTTTTGTACCTGTAACCTTCAGCAGAAGGAAGAACCACATCAGCAGGATTAATGTTGGTGAAGATTCTCACTGGCGAACCGCGTTTTGAGCCCTTCATATTTTTGCCTTTAAAATGTGGGTGATTTTCATAGTCGACCTGTCAGAAACATAAAACAAAATGAGACTGCATCAGCGTCACTTAATAAATGTAAATTACCCAAAAAGTCACTATTGAAGTTACACAATAAGTTGCACCACAAATGTATTCTTAGAACTACCATAAATGTAGGCCACAGGTTGTGAATTTGTTTTTCTGCATGTGGGTACTAATATTGCAGGAGTGAACAGATAGAAGCCTGCAAACAAATGCCCAATGATTGGTAAGGTAAGGTTTGTGTACAACTTAATTTGCTTTGGCAAGGATGTTCTCTTTTTCGCCTTTAACTGCCACAGGTGCTGACTAAGCTCAGTTCTCCTTTTCTCGTCTTTCATGTTACTTTAAATGACATATCTGGTGATTTCTGTATCTTGTCTTGAACTGGTTTGCTGTGAGACAAATGTATGTTTCTATCGTGTCTTCGAATGTAACCTTGGCTTAAGCGCTTGATACACAATTTCTTTCACTAGACATTCTCCATCCAGTGCACATTCCTTTTTCCTACAGTTGCATGTTTTTCCTTCCAAGGTCTTGTTGGGGTTGTGCTGTTTCGGCTTTCTTTATTATGTTTAATGTTGGGCATGTACCTGTAGCTTAGTTTGAGAGTGTTTCTTTTGAGTAGTTTTCACAGTTTGTGGCCCGTTGGGTGGAGTCATCTGACGAATGTAAGAAAGCCGCCAAGAATGTTCCTTTAGTTGCATTTCGGAAACCCAAGAGCCTAATATTTAGGCGACTATTTGGTTATGAGCAAAAGTGAATGGCCGTGGGTGTGGAGATAATAAACAAGGCACATGTAAATGTACATCAAGACGATGTGAGGTTTATAAAAATTTAAAGGAAACGGATTCTTTTATGTGTGCTCAGAATAGTCTGTAGAAAGTATTCAATTAACTATGGCCTCAACTGTAATTCAAGTAATGTAGTTTACCTAATCACAGGTAAACAATGTTCACTGCAGTAAGTAGGATCCACCGTTACAAGGTTTAGATTTAGATTCAATAACCACAAGTCAAAAATAAGACATCCTGGTACACTTGACTAGCAGATACAGAGCGGGAGAACAGGACCACGCGGGATTGTTACACAATCTCATTACCACAAACCATTTTTGTGAGAAGGAGGGGGGTCACTATAAATTTAAATTAATTGGTACTTTTCATGGAAGGGGTACATCTTTTAAGAAACAGTATAAAATGGGGGGTCAGGAGATTTCATGTTCATAGCAATGTGTCTGGCCCAACCCCCTTCCAAAAAATGAATTCTCCCTACTAAGTGCTAATGAAACAGTGGAACTATGAAATAAAGACACTTAATAAGACACTATATGCAATCAGAATGAAGATTTGAATATTAGTTATGTGTAAGAAAAATCTGTCAAATATAATAAAGTTTATAGACCTTGTAATCCAGCATTGCTAATGACGGTAGGACAGCTTTTATTTGAGGCTCCAGGAAGTATGGGAATATCCATATGGTTGGTAATTCTTTGTCTGTTTCATCTATAAGTAAAGATATCATTAAAACACTGATTAAACACTACATGCATATCACCTGGAATACCTGTGACACATTCACTCTGCATATAAAATTTCAGTATTCTGTAGAATTTGTATGTACACCATTAAGGGTGCTTGCCTGAGTGCTTACCATTTATCTTAATAGGGTGCTAAACATTGATCTTAATCTTAGGGTGCTAATTATAACCATTTATCTCAATCTTAGAGTACTAACCATTTATCTTAATCTTAGGGACATGCTTACCATTAATCAGCACTGGCCAACCAGACCGAATAATTCAAAATGAATAGCCCTTTTTGACAGTTTTCCCTTAATTTTTTATAAAAATTTATTAAGAGCAGTGAATAGAATTTAGAAATTCACTGATCAGCTGGCCAAACAGTTCTAAATAATAATGGCATTCTCTTCAAGAATAGACCATTTTGGCCAGCACGTTCTGACTAATGGTAAGCCCCTTTATTTTATTATTTAATTACGGTAACAAGCATCTCAGACATAAATCATAGTAATCTCCAATAGAATTAAAGAGGCCCTGCCAGGGGGGTTCCCGTGTCGCTGTTTTATCGCTCTTCATTTCGCTGTCGGTAATTAAATAATTTGAAGAAAAATTACTTGTCCTTGTGGGAATTTAATAAGTTTTTCCATATATAAGGGTTGTCGTTTGTCGCGATTTTATTAATATGCTGTCGCTACTTTTTGGGCCATGTCGCTTGTCTGAATTTACCCTGGCAGGGCCTCATTAAAACATTCATGTTCACTCTACCATTAATTTTAATAAACTAATAACAACTCTTACCATCTAAAAGAGACTGCCTCCAGACTTCCCAAATCTTTTTTATAGAGACAGAAAGAACTTCAGCTAAGCCACCAAATGGTGGGTCCATCACTAAAACCAAATCATCCCTCCTCAAAAATGAGTTGAACAACTCTCTACTTGCATGGTTTCCAAAGAAGAAATGGTTAAACATATTGTACCAGCAGAAACTTGATGTTGGGAAAAATTGAGCCTGTAATAATGAAATAGAATAATTAACTCTAAGTGAGATCATTATAGAAATAATGAATATATATATAAATGTTTAAATAAATATGATTTCATACATTCATTATTCATCTTCATGCATCTTTCCCGGGTATATTACGAACGAATTTAATGACCAGCTCTCAGTTTGCTTAGCTTGTTAGCTCAATTGGTTAGAGCGCTGCACCGGTATAACAGAGGTCAGGGTTCGGGTCCCAGCAAGCTTGACTTTTCAGGTTTATTTTCACAACTGCTTAAGTTGTGTTCATAACTGCCAGGATCTTCTCTCCATTTATGAGATCATTATTGTTTGTCCATGGTTGTAAGGTTATGCAATGAGGGAGAGCCAGGGAAAACACACCAAATAAAAGGGGGGGCTTCCAAAATGCAAGGGCAAAATATCAAATCGACATAGCCCCCTCTCTACATAAATTACGAGCCCTCCCTTAATAGGTCTTATCGATAGTTTGTATAATGTCAATCGGTATGTGTTTTTTTTCTTGTTTTTTTTTGTATTTTATTTTTTTTTAGAAATTACAATGACAATAATACATACAAGAACCTAATTACAATACTACAGACACAAACGAATTACAATATTAAACAAGCCTTGCATAACAAAACTAAACTTAGTACAAACTAAAAAAAGACAAAATCAAAAAAACAAAAACAAACAAACTGCCTCCGACAGCGGGTACAAATACAGGTAATAGATTGATCTTAAAAATTGTAAGCATGCATTATCTGTTAATCAGGGCCAAAAAACGTGTTTTGCTAAGCACTTTTTTAACAACTTTCTATGCTGTTTTGATTTTCCTAAAACGCATCTTTACATTTCAAGAAAAATATATTTTCTTCGATTTACTGCAAAAAACAGGAGCTACAAAGGTACAAAGTTTCATCTGTGCCGGAAGAAAGACTTAGTGGTGACTATAACTGCTTGATAGCATCATAATTGACATTGCTGCAGTGAGTTGGCTTACACACTGCTCACTTACACTTCAAAACCTTTCAATGTGGCAAACTTTTACCTTAATTTTGCTTGTGTTAAAAAAGCTTCAACAATGTACTCTCTCTTAATTAATTAACATCCACATGCAATAACAAATGTAAAAAGAGTTGGATGTAAGTTTTGGTAAATGGCATAATTATATTTTTGAGCTCAAAAGCTAGTTCGGTTGAATGAATAGTTGACATTTGTAAGCTGAAATGCTTTTGTATGACAGTATCACTTAGTTTTCATTGCACAAATGATTTCATGGGGTTTCTGTTCATTTCTTGTTCATTCCTTATATTTTTTCTTTAACTGCATAAAAATTATCTTGCTGCCGTGTTGCTGCCAAACAAGTACAGCAGTTTTTTTGTAGGCAGTTAATGTTCAATTCTGGTATGCTTTAATTTTTGGCCATGGCTTTCATACACTTTATAGACTTCAGTGAGCTGAAGGGGAACCACATTAAAACAGGTTGCTCCATATCCTTTGCATGTTTTGTAATTAATGCATCGCCACTGCTGTTACAGTCAGTTTTAGAGACTGGTTTTGTCGTTTTGTAGACATTTAGTGGGACAAACAGATTCTGTTGCATCTTGATGCATTACTTTTGTTTTTACTACAGAACAGGTTTCTGCAATTGGAAAAAGATTCTAACTGAAAGAAAAACTAACAACATCCTTTGCATGTTTTGTAATGCATCGCCACTGCTGTTACAGTCAGTTTTAGAGACTGGTTTTGTCGTTTTGTAGACATTTAGTGGGACAAACAGATTCTGTTGCATCTTGATGTATTACTTTTGTTTTTACTACAGAACAGGTGTCTGCAATTGGAAAAAGATTCTAACCGAAAGAAAAACTAACAACATAAAATTTGGCCACCACGCAGAATTATGAAATATGGGGAAACCAGAAGTAAAATTGCACTCTTATGTGGCAACGTTAACTGCATAACTTGATAACGAAGTACTGTAATGAGCTCTTAATTTGTCTTGACATACACTGTTATATTCTTATTCTAATTAGTTAAGTTTAAAAAAAATCATAACCATACATGGTGACATTTGGATTAATGTGTATTTTTCTGTTTCTTAAGGGGAGTCCTTCTTAACTACAGATCTCGAGCAGTTGCTAAGGAATTGACCAAGATGGTTTTTGGTGGCAAGCTATTTTGGAGTATTCGGCAATGCTTTACGGTGAATTTTTGGTGGGAAGAACAACTGCATTAAAAAAATTGATGTTGCGCGCACGTAACTAGTGCCAGTCCCAAACTGCGCGCTAGAATTTAAAATCCCTAAAAATTTTGAGAGAAATATAAAGTTTCGATTTTTTTCTAAGAATTAGAGGTAACAGATCCTTCTTCATAATCCTTCGTATGGAATTACCATTTACATGTAAGAATGGGACGCTACTGAAGAAAGTCTGAAAATACATTAGTCTTTATTACGCCATAACTTTAATAATAATGCCAATTTCCTAAAAACCATACGAAGCATTAGGCACCTGGACATTCTTTATCTGTTGGCACTGATTTTAATTTTCAGTTTTATGGTTTTTGTGGGGGCAAAGCCCGCACATTGCCGTCTACTGAGGGATTTATTTATTTGTGCGTGGGTTTGCTTGTGTCACGTGGTCTTCTGCGAAAGAGCCTGAGGCCGGAGACGGGAAAGAAAATGAGAGAGAGCCTGGGGATGAGCGTGTCGAGTAGAAATTGGCCATATTGGATTTTGGCGTGTCATTTCGTGTGGTTTCTTTTTGTACTGTTTTGATTTCAGCTGTTCCTGTAGTTGCTCGTCATTACAGCAGCTCACGAAGTCATACTAGCCAACACTTTGTTTGGCTCGAAGTCTGTGCAGGTTGTACATCAATTCAAGAGGAGCTTTTACGCTTACGCAAGCCAATATTGAGAACCGCAAAAGCAATGTAATGATCGATCTCTTTCGTATCTGTCAAGCTAGCGTTGTACATGTAGGAATATTCGAAAACTAAATCGGGTTTCACATAAGCTTCATTAACGATGGATCTATCTAGAAACCAGAGCCTTGGCTAAAATCGAGTGCGTGGCTGCTTGTTCGGAACAAAAGGAAGAGCTTTTCAGATGAAACAGCACAATTTAATACATTTGCACTTGAATCAGTCTATACGGCTATATGTTCTGATATATGTAAATTATTCTGCAATGCAATACCTACGGAGCGATATAATAAACAAACCATTTTAGTGCTACTGGTTAAAAAAGAAAAAAAAAGGAAAAAAGAAAAATATTGTCTCCACTGGGATTCGAACTCGGGACCTCTCGTTCCCCAGTCAGATGCCTACCCGGTGTGCTACTCAGACATACTTAATAACGTAAGGCGAAAATATCTTATATCAATGTAATAGACATTCTGCTGTTTATCTGTTATCATGTGCATCAAAGAAATGTTTGAATCACCTGCTGCTCATAAATTTTCAAGGAACTTGGCAAAAAATTCAGTCGTGGCTCGAAGAGCTCTTTGATCTTGTTTGTTTGCTTCTTTGCTTGTTTGTTTGTTTGCTTTCTTCTTTACTCACTTAATTTTATTTACTCGCTCAGTTTTATTGCATATATCAAGATTCTTGCGGCATTTCTTTGACTTAGACTTAAACTAAGTAACAATCATGGAACTATTTAATATTCAAAGAAAAAAGTAACTAATATGTTTTTACCAGCTGGGGGTCGAACCTGTGGCCTTCCGCACAGTAGTCGGACGTTCGTCCATAGAGTGCTAAAGTGATGACGTCATAAATACTTTTTTTCGATTTTACAACATTTGACCCCTGATTTGGAAAGAGCAATATGAAAGGACTTTACAGGCCAAATTTGAGGTGTATACGATAAATAGCAGTTGAGATATGGCCACCGGAATACATGATTAACTTTCATCTGTTTTCTCATGTTTGGAAATCGTGATGAAACACTCGCACTCGTTTTTGAAATAGTACTTCAAGTTGTTACCAACAATTTAACCACTCCTTTTATACACGATGATTTCGGTATTAAATGTATACCTTAAGGCTACTATTTATTGCGATTCTTAAATTTTGTGATATCGGAAACTGCATATTTTGCGAGTGTTTAGATTTTGCGATTTTTCAAAGATTTTGCTTGAGAAAAAATAATCCCGAAAATGAAAAAGAGTGAGAAATTTGGAAAAAACCTTATGGGGGGTGCCCCCCTTGTACGTCTGAGGGTTAAGAAGGATCCCCTTTAATTCTGGTTTAACTTTCAACTAAGAAGATACATCACACACTCGGGGGGGGGGGGGGGTACTCCCATAAATTTCAGATAGGGGTGTGCCGCGAATATTCTTACCCCCTGACCCTATTTAAGGATAAGGTAAGCGAAAATTGATACCCTTTTTAAGGCCCAAACTGAAAAATGACACCCTGTTCAAGGGAAGGAGAAGCGTTCCGTGACGACCCAAATAACCGCACACAGGCTAACACAAATCTTTATGAAATCGCTTTACAAATACTTGAACGGATAGTTCAGTTTTAAGATACTTTTTTTTTTTCGTTTAGCTGGGCGTTTATTAAAGCTGATAGAATTTTAGGTTCTCTATCTAAGGATCACACCGGGAACAAAATGCCAAAAGGAACAAAAAATGATACCCTATAGCTATTTAAGGACCTCAAACCTCAAAAACCATACCCTATCCCGTGGGGCACATACCTATATAGCCCATATATATCCCCCCCCCCCACCCAGGGACAAGAGTATATCAACACATTCCTGACACCTGAAAGTTTGTCAACATACTCTGCTGCACATCATATTATCAACTCTTTTTTAGGTAAAAAACCAAAAAAACTTTTAGGTGTAATGTATGTTTCGAAATGTGATAAAACACCTTATTTTTTTCCA
Source organism: Oculina patagonica (assembly GCF_052425735.1). NCBI lineage: Eukaryota > Metazoa > Cnidaria > Anthozoa > Scleractinia > Oculinidae > Oculina > Oculina patagonica. The sequence goes on along the minus strand of NC_135759.1, from coordinate 12,715,518 downwards.
AGAGGGCACAGTAACGAATCCTGCAATCTGATTGGTTATTAGCGCGGGCAAGATTCTCCTATCTCTGCTCACGGGCCACGGTAACGCTTTCGTGAGTTTCATTTCGCGGCGAGACGAACGAACCCCATGACAGTTTTGCTCTCCAAAATGATTTAAATCGATGTAGTTGCCCACCAACCGTTGTAAATTTGAAAGGGAAAATTAGGAGTGGAATTAAAGGCCTTGAAGTTCTCCAAAAGGCGAGTATTTATTCTCTTTAGTGACAAAATGAAGTTATAGTTTTATGGCCGTGGTTTGCCGATCGTTGTTTGTGCATTCGCACTGATTTTCACGCCATTGCGGTTAACTGCAAGTCGCCGGTTTACAGACTCGATTTATCCTTTCAAACACCTTGCTTCTCTGCTACTTTTCTCCAAAACCGAATACTGCTTATCGCCATTCAAGAAAATGAGATGCTTTATTAAAAAACAGTCAAATTAATTCTCGCAATATTGTGCCGTCACTGTGCAGGCGACCAAACTCTGCCAAACTACACATTTCAGCTTCATTCGGTTTCACTTTCGCAAACTTTTTGTCAAAACAGAATACTGTGGGAATCAACACAGAGGTTTTTGACTCGTTAAATACAAATGTAAATAGCTAAGTGCTTTCCAGTCCGAAAAGTAAGTTTAATTAACTAAAGAACTCACAAGCCGAAATGGAGTTAAAAGTGTTTCGCAACTCGCTGATTAATTGCTCTGTTCTACATTGTGCTTTTCTATTATTTCAGATGCTTTTTTTCTTCTTTTTTTTTCAGGTGAAATTTTCCTTGAGTACTGTTCATTTTAGTGAATTTATTTTGTTTGGCAGTAAGCTCTTATAGCAAACAGATCATTATTTACTCTTGCCGTAGCTTATGGCAATCGACTCAACATTGGATGCACGCGTATATAAATACAAACACATTTGGCAAGAAATTTAAGTCTTTGTAGGTTTTTTAGGTGTTTTTTAATCAAACACATTAAAGTAGGAAAAAAATAAATAAGTTATTTACCGGCTTAGGGTTGGTCCGTATAGTGAAAAACTGTGACCTCGGCCTTGAAAATGCTGCCCTCGGCCTGCGGCCTCGGGCAGCATTTTCAAGACCTCGGTCACAGTTTTTCACTATACGGACCTCCCAGCCGGCAAATAACATATATATCTCTCGTATTTGATAATGATGTTTCTTAAGGTACTAGGTAATTCCATTGAAATAGAGCTAGAACTGCCCATAGATTTTCACTCAAACTTTGTCTATTGGTTGTTTCTCTTAAGGGGAATTAAATTTTGAATATACAACATAATTCCTTAAATTATCAGCTTCCAGAAATGTTTCTATTTGAACTGTTCACAAATAGGGAGAAATTAAAGCAAAGCATGAAATAATAACAATAGATCAACTAGATTATATGTCAACGAACAATTTAATGTATGATAATTGCATGATAAATGCACACACCTTTAATCAACTGTGATTAAATATGTTCCAAGCATGCTTAAAAAAAAAAAAAAAAAAATTTTAAAATTTTCCCCCCACCACCCCCCTCCCCTTCCCTTCTTCTCTTCCTTCCCACCATTCCCCCCGTGTTCACAGCGACTCAAGACGGACTCAAAAACACTGGGGACGAGTCAGCAAGATAATGTTCTCAAGGCCACAGTCATCTTTTTATGAGTAATGGATAAGTTCATGTTTCCATTGATAGTTTATTTTTCTGTCGCAAAAATAACTATTGGTCTTTTCTTACTTTAAAGAAAGAAGGTGATTGCCTCGCAAAAGAAGAGAGGAAACTAATACAAAATGTAGGTCATCATACTAGTTACGAGAAAAAAAACGCTACTTAAGCTATGACCACAGATCGCTCCAGCAGTTTTATTTACGAGAAAACAACAATTATTTATTGCTTTTGAGGGCCAAGCCATAAAAATTATAGAAAAAAGCCGCCATTTTGTTTTTCTGTGCCTGCTAATTACATGTAAAGTTCTGTGCAGAAGGGATGCACAATGTACATGCTAGTTATGCAACGCTTTCAAGTGCTATACTATGGAATATCCCACGAGTCAATTGTATTTTTTCGGTATACACATGAGCCATTAGGTGAGTGTGTATACCAAGAAAATACAAGTGACAAGTGGGATATTCCGTAGTATACCAGGAGAAAGTGTTGTGTAACTTTTTTATACCATGCCATAGAAAATATGCTTACTAAATTTCGTCGAGAATAAGATTGCAGCACACAATGGGAAGGTTGAGTGAATACCATCGAATATACACGGCTTTAAATGCCTGAATTCTGATTGGCTGTATTTTCTATACGGCATGGTTTAAAGTGTAATATAAGGAATCACCTAAAACACACTTAAAAAATATAAAGTAAACATCTAACCATCTGAGGACATACATATCTAAAGTCAATGTCAAGAAGAAGACTGTCTAGAGAGCCAGGCGTTTTGACACTTGCTTGAATTTCCTCATGAATCCTGTAAAAAGAGGACAAAAATGATTGGATCTCACTAACTTTTTCAAAAAGAATTTCAAAAATTTGCGTTAATTTCATTGATGTAAACACGTTTACTATAATCATCTAACCAGAACTTTTCTCAAATTCTATTAATTTTATTACACGTAAATTGTGTTCACCTTGTTTAAATGCTTCATTATATTCCTATAATAAGACAACTCCAGTTTCTTAAGCATGAAGTGACTAAGGGCCCCTCCTTAAGTCAGAACTGGCTGGTTAGACCAGTATATATGCGAGTTTTACTACTTTCCCCTGGATGGGATGCTTGTCCATCACAGGGTTCCCCCCAGTGTTCAATTTGCTGGTACCCATTTATACACCTACAATAAGTGAAAAAATGTAGTTGACACAAAGTAGTTGACTTTAAATTTCAATTCACTCTGCCAAAATACCCCCTCCTCCTCATCCAATGTTGTATGATTGAAATGAAGGGCTTCAAAAAACAAACAACATTTATAGGGGAGAGGTGTTGGGAAAGAGGAGCGAAGAAATTAGACAGTATTACAATAAATTGACAATGTGTCAACTTAAAGTGCTACTATGATCAAATTTTCGATGTCCATTTTTTACATTTTCGTGTGCAATAAGACTTTCTTACTCACCATGCCACGAACATCAGAAGTCGTTTTTTTTTTATATATTTCCGATAATTTATGGCCGTCATTAAACAACCTTGTTCCAAGGCTTGGTTGCGAATAGAGAGAAAATCAAAGGCTCCAAAATATCAAAGGCTCCAAAATATCTCACGGGTTAAAATTATAATAACAATATGTATTGAAACTCATGCGAAAAGCAACAAAAACTTTGGGCTTGTTTTTCGTGCAATTTTCTATGCTGATTGTTATTCTAATTTTAACCCGTGAGGTATTTTAGCCTTTGAAGTCATTTTCTCCCTATTCGCAACCAAGCCTTGGAACAAGGCTGATTAATGGCGGCCGTAAATTCTCTGGAATATTAAATAAAACGACTTCTGATGTTCGCAATAGATTGAAATTTGGCAAGGTGAGTAAGAAAGTCTAATTGTTCACGACAATGTCAAAAATCAAAATCAAAAATTTTATCATAGTAACACCTCAACACTTATTGTACATGTAGGTGGAGAGAGGAACTTGCCCAAGCAGCTAGAACACAACACAATGACCCCAACCAGAGCTAGAACCTGGACTGCTCAATCTAGAGTCCAGTGCACTGAACATTATACACCATGCCTTCCACTTGAACATAATGATTCAAGTTTCATATAATAATAATAATAATAATAATAATAATAATAATAATAATAATAATAATAATTATAATTATAAAAACAATATATAATTCTAATAAAAACCTTCCCAAAATCCTTTGCAACTGAAAAATCGTCAATGCCAAATAACTTGGTCAGTTTGAAGTCAGCAGGAGTAGTACGTCATATAGAAATAACTCTTACCATAAACTACTTCTTGTATAAGTCGTAGGTTGATGACGTCATTAGTCACGTGACTTTGCTCATAAGTTCGTTTTTGCTCACTGTGACGAAAATAGTTTATTACTAAAAAAGCAGTCATTGCAGTTTGAAGCATATTGGTGTGAGGCATTTCGGACTGCCCAGGTACCGAACAAAATATCAAAATTAAGGTAGCTATGCACAATTTTCAAAAAATGGGAGTCTGGTTACAAGTGCGTATCTGGCGTTGCATTAAATGCGAGGTAACAAGAAATTACATGTTGGTAGATACTTATATGTGAAGTAGTTTTTAATTAATCCTATTGTTATGACGTCATCAGTCACGTGACCAGAACGGATCACATTTTTAAATTCGCTTGAAAACTTTACTAGAACCTCTCTCTTAGGATCTTTTTGAGCAAAGTTGTAGTTTTTTAAATAGTGTTTTGAAAAATGGCCATTCCCTTAAGAAAAAGTCTACCCTGTAGAAACCCCCCTGGAGCCCTGTAACCGGGGTGTGAAAAGGACCTTGTTACAACCCTGTTGCAGCTCGTAAATTGACACAGTTAGCAAGGTTGTTTCTACCAAGCAGCAACCCTGTAACAGCCCTGTCATGGTATTGCCTATTTAACGACAACAATAACCCTGTGGCAGACCTGTACCAAGCCTGTAACAGGCTGTTCTGAGGCTTGTTCAAGACAACCCTGTTGCAGCTCGTAAATTGGCACAGTTGGCAAGGCTGTTTCTACCAAGTAGCCAAACTGTAACAGCCCTGTCACAGTTTTCAAACCAGCAGTCCCTGTAGACCTCATGAAACAGCCCTGCAGAAGCTAGTTTACCTGGCTAGTGCAACCCTGTACTTGCTTGCAAGAGTGCAAAATGATTCTTGTATACTAAAACCTCCCTCAAAATTAATGTTTTGCCGCACAAATCAACATACATGCATTGCCAGAAAATTAACAATAGTTTGAATTGCCAAAAGAAATATATATTAAGCTTGCTTTGATAAATGAGCATACATTCACAATTATGCAAGTTTTATTTTATCTACTCAGTACAAGTCAATGTCAACAAATTCGCTTCGTGACAGTGCTTCGCTTTGTTACAGTGTTCATTTGAAACTCAAATGCTATTTATATATTTGACTTTTTTTTGCTCTAATTTGTTAAGTTACATGTATAAATGAAGTGCACAATTACTTAAGCTTTCTTAAAAATTTTTGAAAAAAGATCTATCCTGGAACTCTTATCTTACTCTTACTTGGAATTTACTGAATAGAACTTCATACATGTAGGAACTGAAATTAAAATTAAGGGCTGAAACCGAAATATCTGGAAATGTGTTATTATAACTAATTCTGTGGAGTTTATGCGATGTAACTAACCTTTGTATTCACCTTTATGGCTATTCTTTGTCTCTACAGTTACATGTAAATAAACGAATCTAACTTGAGATAGAAAGTTGGTTGTACTGGTTAACATGCGATACTCCATGTCTTTGATCGCATGACCAAAGGTCTTCGCACGCGATTGTGATTGCCGTGTTCATTTAATTTGTTTTCATGTATACAAACTGTTTAAATGTGCTCACCTCTTACTTGATCGATTGTTTGGTGTTCCATTTCTTGTGGTAATAAAATTATAGCTGAACACAATATAATTGCTGATGATACCACTTCATTTCACGCGTACAAATGTACAACCGTTTCAAACATAGAAACATTTCAGGACAAAGAGACAGCGTCGCTTCGCATTCCACAAACCGATGCAAAGATCGATCGTTGGCCTTTTCCATTTCTTGCAGTAATAAAATAATTTGTAGCTGAACACGATTGCTGATGAGACCTTCATTTCACGCGTACAACTGTTTCGAACTTCGAAACACTTTCAGCTAGACAAAGCGACGGCGTCGCTACGCATTCCACCATGATTCCACAGACCATGTAAAGACGTCAGGTAATTACATTGTTTGCAACGCTGTGGGAAATCTTTTTTCGGTTTCCCTTTATCCGGCAGCAGAAAGGAAGGAGTTGAGCTTTACCAACATAAACTGCACATGAAGAAACAGAAGAGATGATTCCCGCTAAAGAAACGGTCAAGTAACTGAACACGTTTTTCAAAGTTGACCAATTAGATTAAAACGTCTCATATGTCAGAGATCACGTTTCAGTTTGTGTTGTCACGAAAATCGCATGCATGTTTGGAAATATGTCTTTGAAAACAAACATTTTCTTTATATTATGGATTTTTACTATCCAGGATTATACTGACATGAACAAACCGATTTGATTTTTGGCGTGCAATCTAACGAAACTTAAACCCAGAGATCATACTTTCAAAGAGCAAATGCAAGAAACTGCAGACAGCGGCAGACTTGACAGACTTTTGTGTGGCGGACTGTTTCGGCATCACCGCCCGCAAAATATGGACGTAAATGGAATATTACTGAAAGCTGCTGATATTTATTAATAAAGCAAGAAACTAAAGAATGAATGACATAACCTGTTTACAAAGGCAATGAGCCGGGTAAGTGTGTGCTGTAGTTTCAATCCAACGTCTAATTTACATGTGGCACGCAGAACGAACGGCGAGCTGCCACAATGTTATTACATTTTACAATCCTTGAACTCAAGTGGCCGCCGAGCCAAATATAAATACAATAATGCGTTTTATTCTTCGTACCTGTCTGTATTTTTGGCGAAGACATTTATTTTAACTTAATTTAAGTGGAAACATCCATTTAGACCAATGATACCGGAATAAAGTATACTAAGTTTGTAAGCTGAGGAAAGGTTCTATTTTATTCTTTGATTTTTCCGTTTGATATTAAGACCCTCAATTTCATATGACAAAGGGTACAGAGCTTGTTGAAGCAAACAACATTTACAGAAACAGCAAATAAAATAATCAAGCTTTAATAGCTATGTTCATTCAATTTTTCTCATTGTTTTAACTGCCTCGTCGGCTTTAAAGCTGAAGTCGCTAACTGAGCAGATGCATGTGTACACGGATGTAAGACTTACACATGTCATGACTTGTTTATAAGAACGATCAATATGCAAACGTTACCTTTTTTTAAGCTAAAATCCCTTAATATAAATTTCACAGCCCTGCTAGAACCCACTTACAACACAGCCCTGCTTGTTATCGTGCAGTATTATAACCCGGGTATTGTGCAACATAACTTACAGCCATTTTGCAACCCTGTTCTACTACCTGTGTATGACTTGGCAGCCCTGTTTAAACCCTGTTGTTATGCATGTATATCTTCACAGTCATGTTACAACCCTGTTGTACTTTGCATTTAATCTTTACAGCCCTGTCACAGCTCTGCTTCTCTTAACTCAGGTTATATTGCAGCCCTGCTACAACCCTGCCACATCTAGTTTTCAGCCTTGTAAAAAACTAAAAAGGGCTGTAAACAGGATTCCACTGGGCTCCCACAGGGTTTCTACAGGGAAGACTTTTTCTTACTTTTTCGTGAAAAAGTACGGCAGTAAAAAATACAATTGAAAAGTTTGTTGTCTTCCTACTCAACGACCATTCGCATTTGGAATAAAAGAAAATTTTGCCAAAGGCTTGAGTGTATGCTCTTTATTATAGCGTTATCAGTTTCTTTACATTGTAATTGCTTTAGGCGAGGTTGGATGTAATTTCTTTCAGACAAAGGAGTGGCGCTTGGGGAGAGTTTAAGCTGTGCCCCCCCTGCTTGCGGATTCCCCGCGGTCCGTATTGCGGGCGCATTTTCAAAATGGCGTCGATCGATCTAGTGTTTTGATTTTGCAATTTCGAGTTCTATAGGATAGTTTTGTCAATGTTCTTTCTTCTTGACGCGATCACGAGTCCCGAAACAAAGGGTATTCGATATCCTTTATTTGTATTCCCGATACTGGAGAAGAATATGGAATGAGGAGAAACGGTGGAAGCTTTTCGCACAAACATCCTGAGGACTGGCTTAAGCTTGTGTCTTCGGCGTTTATGTGAAGATTTATAAAAGTGCTAAAGATAGAATCGTACTAAAACTTAGCTGGTCTTAGCTCACTGGAATTAAAGCTGAGCTCGGCGATAAAAAAAAATAGATCTTGTAGATTTTGAGGCGATAGTGTCACAGTAATGTCACTCAGTTCGTCGAGGCATGTAATTGTTATTTATAATTATTTGTCATCTGAATGTTAATTAGCTACTCCAATAAGAATCGCATCCTTTCATTATTTATACCTGAGGAAATGTTTGTCAAAATATTGACCGTGTGGTCATGAGACCTTTTCTGAAGTTTAAATTTCTATCTTTCCATGATGTGTATTGTATTGCCAGACATAGATTGACGTTTCTTTTGCATTTTGTTGTATACAGGTAATTTGTGGGATTATTAGAATGTCTAATTTGTAAACAGGATTTACAGAATTCAGAACTAAGGACTTTCTGAATTACTGGTGAGTTAAACTATGGATTATAACAAGTTCAGGCAGTTATTGATCTCTTTAGCCAATCTCAGCAATTCCCATCCTCCTCTCTTCACACATTCACTACCTGAGACATTTTTAAAAGATCTACTTTTTGACCAGACATTTGCCTACGTTATAAAAAATAGGGCCCCAATGGGTCCATGTGTTTTGCTGCTACAGCAAAGTCTTAGGGAACATGTTGATGAAAGACAAGTGAGTCGAGATTGAAATCCAACGTCTTTTATTGTCTGTCACTTGTGTGCAGGTTAATAATTGCACTATATTGTAGTCACTTTGTGTTAATTCAATCCTGATAATTTTACTGATCAATGTTATGTTGAAATCAAAGACAGCAAACATAATTTAATTACTAGTAAGTTAACGTAATGTCTGACATGATTGTCTCTTTGATAAAAAACAGTAACTCTTAACATTATAAAAAAATCTCAATGAACTCAATGTGATTCTTTTAGTGGCGTTATCTCACTGGTTACCGTTAGTTGTATTTGGAATCATTGTCACAATGGTAGCGTTTTAACAACAACGAAAAAGACAGAATCTATTGACCTTATAAGAACTCAATGTGATATATTTATTAGTGACAAGACAGTGGTTCTTTAACCACTTTCACCCAAATTAAACACTGGAACAACTAACTCTTAACAAACTTGTTGTGTCACCCTGAGTTAAATATGCAAAATTCAGAAATTATAAATAATCGCACGCGCACCGGCGTACAACAACAGAAAGACGGCGTTGAACGTAACGCAAAGTTCATTTTGAAAGCGAAAGTTTACAAATAATTATTATCATTCGTCAGTCATCCCTTCACGCATGAACACTCGTCGAATTTCAGTGTCTTCACAACAAGATCGGAAGATCGATAAGGACCAATTTTTGATTCTGCGAAAGTTCGTTTTCTTAAAGTTTTAGAAATTTGTGAAGTTGGAGGATTCACTGAGGACTGCGTAGCCGAAGATGCAGTGGCTCGCTGGACATCAAATTCTATTTTTCACGGCGTTTAATTAATCTTCACAAAATAAACATGTGGCGCCAGCGCGTCTGGCAGTCAAAAATTCATTTTTCAAAAAACTTTCCCTTTCCAGCTATTTTAGCGGGGCTTATACTATAGTACCTACCTGTCAGTCGTAGAAAAGCTGAAATTTAAGGATGAACTGTTTATTAAATGAAGACCGTATTATTTTTTAATAACTAGTAAACAAACTGGTCGCCACGCATTTAAACACGAACTGACGAATGTTGCATCTGATGCAGTGAATCTGGTGAATGAGAACTTCCTTTAATATTTCTTTGTTTTCGACGGTGTGCACCACTGAATAAGTTTCTTTCCCATTGTGATGTTACTAGTATTAATTCGTTTCTAGCTGTCTTTTATATAGCTCGAATACAGCTACAATTAGCGGTGCAGCCTACCAGCTGTCTTTGCGTGACAAGTTACACGTTCATACATTTTATTTTAAAATATGAAGTTCAGAGTTAATACAGTACTAGTATGCTGTAGACAGTGTAGACAAGGTGAGGGTAAGTTTATTTTCAAAGCGAAAGTTTACAAACTGTGCACTAACCGGTCCTTTGGAGAAAATATTTATGACCTTCGGCGAGGTTCCAAGTCTTCGCTCTTTTCGTAAATGATGAAAACTGCAGAATAATTTTCTCATAAAACTGGAGTGGTCGCGCCACAGTTTGTTTTCTTTCCCAATGCGATATACTTTTAAATCGGTTTTCTGTTTTCCAACGTGTCCAACGTGGTTTGCGTTCGAATACTTTGGCCCGTAACTTCGAATGCGATCAGCGCTACGGTTCATTGGTTTCGATTTTGTTTGTTCATGGATTTGATTGACATCGGTAGTTCAGATTTCTCCTCTGTTACGGCACTTACACCTTACGTCCCTTACGGCACAAACTTCAGCTCTCAATGTGTTTTGCTTGCAGCCATTGCGGCTGCAGCAAAACACAAAAAGCTGTTTGACATTTTTTTAAGGCATGTATTTTCAGTTGTTGGATGGCCTTCAGTAGCATTTTAAACTACAGCTAGCAATGTAAAAAATTCAAATGAAGACTGACATTTTTTTCTGCAAATTATGATTAATGAAAGGTAGGGTGCAAAGAAAATTGATTTCTTCCTGGCCTGACCCAGGTAGACTGTGCAAGGTGAAACCATTATATGCTTGCCCAAAGTCCCATGTTTCTCTGGAAAGATCAACAACAAAAAATAAAAATCCATAAATGTCATTTGGCTATCTACAATGTAGCAAGTGGAAAAAATTATTGAATCCACTAGCCAACATGAAAGCAGTCAGTTTTTTTTTCACACACTGAAAAAGGCCATTTAATATACAGTCTGCATGCTGGAAAAATAGCAATTTCATCAAAATAAACAGGTTTTGTTTGTTTTGTTTCTATTTACAGGTGACATGAAGAGTGCAATGACATTCCTCTTTAGTCAAAATGAACTCAAAAATACCGTAAAAACCCGCAGATAAGCCGCACCTTTTTTCCAAAAATTTTCGTTCGAAAGCGGGGGTGTGGCTTATCTGCTGGAACATTCGGAAAAGGTGCCGCAAATTTATGGAAAATTATGTAAATTAATATAACATAAAACTACAAGAGAGTACCAGTCATTGCTTTTGCAAGTTTGACAGCTCCTATACTGTTGGCAGTGTCAACAATGGCCTATAACTTTAACAGTAATATTCAGGATACTTTTATACGAGCGAGAAAAAACCACGAGTATTCACGAGTAAGATGACCAATTGTTTCTTTCTCATTTTGCACTTTGATGGAACATTTGTCGAACTGATTACGAAACTCTCTTCATGCAACAAGTTTATCTCCAATAGATGGCTCCCAAATCTCTTTAATTTGTCGAATTAAATTTGGCCAGCATATAACATTAGCATATAAGAAAAATATTTAATTGCGGATGGAACTAGTCAACCATGAAATGTCACACAAGGTGTTTTCTTACCATTTTGTTTGTCAGTCGCAACATTATTAGACGCAGGCAAAGGGAATGGGTGGAAGGGGGGGGGGGGTGCATTTTTTGTCCCCTACCCACATGACTCACCTAAAGTGGTCACGTGACCAGTGCAGTTTTAAGCTCTAAGAGCTTCTTGTTTTGCTTTACGTTGGCGAACGCTAGAAACTAACTATAACACTAAAATTCTAACTCTAGTATACACAGTATTTGAAGGAACTGCTCCATTGGGTATCCAATTTCTTTTTCGGAAGCAGCATAGTATATATGACCTGAGACGTCAGAACTGCTTAGTCTTGCCCAAGCCAAAAACTAACCTTAAACTGAAATCAGTTTCATACATTGGCGCAAAAAGGTGGAATAATTTGCCCAATGCCTGGAGGGCTAAAGAAAGCTTAGCATCCTTCAATAGGGTACTGAAGGCCCTCAAAAATCTCGATATTGTAAATAGAAAATTGTAAATAGGCTAGTGCATGTAAATATTGTAAATATCTTTTATATTGTAAATAAGTTTAGTTAGTATTCGTATTTGTCTTAGTGTTATTTTTGTTATGATTATTTCTTAGGTAACTTAAACACGACCACATCAGCTATGCTGTAAATTTATCGTGTCTAAATAAAAGATATTATTATTATTATTATTGTTCTCGCCCTAGTCCCATACCGGTATTTCGCGTCCGACCAAATGCCTGGTTACTAAGCTAGGAACGTTTGGCAAACGCAAGTTCTTGTTGTTGTGACACAAAATCTGTGGAAAAACTACGTTGAATGAAGAAATACCTGTCAACAAATGCCAGAAAAAGATCACCCATAATAAGTCAAAGTTGGTTTTCATTATATTAAAGAGCTCAAATTGTGGGTAAGACTGAAGTATTTTCTGTTTCAATGTTCATCCAGTTTACGTTCGATGAAGAAGACTTCCTAAAGACTCAACTTTGAATTTTTGATTCGACTTTCGATTTTCTTTGATTTACTTTCAAAAAACTTTTTTTCCAACATTTGAGTTGTTAAACTCAGGGTGCTGCTTATCTGCGGGTGCGGCTTATCTGCGGGTGTTTACGGTACACATTGTGTTAATGTAATAAAATTGTCACATGATTGATTCCCACATGTTGCCAGTTTAAACCTGAATATACTTTAGTGACATTTATAGCTATTTATGTAATATGAACATCCCAGAACCCAATAAGGCTACATGTGAATACTGACACTTTATTACATGTAAGTTTTGAAACCATTCTGGGTTCATGACAAAACTATTTTGTTTTGGCATGATTGTAGATTACCCCGGCACTTTTTTTGCATAACTGAAATGACTGCCACCACAGTCCGCAGTCTGCCACCATACAAATATCAAAATTTCATGCATATGCTGAACTGATTTTAATGTCACCACAGTCCACAGTCCAACACAAAAAGTTTGGTGTTTAGATTGCCTGCCACTGCGTAGTCACGCATTTCTTGTCTGCCACCGTGGTCCGCAGTCCCATAGTGAACATATGGGACAGAATGTTTTGTGTTTAGAGAGGCCTACTTATTCATTTCGGTTAGCCTAATATGCACTTTGGTTAGCCTGTTCACGGTTAGCTATCTATATTTGTAAGGGCAACACTATATATTGTTAACATGTAGAATTCTGGGTACACTACAGACTGCGATTTGGTTGCTTGCGGTTAGCCTTTATATTGTGTTCAGGATATCTACTGTTCTTAAATCCACTACGGGACTGCGGACCGGGGTGGCAGGCGATTATAACATTTACTAGCATTTCTTAGAATCGACTACGGGACTACGGGCCCCGGTGGCAGGCGATTAGCAGACTTTGTATTATTTTCAAATAAACCACTATGGGACTGTGGACCGCGGTGGCAGGTGATTATATAACAATTAAATCCAATTTTGATCAATGGACTGCATGACTGCGGACTGCGTTATGAGTGAAATATAACTTAACAACAAAATTTCGCTGCGGACTGTGGACCACGGGAGCAGACGAATAATGGCGGGGTATTATACAATTGCTCCTTTGTTTCAATAAAAATAATGAAATTACAGAGAATTTACGAACTTATTATCGCAGGCCGTAAATTTACTCTAGCACAGGCTAAAGTGTCTTTAATAGTGTAAAGGTCGGGACAACTTATGCGACTTGACAGGTCGCGGCGACAAGTCGCTCCATGTGTACTGCTTACAACTAAGTCGCTGCCACAAGGTGTTTGTTTGGTGCACAAACAGCGAATTTGGAAGAGTGGGAATGCAAACTAGTTTTCCATATTCAAATGGCGAAAATACATGACGTGCTCTCAAACCAGTTTGAATTCGTGCAACACGTCGCAGGGACAAAATTCTGTTGCAGCAACATAGTTTGTCGCATGTCACACTAGGCGACTGTCGCCGCGACGTGTTGCAGCGACGTGTCCCCTAGTGTGTCCAGACCTTAATGGCAGTTTAAATTTATAATGTGTGGTTCCAAAAATATCCATACCTACCCCAAGGATGGACCCTTCCGACCTCCTGGAACTTTCAGTTTAGCTTCATACTTTATTTTAAAATTTTGGGCTATTGCGCCCTCCCTCCGTTTCGGAATTTCCATTGACCATATATCCTTGAGGTGAGTATCGAATTTTCTGGAACCGCACAATGTAGGCATTTACTTATAAAAGTAAGCTGCAGATTTATACAGACTAATCTATTTTTTTAACCTTTTCACATTTTCCTGTTTTCTATGGAATATATAATTATATATTGTTTTTACCGGTTTCACTTGTAATAATAATAATAATTATAAAAGTAATATATAATTATGATAAAAACCTTCCCAAAATCCTTTGCAACTGAAAAATCATCAATGCCAAATAACTTGGTCAGTTTGAAGTCAGTAGAAGTAGTACCTCGTTTAGAAATATCCCTTACCATAAAGTACTTCTTGTATAAGTCGTATGTCAATGACGTCATTAGTCACGTGACTTTGCTCAGAAGTTTGTATTTGCTCACTGTGACGAAAATAGTTTGTTACTGAAAAAACAGTCATTGCAGTTTAAAGCACATTGGTGTGAGGCATTTTGGACTGCCGGGTACCGAACAAAATATTAATATTAAGGGGGCTCTGTACAATTTTCAAAAAATGGGAGTCTGGGTACAAGTGCGTATCTGGCGTTGCATTAAATGTGAGGAAGAAACAAATTACATGTTGGTAGATATTTATATGTTAAGTACATTTTTATCACTTTTATTGTTATGACGTCATCAGTCACGTGACCAGAACGGACCGCAGTTTTAAATTCGCTTGAAAACTTTACCTGTATCTCTCTCTTAAGATTTTTTTAAGCCAAGTTGTAGCTTTCTAAATAGTGTTTTTAAAAATGGCCATTATTACTTTTTCCTAAAGAAGGACGGCAGTAAAAAATACAACTGAAAAGTTTGTTGGCTTTCTTCTCAACGACCATTTGCGTTAGGAATAAAAGAAAATTTTGCCAAAGGAAGGAGTGTATGCTCTTTATGATATCGTTGTCAGTTTCTTCTCATTTCAATTGGTTTTGGCGAGGTTGAACGTTATTTCTTTCAGACGAAAGGAGTGGGCCTGGGGAGAAGTTAAATAGCTGCCTCTCCCCCTCCCCCCTGCTGGGGGTCATCTCAGCGGATTCCCCGCGGACCCTATTGTGGGCTCATGTTATTTTCAAAATGGCGACTCTGCGGTCGACTCTGCAAGTTATGGAGGACAGTTTTGACGATGTTTTTCTTCTTGACGCGATCAAAACGAGTCCCCAAACGTAGGGTACACCTTCTTCATTTGTATTCCCGATAAAGAAGAATATGGAATGAGTAGAAACGTGGGTAACAGAAACTTAAAGGTGAGCATTTCTCATTGAACAATGATATTTTTTAGACTGGTAAAAGCTGATGTCTTCGACGTTTCTCATGATTATCAATTTAGCTTACTGGAATTAAAGCCGGGCTAGGCGTAATTTAAAAGAATAGGTAAATAGTGAGATTCGAACGAGGCGACAGTCATTTCGTCGAGGCATGCACCTGTTTATTTATGTTCGTCATCTGAATTTTAAGCTACTGTTTTTCAAATTAATAACAATTGCATCCTTTCATTATTTTTACGTGCGAAAATGTTTCTCAAAATATTGAACAAGTGGCCATTCTAGGCTGCAAAGAAAAATTAAGTCAGGAAAATTTGATGTGTTCCCTTTGAAATTGGAAGAAACATTTCAGCTCAGTGTGATCTCTATTTTTTTAAGTTAGACTACAGACTTCTTGCAGTTAACCTGGTAGCTAATCTAGACTTCAATTAAACAGTGCTACTCACGTTTTGGAATGCCTCTTTGGGCAAGTTTAATATCTGAGACCATTTCTTAACTTAATATTTGTTCTTCCCATGATGTTTTATTGTATATATATATATTACCTTTCCTTTGCATTTTGTGGTCTACAGGTAATTTTTGGGACTAATAAAATGCCCAATGTTTTGACAGAACATTTTGGGTTACTGTTCAGTAAGTGAAACTATGGATTGTAACAAGTTCACTACAGGTAGTTGTTGATCTCTTAGTTTTACACATATTAATGTGACAGTCAATTCTAGCAATTCCCTTTCAGTTCTCTCTACACACATTCATTACCTGAGGCATTTAAGATCTGCTTTTTGACCAGACATTTGTCTACTTTATAAAAAATCTGTTTGACATTTTTAAGGCCTGTATTTTCAGTTGTTGGATGACCTTCAGTAGCAATATAAAAATGTGTCAGGCCTTAAACTTAAGCAAGCCAGAAAACCCTAATCCCAATATAAAGCTAACTGTAAGCAACATTATGTATCCTTTGGCAACCAAAGTGCTTTTAAGGCTAACCAGAGTACTATGTAGGCTAACCGGAATCCGATGTAGGCTAACTGGAATGGCTTGCATGGCTCGCAAAATTGTTTCATGACACATAAGTGCCATCCAAGTCAGAAATACCTAACTTAAATTAAATTAATATCATAACCTCAAGCCACCTCAGTTAACTATACTCAGGCTAACTGGAATACTGCTTAGGATAACCAGGGAGCTTTTTAGGCTAACCAATGTCCTACTTATTTGTAGTGGAATGGCTCTTTTTTAATACATGACATTTTTCTGCAATACTTTATGAAAGGAGGTGTGCAAAGAAAATTGATTTCTTCTTTTCATGATCCAGGAAGACTGGGCAAAGTAAAACCATTACATATAAGCTTAACCAAAGTCCCATGTTTCTTTCGAAACAAGCACAACAAAAAATTAAAATACATAAATACCTTATTTGCCGCAAATAAAATTTTTATGAGCGATTTAGCCATTGTTTTCAGAGAGAGGCTGGAACATGGAAGCGAGGGTACTGATTTAAATTTTGAATTCAAGATGGCGTCGTCGACTAAATGTCGCATTTAGAGGTGTCGTATAATGGATGTCGTGTTTTTGATTTCGTTGACACACAAACTTTTTCACCAACCCTCCTCCTCCCCATTCCTGCCTCTTTCTTGTAATTATGGTTGTTATATTGCTGTATTGGTTTATTGCCCTCACCTTCGACAGCAATACATGTTTGTAACGAAAGTTTGAGTTCACAACATATTGGATATTCAGAGTTTAATAAACCGGCTATGTGTCAATTTTCACATAGCCATTTTTTCTCCATCTCGTTGTTTGCATTGCCTATACGAACGGAGCACAGCACACATTTCATTCTGTTTAACAATTTGAGAGTTTGTGGGTAAATTGAAGCATAAATGTCATTTGGCTATCTAGCAAGTGGAAAAAAATATTGGACCCACTAGCCCAACATAAAAGCAGCCAGGTTTTTTCACATACTGAAAAAGGCCATTTAATTTTAATATACAGTCTGCATGCTGGAAAATAGCAATTTCATAAAAAAAATAATTTTTTGTTTGTTTTGTTTCTATTTACAGGTGACTTGAAGACTTTGGAAGGGCATTCCTGTAAGTCAAAATGAACTCAAAAATACACACTGTGTCAATGTAATAAAATTGTCACATGATTGATTCCCACATGTTGCCAGTTTAAACTTGAATATACTTTAGTGACATTTATGGCTCTTTAGGGATCGGTCATTATTTATGTAGAGGGGGGGGGAGAAGAAGGGGGGTGAAGGCTATTTCAGAGTGGCAAGAGGGGGGGGGGGGCTAGAAATTTTTATAAAGAAGTTTAGGGGGGGACCAGCAGTTTGAGGTGGGTAAAACAGTTAAATAGAAGAGTGCAAACACTATAAGTGAAACAGTGATGCTAAATTGTACAATTTTATGCTATTTCTATTGTTTTCTTTTGTTTAAACTCCACTATAATTATGTACAACTTTAGTGATTTGTATTTTACAGAAGTACTGTTTGCACTCTAAACTCCATTGTTATCTCAAGTTTTAGTTAAATAAAGAATCCAGACCTACCTGTTTTAATATCTTGTTTGACTGAAATTATTTCTTTTTACATAATGATTATCACTGCAATAGCCCAAGAAGTAATAAAACATGATATAACAACAAGAAAGTAGTTCTTTTACACTTTCGGAAAATCATTGGAAAAGAATTATATTTTGATGGTTATTACATTTGTGTTCACCATGAGAGCATAATTTGTAAAAAACTATCACTTTTCCAAAGTTAAGGAGTTAATAATTGAGTTATGAGTACTATATACACGTAACTCATCCAAAATTCATAAAAAAAATAATTTTTTGTTTGTTTTGTTTCTATTTACAGGTGACTTGAAGACTTTGGAAGGGCATTCCTGTAAGTCAAAATGAACTCAAAAATACACACTGTGTCAATGTAATAAAATTGTCACATGATTGATTCCCACATGTTGCCAGTTTAAACTTGAATATACTTTAGTGACATTTATGGCTCTTTAGGGATCGGTCATTATTTATGTAGAGGGGGGGGGAGAAAAAGGGGGGTGAAGGCTATTTCAGAGTGGCAAGAGGGGGGGGGGCTAGAAATTTTTATAAAGAAGTTTAGGGGGGGACCAGCAGTTTGAGGTGGGTAAAACAGTTAAATAGAAGAGTGCAAACACTATAAGTGAAACAGTGATGCTAAATTGTACAATTTTATGCTATTTCTATTGTTTTCTTTTGTTTAAACTCCACTATAATTATGTACAACTTTAGTGATTTGTATTTTACAGAAGTACTGTTTGCACTCTAAACTCCATTGTTATCTCAAGTTTTAGTTAAATAAAGAATCCAGACCTATCTGTTTTAATATCTTGTTTGACTGAAATTATTTCTTTTTACATAATGATTATCACTGCAATAGCCCAAGAAGTAATAAAACATGATATAACAACAAGAAAGTAGTTCTTTTACACTTTCGGAAAATCATTGGAAAAGAATTATATTTTGATGGTTATTACATTTGTGTTCACCATGAGAGCATAATTTGTAAAAACTATCACTTTTCCAAAGTTAAGGAGTTAATAATTGAGTTATGAGTACTATACACGTAACTCATCCAAAATTTGCCCTATTGCTGGAATACTGTAGTATCCATAGCAAAGAAGCCTTGGCTGACTAAGTGTTGATCCAGCCTTTGTGCATCAGAACAAGTGTGCAATTAAGATTGTATGTAACATGCATTTAATAATTACTTAAGGCATATAAAGGGAGATATGAGGTGAGGGGGGGGGGTCATCACGTAAATACTGAATAAACCAGGCATAACTAATCGATGACATCAATGACATCAATGAAATCAATGAGTAATCAATGAGTAATCGATGGGTAATCAGTTGATTAGTCATTGATTATTGCCGATGATCAATGAGTAATCGATGACTAATCGATAGGCCACAAAATTTTTGGTCATCGATTAGTCATCGATTGCATCGATAAGTCATCGATTGCATCGATTAGTCATTGATTGCATTGATTACTCATCGATATAGTCTCGTGATTGAAAACCGGAACTTGTAAAAGTATTTCATACTCAAGCTTGTACACGCCATAACAATCTAACAGTATCATGGTTACACGTGGAAAAAGTACAGAAAGTAAAAGTGCTTGCAGCTGTTCCGGTGCGTAATGTAAGTGCTTATGACGGCTGTCTCCCTAAGCCGCGAAGCAGTTTTACTTTGCTGACAAACATCCACCGAACAAAATCTATAACCACGTAGTCGATTCTTCAGTCTCCGTACTTGTTAGTTTCATTTCCAGACTGGTTGGTTTTCCTGTTCAATTGTTTTGTTATTAAATAAAGAGTTGGGTAAAGTGAAATATTGAAATATCATCTGTATTTGTGATTAGCCCTTCACGTCTTGATATGTCAGAAGGTTATTTGACCTTTTCTGAGGACGTAATTTCGTCAATAAGAATGCCAGTTATAAAGCAAAATATGACTAACATAGATAAAAAATCACAAAAAAGGTACAAGAAAGCAAGGAATGTGTCTTGTGTGCAGTATGATAGTTGATGAGTAATCGATGGGTCATCGATGAGTAATCAATAACATCAATAGGTAATCAATTACATCAATGAGTAATCGATGTCATCGATGAGTAATCGATAGGCCACAAAATGTTTGGGCTTCGATTACTCATCGATTACTCATTGATCATCGCCAATAATCAATGACTAATCAACTGATTACCCATCGATTACTCATTGATTACCAATTGATGTCATTGATCATCGATTAGTTATGCCTGGAATAAAGAAGGGGGGTCACTTGCTACTAACATGGCCTGGAGGGGGGACCTTACAGAAATTTTGATCTTTCCAACATATTTTCCCCTCCCCCCTTCTACATAAATAATGACCGGTCCCTTATATAATATGAACATCACAGAACCCAATAAGGCTACATGTAAATACTGACAATTACATGTAAGTTTTAAAACCATTCTGAGGTTAATGACAAAAATTTTTTGTTTCAATAAAAACATGCAAATTAAATAATGAAATAGAATTGAGAATTTACGTTATTATTATGGCAGACCATAAATGTTACTCCAGGTTAATGTGTCCAGTTAATGTGTCAAGTTTTTTTTTGCAGCACAGGCTTGGTTCCACAGGGAGTCGTTTCAAAAAATATCCATACATGTACCTCCCCCAAGGATAGTTCTTTGGTTTGGACCCTCCCACCCCCTGGGATTTCCAGTTTAGCTTCATACTTTCTTTTAAACTATTGAGACCCCCATCCCCCTGAGAATTCCCAATGACCATCCTTGGGGTGGGTATGGATATTTTCTGGAACTGCAGAATGTAGGCATTTGCAGATTAATCTGATTGATACACACTAATCTATTTTCACATTTAAACCTGTTTTCTATGGGATATATAATTATACATTGCTTTTACCGGTTTCACTTGTAATAATAATAATAATAATAACTATAAAGTGTCAGGGTAAGTATTAAGCTTACAGAAGCTAAATAATATAATAATTTATAGTTAGGGTCCATTACTGCTGGGCTTTCGGTGACCCAGCATGGGTTCCCCGCGGAGTAGTTTATAAGCTCGTGCATGCATGTAGGTGGCCACAAGGGCCACCGAGTTTTAACCTCAGTGTTTCAGTTTACTCATTACCAAAAGGCAATGAGGTGTAGTGATCATTCTTGAAGTGACGTGTTTTCCTCATCAATCACTGGATCACTCACTCACTCCATTCTGATATTAAACCGCAATAATTATTAATTCATACATTTAACAGTAAACGTGCTGACAGAAAGGTTCTTTAAAACGCCATTTAGCACATGTCAATCAAAAACAAATTACTCTTACCTCATTCCCAGGGTCTCTCTCTTTCAGGGAACAAGGTCGAGTTTTCACAACTGATTCATGCACATTTTTGTTTCACATAAAATTATTTACATGTCACCCCTTGTAATAAACCTACTGGGATCTTGCCGGGATCCTGGTGAGGATCCCAGAGGGACGGGACTGGGATCCTGCCGGGATTATGGGCTGGCGTGAATCCCGACAGGAATCCTGGCGGGATTCTTGGCGGGAATAAAAATCCCGGCAGCCATAATCCCGTCGGGATATTGGCCAGGATTCCTGGCAGGAAACGAAGTTCCCGGTGGCCATAATCCTGTCGGGAATCTTGAAATTTTGCCAAGATTTGACTGTAGTACGTTTCGTAACAAATGTAACTTATTGTACATTAGGTAATGTAACCGGCATGTGAGTAACGTATCTAGTTTAAGTAGTGTGAAGAATGTAAGCAATTCTAATGCAGTGAAATGTAAAAATGTAAGTAATTGTAAGTTAAGTCATGTAGGTAACCTAAGTAATTGTTCTGTAAGTACTGTAGGCTATATTTTACACCATATCAGAAATTAAAAATTACAAATCATTCAGTTTGCGTAGCAAAACGGAAATCATGCTGCACAACGTAAATTTGGTGTCAGTGGAAGCAATGTTAGGCTGTGGCGAAAAAGTAAGGAGAACCTGGAGAAAAAGCTGCGGTCAAAGTGTGCGAACCGCGGAAAGAAGGCTGCATGGCCGGAGTTACAGAGTGACCTGCTCGCGTGGATCACCGAGAAAAGAAACAACGGTCTTGCTATTCTGCCATCCATAGTGCGACTGAAAGCACTTGAACTTGCCAAAGATGAGAAATACAACATTCCTGAAGGGCATTTCAAGGCCAGGCTGGGAATCATTGGTGCCAACGTTTTATGAAGAGAAACAACATATTTGTTATACACCTGGAGCATATAGCTACAGGTTTGTACGTTGGGATTCCATTTTATTATTTTAATTTCCTATTAAAAACATGCACTGTCATATCAGTTGCAAAATAGATATTGCTTCACACAATCAAAATTATTGACAAAAATGGGGAAATGTATATTAGGAGAGCTTTTTGACTGTTTTAAAAGTACTTTAAAAGCTGTAAAAACATGTTTCACCATTTTTATCACTGCAATATCAGTGCTGCACATACAAAATTTACCTTGGTGTTCCTACACAGAGCACATTCTTGAAACCTAAATCTTTTAGCATAGAAACCAGGAACTCTGTTGCCTTCCTTGAAAACAAGTATTGCTGCAATAAAAATAACAAAGAAGTTTCCAATTTGGAACCAATAAAAAATTTAAAATGGTATACAATGCACCCAGTTCAAGGCCTTGTCCAGGCATGATATTTGGACCTGGTCACGATGCCATGAACTTAATAGGTTGATAATTACTACCTTATGAGTTAATGTTAACCTAAAAAGCTAGTATTCCTGACATAATCAAAAAATAGAAGGGCTGATGAAGCTTAACAGATCTGAAAAGATTAGCTTGGCTTGGTAAGATTTTTCCCAGACCTCTGCACAATGTAAGGCCCACTGTAATCAATAGTTTAAGTATTACAGTGGAATTTTTTTTTTCAGATGCAACTGTGATATTAAAGATTATAACAGCCATTACGCATTTTTGGTTTTTAGTGAATTTCACCAGACATGAGTAGTGAGCTGTCTTTAGAAAGTTCTTTTCTACCAAGCTTGCATAACTGTCTGAAAGTATAATCTGCAATATTGAGCTTAATAATGGTACAGTACCGCTCAAAAGTAAGTTACCACCCTCTCGCGAGACGAGAATCTCGATCATCTCGCGAGACGAGGTCTCGTCTCTCGAGACGAGACACTCGTCTCGCGAAACGCTTGTAAAAACCGCAAGTTCACGGTTCTAAGTTCTCTCGAGATTTTAATTACCCATTGTTAACCATAAATGTAGAAATAGTAATTAAGCGAGCGAACATCGCCTAGGATAGATTACCTGTGGTTGAAGACAGGTAATGCGACGTTTGACATGTCGGCCATTCAAGCGAGTTCTTTCTTCCCCGAACATCGCTTGTATTCCAAAGCAAAAGTCTTATTCAAAGTTGTATGTTTTAAAATCGAAATCATTTCGTCCGTGGCTATCTAAATCAGGGTTTTCAGTCAAGTAAAGTAACGCTTCGAAATTTATCGATCGATGTTTGCACGGCTTTCTGGCGGAAAATTTCGTCTGAACCCTATAGCGGCCAAAGAAATTATATTTGTTCGGTTCAATAAGCCCACTTTCGAATACTTGTTACATTAGCGCAAACTGAAATTTAACCGTTACCAAGAACTTAAAAGGCAAAACAGAACAAGCGAACTACAAGCAAACTCCGTATTCGCAGTTTAACACGTAATGAAAATTATAAACATTGACAAGTTGTTTATTTACACAGCATGTCTGGGTTTCTGAGAGAATTCGCGTCATTCTCGAAGTGAAAAATTGTATCCATGTTTGCTAGCGTTGAAGACTTATGGTTTCAACAACCATTTTTGATGTGTTAAGCTATTACAGCCACGGAAACTTGCCTTCACAAGGTCCAGCTAACATTTTTCACACGTGAGCGGCGATGTTGGCGGTAAAATTATTGTAGTTATGTTTGTGATGTTTGAGCACGTTGGCGGGACTCGAGCCGTAGAAATTGTAACACTGATTACGAATCCAGCGTCAAAATTAGAATTGAGCGAGAAAAAGCTATTTTATTCCACTAAAAATAGTACTAATCGGCAAATAATCTAGCTGAACGGTAAATAAACTTCTTGTTGATTAGAAGCCAACATTTGCATAAATCACAACTTTGTCGGCGTTCGTCGCCCGAAAGATAACACTCCCTGCAAAAAAATGTCGCCGATTCCTCAATTTTTTGTGAAACTTTTATTTTAATAAACGCTCGCACTTAATGTGTTCTTTTTCATAACTTCACATTACAACTTCCAAGCCACGATTCGGCGGCAAGCGTTATGAAAGGTCAAGAAAGCATAACAAGCGTGACCTTTGTTTACACACCGTCGTAGATTCACTGTCAGATAATGATCTAAAGATAGGAAAACCTCGACGGCAGAAAGATTTCGCTTTCTTCATTTTCGGCTCATGTTTGAAGTGAGAGTAGTACTTTTACAGACGTCTTAACCTCTGATTTTTTTATCGTGCTTTCGTTCACGTTTTGCATTTTTGATAAGAAAAATTCTTTTGCGACGCGACAAGTTTGAACCGCTTCTCGCGCTAGCACGCAACATTTAATGCAAACCCGTGAAGATGTTGCAGTGTAATGCATGTGCTTTGCTTTTGATTCTCGATTTTTGTGTTGCTTTAATTCTCCTTTTGTATTTGTGATATGTAGAAAGAATAAAGACCAGCAAAGCGACGACTTTCGATTGAAAAGCTCTCTCGAGTTCGCTAGCACACACATTCATCTCAAATGGAACTTTTCTCACGAGTAAAAAAAGACAAACCGATCGTTGCCAACAAATCAGCAATCTTTCCAATCAGGCAAAAACTTCGAACTTTAGTGTCTTAAGTTGACAAAACGGCGAAAACTCTCGCGAGAGATTAATCGTTTTCTCGTAAGATAATTGCCGTAATTTATTCCAGACATTTTCGCTTTGTTGATTCTCGCGAGACGAGAAACTCGTCTCGCGAGAAACGAGATGAGAGGTGGTAACTTACTTTTGAGCGGTACTGTAAGAGCAAACAGACTGTTGTCAGAAGTTCAAAGCGCTATTCAAGTGCCCACCAAAAAGTTAAGTAAAATTTAATTGTGGGGAAAACCTCTTTTCTGATATGATGTTAAAGTAAACAATTATGTTAGCTGCTTAACAGACTCATAAGGCAATCTCAGTCTTTTGCCACTGCCTGGCTTCCTTTTGCCATGTGGTAGCCATCTTAGGTCAAATGCACTCATAAAATCTTTGATTGCTACTAGTTTAATTTATAGTTTATGTGTAGAATAATGATTTCTAGATGATAGCCATGGTAATTATGATTTATTATGTCAAGGTGTCATTGACATACATGTATGTATTACATGATAGGATTAGTTGTAAACATATGCAAAATTAATGTTTGAGAAAAAGCTCTGATAAATACATGTACATGTAATAATTACACGGGTGACCAAGTCGTTCGAACGAGTGCAAATTTTTTTCAAACGACTTACAAACGGGTTGTTAACGGGATCCTGTGTAAAAACGGAAAGTCGTTAGTGTACGTTTTCGCGTGAAAGGTCACAATTTTGATTGTTCCTTAACATTGTGGGTAACTTCAAATTAAATTATTGACAGAATTCATTTATTTAAATTAGTACCAGAGGGCCATGCGCACGGTGTTGGTGTACAACGGCGTAACAAAATATGTAACGCTAAATAACGAGCTAGAATGCAAAATTCACAGACAATCATAATAATCTAACAACATAAAAGTAAAGTAAATTTCATGTGCAATTACCTGGTGATAAGGAAGTGACAGAAAATCCACTTATTTAGAATTTACAACAAAATCAAAACATTGTACTCGAAAATTACAGCGAAAACAGGAGTGAACGCATTTTTGCGATTATTTCTGCTTCAACTAAAAATTAGACACAAAAATCTTGAAAACTGAAGTGCACATAAGTTGTAGAATCCAATCAAAGCGTACTTCTTATCAAATTTCTTCAGGTTCGGAGAAAGAACTGATTTTCTAGCGTTACATTGAAAAAAATTTAGGTAAAGTTTTGGTTGGGTGATTACATTTCAATCCAGCGTTTGCGTTCAGCGTTTCGATGGTTTGTGTCCTTCGTTTCCATCGTTTCATTTCCATCGTTTTTGTCGTTTTAATGGTTTTTGCCAATGGTTTCAATGGTTTTTATCTTTCGTTGCAATCGTTTATGAACTTTGGTTTCAATCGTTTCTAGCGCTCGTGATGCTCAAAGTAGCATCCTACGAGAACGCGCTAGAATAACAAGGTTTAATTTTCGGAACCCGTTCGCAAGAACGCGTACGCTGCGAATAAATATTTTTACTTTATGAAAGAAAATAAATTATAAACTTACATTTTTGGGGGAAAATTTGAGTCAAATTACTCGAAAATTGCGAGAACAAGATGAGACATGTAACTAGATAAGACATTTCACTGGTGGATCGAGGTTCAGTTCACATGCTGGTATGCATGGAAAATTGGAGTCGAATAAATAAAGATCGTAGCCATGTCATTATTTTAAACTGCATTATATGGTTAGATAAATATTTTCTGATGAAAAACTGATAGTTGCATCAGAAATTTTAGATGGAAAACAATCGATAATAACATTTCCCAATATGAATGAAACGATATCAAATTTCCACCGAAATGCAAATTTGTCAATGTTTATATAAACACGGCTTCCAACTAAGAATTAACAAAGACAAAATAGAACGCAAAATGTTTTTGGATCCAAAAAAGTTATTCAAACAAATGTCAAATTTGCTTTTGGATGCAATAAAATTAATATTGATTCTTTTTGCGCTAGAACACAAGACTTAAATATTCGTGTGGAACTCATGTACATTGTATATTTATAAGCAGACACCGCCAGACGCTTCGTCTCTGTTCAAAGATCGCAACCTTTCAGATAAAATCATCAAAGTTTGCCTCAAACGATCAGTTAAACAATTGTTATAAATCAAATCCACATTTGAAAACATTAACAACATTTACCAAACTGAAATAAAGAAACGATTCAAACTACAAATAAACCAAACAGACCAAACGATTCAAACCATATATTAATTATAAAACGAACGATTCAAACCATAGAAACGAACGATTCAAACCATATAAGCGAACGATTTGAACGACAGAAACGAACGATACCAAAACGTTGCACAAACGCTAAACGCTGGTTTGGCAAACGCAAGTTGGAAGCGTTTGAAACGATAAAAACGCTACAAACGATGACGAAAGTCTGTCGTTTGTAAACGAAAATGTTACGCGGCATGTAAAGAATTTTGGTGAATGAACTAACTTTTTCTTGTTTTTATGTTTTAACCAAGCAAACAAGCATTTAAACAAACAGTAATGCAACTTGATTAGATAATAAAGAATACATCTGTATGATTATTACAGTCATATTTATTCTTATTTACAAAATATACAAGGGTAAAGTCAGACATCGTTAGAAATTGTGACTTGTACACCAACACCGTGCGCATGGCCAGAGTAAAAGCCTACAGAATATATAGATGAAAAGATGTTACCAGTGCTAAACGTGGAAGCATAAATCTTATTTAGGAGACAATGTTAAGGTAGAGTCGTAGAATTGCATGGTAACGATACTAGAACATAATTATACAGTGTACATGTATAGAAACTTGAATAGGTTGTTTTAGTATATGAATTTAGTAACAGCACTTTCTCTTGAAAACCAAAAAGAAAAGTAATGCTTAACTGCTTTTCCTATTTGGTGCTGTAACCATGGCAACAAGTATAAATCAATGGTTGCATATTGTTTGTGGGATGAATGTTAAGCTTGACAATTGGCTAGGAAATGAAACATACATGTATTGCAGTACAGTCGTAGCACTCTACGAAAACGGGGGTCATAAAACAGGCACCAGTTATTTAATTATACAAATTAAAATAACAGCATTTCAATAAAAAATGGTTAAATACTTTAACTTGAGATTACATTATCAGCACTAATTATTATTAAGAACAGGGACTTACTGCTTGTGTCTTTTCATTTTCTCTTGGTCTCAGAATTGCTGTTGGTTTGGACAAATCCCCAGCTTGTTCATAATCATGTGCTTGATGTTTTTCCTTTCCTTCAGGCAGAAACAACAGACCACAAGAATGACAAAAGTAGCATTTTTTCATTTTTAAGTCACCTGGTGCATGGAATATGTTCTTATACCTCTCACAGGTTTGTATAAATGGCTCTCTTGATGCTTTCACAATTTCCTTGTGAGCCTTGCTTCTGGCCTCAGAGACTTTTTCTCCTTCCCACTGAAAAAATGAACAGTCTTTTCTGTCTCTGGCTGCTGAGCATGCATAAAATTTCTGAGGTAACCGTCCATCTTTGTAAAATCTTCTAAATAGAAGCATCGGTCCTGTATAGAAAAAAAATTGAAATGTACTGAAATGTAAGTCAAATGATGACGCACTGATTTATACCAGTCCTGGCATGTTTTTGGATGCTACTTTTGGGATAAACTTTTTGTAGAGCTCTACCCCTCAATGTTCAAACAAGAAAATACTTAGATCTGTCTTTATTTGAATAAAATTAATGTTGCCAAAGAATTTCTACCACAGTCACACCGGGTGCTAATCAGTTTTTGCAAAGCGCATATCCATCTCCCTTGTTTGTTTCAGGCCATTTGATTTTTTCCACTTTTTTGCTTGTTTACAAGCAAAAGGAAGGAGAATAGCGGTTAAGTGGGGTAATCTGGAACCACATTCTTGTTAACTCTCAAGGGACTGTTTTAATTTCTCAAGGGAATACTTTCCTCTGTGGGTGATCAAAGTGCGTGACTTGTAAAGTGTCACTCTATAGTTGTGCTTCAACACTTCCGTTTTTGTAGAAAAAACGTGACTTGTCAAATTTACAAACGTTATACAGTATAACAATTAAACACGTAAGGTAAAGAATAACGCGAGGAGAAGCGGCTTTTGGTAATATCCAAACGAAAATTTACTTCTCAATGTGGGGTTAAGATTGCGTGACGAGACAAAAGGGAACTCTGTCGTGCGTAACCTTTATCGGGAACCCTGCATTAAGCCGAGTAGAAATCGAACTCGAAACTTTTAACTAAGCCAAAGTATATGAGTCGCAAAGTGCCCAGCCGTTGCGACTGACAAATACAGCATTTCCTCCGCGAAAATAAAAAAATGCTTTAACTGAAAGATGTTTGAATTCTTCTATGATACGTTGGAACAACAATGCCCAGGATAAACCTTTTACTCATACTAACTTCATGCAAAAAAGTCGATATCTCGAAGAGATCTTTGATCTACATTAACACAATCTAAGCAGTGGTAAAGGAATCAATACTGAACAAAATTGTTTCATTCTTTACCCTTCTCCACCCTTCACACATGTAAAAACATGTAAAATTATAAATTGTACAAGTGTACCATAAAAAAATAAAATCGTAGAGCCATAGAACAGGGTTGTCAAAATGATTCAGGGTTGTCAAAATAAGCCGGCAACTGGTGCATTTCACCGGTTATTCTGAATACTGCGCCGGCTACTCCGAACGCTAGTAGGTCAGTTCTGAGCCTGACATTAATAATCATTTCATATCAGACAATAAAGCAGCCAAGAAACATTTTACACTGGAACCCCGATATAACGATCTTCGATATAACGATATTCCCGATATAACAATGAATATGTTATGTCCCGGCAATAGTAAAATGTATGGGACGGAACCCCGATATAACGATTCCTCGATATAACGATGTAATTTTACTGCCCCCTTGGCATATCGTTATATCGGGGTTCCACTGTAAAAGCTTTTTGGAAATGTTTTAATACCGTCCCTTGCATCTAAGCGTGAACACGAGCCGCTGAAACATGATCTAATTGGGTATCAAACATGGCATGTTTCGTCACGAAACATTGAAGTTTAGCAGACCGTAACGACAACTTTCACGCTCAAAATGCTCACCATAAACACTGAGAACAGGCAAAACTTTGCACCAGAAGTGATTCAAGTGAACCTGCAAATGCATATCGACACAGATCAGGATCAATTTGTCGAAGGAAGTCTTGATATCCAATCTTTCCGCCATTTCGACTGTTTCGAAACCGGAATGTATTGAAGTTTCGGCGCGAAAGTTGCTGTTACGGTCTGCTAAACTTCAAACGTTTGATGACCATTCATGCCACGTTTGATACCCAATTAGATCATGTTTTGGCGGCACGTGTTCACGCTTAGATGCAAGCGACGGTATGAGTAGAAAGAATATTGAAAGGCTTGGAAATTTGAAGCATGCAAATGTTTAAATCAAGAGAATTTGTGTTCACCATGAACGACTGTAAACTCTCTTTTGTTCAAACATGAAACATGCACATTTGTCTAGAAAAACTGTTGCATTACCACCTATATGTATGTTTCTGCAAGTGTATAAAGCAAGATTCTTTTTACCCAAAATCTTGTTTAGTGCAGGTTGTTAAGCATATTTTCATTCATTCAGACTGTATAATTATTTCATGCTTAAACAAACACCTGAAAAACATGTAATTTAATAAATGAAGATTGTGATGGTCACAAGATTTTAGCAGCTCAAAGCATGCGATATGTGCAAAATCTTTTTAAAATCCGGTTATAATTTAAAAGTTTCTCAAGGAAGAAAGTTCAATTTCAATTCAGGAAGAATTCGGTCGCTTGTTCTTGGCAGATTCCTGTTGATTTCATGTAGCAGTACACAACGGAAATCTTGGAATCTGAAATAGAGCAGCCGGTAAAACACAGACTTGACAAAAAAAAAAAAAAAAAAATTCAGGCTAAAAGTTGTGATTTTATTTTGAACCCTGTGATTAGTCATAGTACTTGATTTTCGCTACAGAGGAAGTCATTTCATTTTGGACAGTGGAACAATAGGCCTTGGTGCCACAGGTGCAATTACAATTATATACTGTACATGTACATGGAGGACTTCCAATTGAGAGCTATAGAAACATATCCATATCCCCTAAATGAGTGGTTCTGATACATGGATGACAAGTGCAAGGAAGAAGAAGCTCAAGAGATACGTGTACATGTACTACAGTACTAGTACCGCTCAAATGTAAGTTACCACCTCTCATCTTGTTTCTCTTGAGACGCGTCCTGTTTCTCTCTACAGTCACTGAAGCGTTCAGTATGGAATATATTACTCGCAAGAGGCCGTACTACAGTGTGTTGCCAAATTGATGAAACTGAACTTAAATGTAGCAACAAAGAGATCAATTGAGATGATCATTCGCAAGGATAAATGAGTTTAATGATAATCAGCATCAGGGCTCAAAATAATTTTCGGACAGTTGCGGGACATGTTGACCGGTCTAACAGATTTAGCTCGGTCACGTGTCGTTTCTGAGTGGTCAAAATAATAACTCAGAGACTCAAAGGACAGTACAGAATGCAATATGGCCAATCAATCGACAGCATGATAATAATTTTCCAGGGTAATTTCGCTTGAGAATAAGTCAAATGAGTTCACCTTTCAGTTCAGTATTGAAGCAGCAAACGTGATATTTGTGCTTTTCGTGCAAAGGTTTGTAACATGATACCTTTGTTTTTCTCTCTGCTATGATGCGTTTAAATCTAATTAAATTAACGCCACGGATTCTACAAGAATCATACCGCATTGTCCCCTTCAGCATTTAGAAAAAGACCTAAAAAAATACAAATTATTAGAACAGTGCACGAGCAGAGCACAAACTATTAATTACAAAGCATAAAATGTCGAAATTGCGACTTTTCCCCCGAAATTGTCGCTAAAAATTGCGGCTTTTTCCCCCGAAATTGTCGCTAAAGCATTTCGTGCACCAGATCATGCTCTCGCCACGGTCTGGTGAACACGTCACACGCTCACTCAAGCATGAAGCCGAGAAGCACGTAGTGTGAAGATTTCTTTCAAGAAATGTCGGAACCGTCACGAAAGCATGTTAAACACTAAAGCGGCAGAGGTTTTACAAAATAAAACGGAGTTCAACCGATGGAGAACAAATCAAAGGAAAGGAACTGACGGATGTAACATGATATTGTCGTTTTTCTCGCAGATCGCTGTGATGCCTTATTAAATTAACGTCACGGATTCTACAGGAATTCAACCGCATTGAAAAGCACACCACGTTAGGCTTTAATACAAAATTTCTAAACACGTCCCTGTTATTTTAATTTTCGATAGCTTGAATTTCAGTTTGATATTGAAACAGCAAACAAGATACTTTTGTTTTTTTCAAAAACATGTAACATTACACTTTTGTTTTTGTCGAAAACGGATGTAACATGATGATATGGTAACGTGATTTATTTTCTGCAAACAAGGCGACATTGATTATAACACAGATATTATCAATTAATTATGAGATGCTAGATCACCTTTTCTAAGAATTATTTCACATGAACTGCTATGACGCCTTAGTGTCTAATTCAATTAATTTGTGGTTTTAACTTGAGGCCACGGAGTCTACACGAATCCTTCTGCAGAAGAAAAACGTAATGTTCGTGATGTAGACTGATCTGCGCATGCGTTTAGCACAAATTTTTTTTCCAGAAAGAATTGTACCACAAAGAGAGCATAGTGCTTTCTGAAACAAATATATACCTTGAGTTCTTCAATTATAAGTATCGTAATGTACTCCCCGATTTACCAAGGGCACACGGTCAGGTGCTCTCCATCCCCTCCCCCCTTTACAGAAATAATTAATAAATTGATATTAATTAATTAATTGGTGATTAAAAGTTTACACCATAGTGCTTTAGCGCCTGAGGGGTTTAGCAAACGCCAACCCACCAAACCATCACAATAGTGCATTCTGCACTAAAAATTATTGTAAATAGCAATTTTAAACTTCCATTCATTTCTGCGGTTCGTTAAATAGTCTTCGTTTGCATGTTATAAAAAAAGGCCCACTATTCCTTCACTGTTTTGGCTGCAATTTCTTGAATAGATGTGATAGCGACAAGTCAATCAAAAATTTGTATCAAAAATGTTTTTCTTTTGGTCATCAGTTATCATTTTAAAAGCCATGTACGTGACCGGTCAAAATGACCAGCAAACCAAAACTTTGTCCGGACAAATTGTCATCTTGACCAGACATGACTGGACATTTGTCCCTTGACCGGCCGTTATTTTGAGCCCTTAGCATTCACTTTGCGTGGGCTCAAAATGTGTTTTTTTTTTCAACAACAACTTTTCGTTCATGTAACTATGACATAAATCGTTTACGAGTGTAAATAGGAAGGTCTTACTTCTATTAACTCCTTGAACAACATGTAAAGTTACTTATACCTGCAAGGGTTCTTTCACATTTGTCATGAAGATTTCTTTAAGAACAACAAACATGCTTGTGTAAATATTATCTTCTCAAAGAACGTTGTTGGCCGCCGCCGCGCCATCAAAGCAAAAGTTATCTGAAACATATTCAATCGAAATTGTAAACCTTCCAAAATTTCCGATTAAACAGATCAAACATAGAAATGTCGGAAGGTAGGGAAATGTTTTCTCACATCCGACAGTGTTTTCCCCATGGGAGATGTCTTCAACCTCAAATCAAAAGTGCTTGATATTTGCAAACTATCAAGTTAAAAAACATTTTTGGGACAGTTGTTGAATAAAACTTAAAACAAGTATCGATAATCAAATGTTACAAAGGCAAAGATGGCTAAAAAGCAGAAAAAGTACTGTGACTGTTTACAGAAATCATTATGTGACACGTGTGTGCATGTGCGACTATTTGTTGGCCGCATTAATTTGCATTGTGATCAAGCGTCCCGTCATGATTTTAAAACCAGTAATATCTTGGGTTTTACAACATGTATTAAGTTTATTGAAACAGTAAAATCTCTCTTAGTTCCTTGCCCCCGAGTGGGGGATAGGGCTCACCATCTGTCCCTATTCTTGGCCACAGCTGCTGCTGCGGCCCACGATTTTAAACCCAGCTCAGCGCGTTCCTTCTCCACCGTTCTCCGCCATGCTCCCCTTGGCTGTCCTCTACTTCTTTTCCCGCTTGGTGCCCAGGATAATGCCAAGTGTGGGTTTCGGTTGGGTGGGTTTTTGAAACATTAAAATACTCTGTCTTTAAAAAGTTCACTCAAATTGACTCAAAACTATCGCTTGACACATGAAATTACTTCGCCTGTAACTTGAAACCCGAGATGTCATGAAACGGCAAAACTTTGATATGCTGCACAAACAAGACGCAAGGAGCTTTTGATTTGAAGCATATGAATCAAAAGTTTTTTTCTTGAAAAAAGAAAAATGTTGAATGAAGGTGACAGTTTACAAACTGAAAGAGCAAGGTTGTTCACTTTTTTTTTTCCAGCGAGAGAGCTTGTTCGCAGGAATGAGTTGACGGTGGATTCCAACAGGTTATTTATCTTTGACCTCAAATTAAAAGCGCTCGGTCAAGCATCGAAACATTTTTCTTGTAACTCGTGGAATAAAATTAAGTCTTTAATTAAGTCATAATTAAGTTTTGAAAGCGGGTTTTGATTTTCTTTAAGTTTTGCTTGAAACTTAGTAAATTTGCATATAAATACATGTTAGTGTTCCCCAAGCCTAACTACCGGCAGTTTCACTCTTTCACAACAACATATGAATAACGGTAAACTTATAATGCTTTACATGTAATTATTTTGGCCTATTAATTTTGCTTGAACATTTAAAAAACAGATAGGAAACAGTATCGTTGAGATACAGTACCGCTCAAATGTAAGTTGACAGTCCCTCAAGCCTCGATCCTCGAGACTCGAGACTCGATCCTCAAGCCTCGAAACTCGATCCTCGAAACTCTAAAATTTCGAGTTTCGAGTCTCGAGGATCGAGTCTCGAGTCGAGAAAAATAATGAGCTTGTCGCTTGAATGATTCCTCGAGAATAAAATTGCTCAAGCGGGCCACATTCTCGAGTGTTGTACTATGGTCGAAGCCAGCGTGCCGGCTACTCATCTCTGCTGTAACAATGCGCGCTTGGTCGTTTAATATTTCGAACCGTCCCAAAAAGTTCGAAATAGGAGCTCGAAACCGTCGATAGTGAATGAATTGCGGGCAAATCGAACCAGAAGTAACCGAGTGGAGTTAGCGCGGTCCCGCCAAATCAACATGGACAAATACAACCTGCGTTCAGGCGATCTTAATTAGGACAAACATGAAGCAAGTGTGCAATGTCATGCATATGATTGTTTGTGTTATGATTTAGGATACAAATATTAAACCTTAAAGTTCACTCTGTCATTTAGTTTTCTTTTGAAAAACGCAGTTAAGTGTGTATGAAAGAATCTAAATCGGATACTTGCGTGCGGCGTTGTGTTACATTTATTTACGCTGGAGTTTATTCGAAAGGTTTCAAATTACTTTTGACATATGCAAATTTTGCCAACTTTTATAATTGCGCCGCTTTAAAAAAGCAAAATTTGTATAACTTCTCTAAAGCTGTAATAATAACTATCGCCGATATCTGTGTTATAAATGGAGACAAGTTTCATTCAAGAAGAATTTAGGTTGTAAGAATTTTACGACAAATTCACAAAAAATAAAACACGCTCATTTCAAGCTAGACGCAATGGCGCGACACAAGTCTGTCTTGCCATTTATTTACGGAAGGCTTCACGGCTTCGATGTTTTTCACGTGGAATGTTTCGTTTGTCGTCTACAGAATTTTTACAACTCAAATTTAAGAACCGGTTTTATTTACGGAAACTCTTGTCTGAATTTCAGTAGCAACCAGAAAGAGACGTCTGAAATTCAGGATTCTGAAACTTGCTTGCGCGATTTTGTCGGTGCTATTCTACGGCTCAGCTTGCAAGATTCGTGGCATTTACATCGTTTCGCATCGAATGCTTCAGATGCTGAATTACAGAACATTTTGTGGAAGAAATTAAATTTGTAGTTTTATTTGCGAAAACTCAAGATGAACTTGTAAACCAATAACTGAAATATCTTCGTGGTTGAAAACATGCACTTACGGCGGGTTGACAAGGGAGGGTCAAGGGAGAGCACAAGTTTGAACTACAGGTTCTTTTCACGTCCTTTTCTAAATTTAATTCGTCGATCACGGCTTTCAAGGACGAGTTTGTGTCAGTACTTTTAGGTAAGTAAACGGAATTACGATCGGCGCGAATATATCGTACTGTCGAATGTTACATGTCTGGGAAGGTGCATGCGCTGAAGGTGGACGCGAAACACTTGTACATGTGGTGCGAGTGGCTTTTATTCTTTCCTCGAGAAATAAATCGTTTCCTCGAAAGCCTTTCGAGTTATGAATATTCGAGACCGCCTTGTTTCTCGATCCTCGAGACTCGATCCTCGAGACTCGATTCTCGAGACTCGAGACTCGATCCTCGAGACTCGAAACTCGAACATTTCGAGTTTCGAGTCTCGAGGATCGAGTCTCGAGTCTCGAGGATCGACTGTCAACTTACATTTGAGCGGTACTGTATCCCTTTTATTCGGCATACAAACCTTGTGTTCGTAGCAACAAGTTCAAAGATTGCAAGTTTTATGAACGACAATACTTTTATGTGCCCAGACCAAGCGTTTTACTGTTAACTATGACTTGTTTTGGTGAAAAACAAATAATTTCTTGTTTGACACACAAATGAGTCATTTGATAGAACTGTAAAACATTCCTGGACGTGCGTGCCGCCAACCATTCAGACAAATAAGAGCAATCAAGCGCGGCCGATCGATCGGCGAAGTGAAACTACCCTTGATTCAGTTTCGCTTGAAAGTAGCCACGTAGTATGAATATACCTCGTTCTTTAATCCATGAGCCACGTACTTGCATAGCCATGTAGCCCCTGTTTTTCTGGTATTGCTTCGAAGTGGCGGGGTATTCTGCAGTTACTCCGCCCTTAGCAACAAATAAAAGCTAACTGCAAGCAAATCAGGGTAAAACAGGGGTTTCAAAATGTGGAACTCTAGCAGTAGCCAGCTTGTTTTGAAAACCCTGGCAAAGCTTACCGCAAGCAAACTAGAAGCATTCCGTCATTCCGCCATTCCGGCGAATAAGGTCACCCATTCAAATTTTGAAACTACTCGTCGCCCGATTACTCCCTGAATTGTACTCCACTCAGTCCAATTACCATTACTTATTATTATTCCATTTGCCATTTTTGGTGCTCGGTTGGTGAATTGTGAAGTGATCGCATGGCAATTTCGCCTTGAGTTACCTCACGTTCGAAAGCGCCGGCACAGTAAGAAGCATTTAAATGTATTAACCTTACATCCGCGTGTATCACTCGCACCCTACTTCCCTTGCCCAAAGGTCAAAGACTTCTTGTTGATCTTTGGTTGTGTTTCATTTTCTGCAGCTTTCTCATGCTAATACAGTGGAACCCCGATATGACGATATGCCAAGGGAGCAGTAAAATTATATCGTTATATCGGGGTATCGTTATATCGAAACTCCCGATATAACGATATGGCCGTAAAATAACCAAAAATATCGTTATATCGGGGCAAACCTAACATATATTTTTTTACTGAATAAAAAGGCTTAAAACACAGTATCATTTCCGTACATCATCGTACAAAGCTGTTGTCAGAAACTTTAGAGAGTACCCTGGATTACTGTTACTTGTTGATTTAAATTCAATGTTTTGCTTAAATTGTGACTGTGTACGGATAATATCGTTATATCGGGAGGATTTTACGTTCGGTCCGCTAAATTCTCATCGTTATATCGGGAATATCGTTATATCGAAGATCGTTATATCGGGGTTCTGCCCCATATATTTTACTGTAACATTTGCCGGGACATAGAATATTCATCGTTCTATCGGGAATATCGTTTTATTTCATAGGTACTGAGATTTACTCATGAAAATCGTAGGGAGTAAAAATCGTACTGATTCAGAGCTTAGCCAATCAGGAGCACGAACGACAAAATTTCACTGTGAAAAAATATCGTTTGTCCAATTAGCAACGCGAACGACGAATTTTCACTGGTGATGAATGAACGTATTGAAGGAAACGTCATCCCACAGCCGTTGCCAACAAGAAAACCCGCGCTTTGAAAAATGGCCGAGGGAAGGTTTGCTTCTGTTTCCTCAGTTGAAGAATTCATTTTAGAACAGGAAAACAAAACACCGCTCAAAAAACTGAACGAGATGTAAAATTGCTTGAAAGATTTTTGATAACGAAGACAGAAAAATAGAAGATATTCCGGCTGTTGAGCTGAATGAATACATCAGCCAATTCATCATTGCCGTCCGTACCAAAGATGGAAATGAATACGAGCCGACTTCTCTTCGAAGTTTAGTGGCTAGCTTTGAAAGACACCTGAAGAAAAAGAGTTATTCTGTAAGCATAATCAACGACTTGGTGTTTGAGAAAACCAGGAAAGTTCTACAGTCTAAACAAAAGCAGCTAAAAAAGCAAGGAAAAGGAAAT
The DNA here is from genome assembly GCF_052425735.1 of Oculina patagonica. NCBI lineage: Eukaryota > Metazoa > Cnidaria > Anthozoa > Scleractinia > Oculinidae > Oculina > Oculina patagonica. The sequence continues at coordinate 12,677,270 of NC_135759.1, read as the reverse complement.
AAACCGAAAGCGTAGGTAGCTTTGACAAGCGACTGAAGAGTTGAAAATATTGTAGGAGAAGGGTTTGCTCGGTATGCGTAGTCCCGAGGCACTTCTAAACACGCTCTGGCTAAACAACACTCTTCACTTCGGACTCCGTGGGTGCCAAGAACATCGTGATATGTGCTGGGGAGATATAAAGCTACTGAAAACGGCAAGCGGAGTCGAGTACTTGGAGTTCAATGAAAGACAAAAACTAGAACGGGATCAGACTGCAAATCCGTCAAGCTCCGAAGCGATGCGATGGAAACGTCTAAGCCCTTTGGAACTGGAAAGTGACTCTGATGATGAATAAATTGTGATTTATCTTCTTGACTTAACTTCGTTATTGGCATGGCTTCCTTCATTAACAGACATTTGACTTACCTTAAAAATTTTGAATGCTGGAGATCTTTGATTTACTCAGTTGTTGAGCACTTGAATGGTTTTACAGTGTTATTTATTTGTGCAAATAAATTTGTCTACTCAGTAGCACGGAAAAAAATCTCAGTACCTATGAAATAAACATATTACAGCATGGAAAATGCTTTGTACGATTTTTATTCACTCGTTGATACGTATCAGAAAACTCACTCGTTCGCTACGCTCACTCGTTCGTTTTCTGACACTACTCAACTCGTGAATAAAAATCGTACGCGCGCATTTTCCATGAAGTAATCTCTATATATCGAAGATCGTTATATCGGGGTTCCACTGTATTCTAAAGGAGATTACCTATTGACAGTGACACATGGCTAACGTACCGTGCGGACATTCAGGAGCTGATTCCAGATTCTTCTCCGTCAAACACACGTCAACTCCAAGTCTTTCTTCAGCTGCGTGCCAACACTGCATGTTGTGTTAGTAGTTTATCCTCCTTACGGCCCCCACGTTTCGTAATATGTATAATCAGCATCTAACAGTCCCGTAACTGTGTGAACAGAGTTCGAAGAAACTTTGAGGAATTTTTCACCCGACGCTGCTAGTAGACCCTGGGAACGACAGAGCTGAATAATGTCTGCGCGTGCGCCAGATACCCGCGGTATGAATTGCGGGCTCGAAACGGCTGGCACAAAAAACCGAATCAAAGGCCCTTTGGGCTGTCTCGTGTCACTCTTTTCAATATGTGTAATTTGCGATTTCAGTGTTAAAACCACGAGGTATAGCCTCGTTTTGGTGCTCAGCTTGTTTTCGTTCTATAATGTTATAAAACGATTGTTCGTTTATAATTCTTTTTGATGTATTGACTGGATCTCAGTTGTTTCTTTTGCTTTTGTAAAGTTCTCAGGCTCAAAAGCTAGTTTTCTACCAGGTAGTTTTATTTCGTCTTAAAGGCTCAACTTGACAGTTTCAATGCGCTAAGGGTGCCGAGGATTATAAAGAAGGGGCATTCCAAATTAGGAAGAATGTGGTATATGCTGAAAAGTAAACAGATCAATGTAAGACATTGACTTTGATCAGTAGTAAAGAGTATTCTGGTCTCGAATTGTCACTATTCGTTATCGTCGCTATTCAGGACTATTCGTCACTATTCGCAACTATTCGCAACTATTTGTTAGTATTTGCAACTATTTGTCACTATTTGTTACTACTGATTCGTCACTATCCAACTACTATTCGCTACTATTGGCCGTTATTCACGACTTATCACATACTATTCGCGACTATTCGGGAGTATTCGTACTATTCGCGACTATTCGCTATTCGGTTTTTCCAGACATCTATTTAGACCAAGCCGCCATTCAACACAGGAGATGGGACTGCTCAGAAGCTTCTAAGTCAGAGAAGCGTGTACTCGACATCAGATTGAGGCTGTGAACATTCACTAGGCGACTATATCTCCGTTCTTGAGCCCAAGAAGCATATCAGACGGAAACTGTTTGGTGAAGAACATTCAGAGACTCCTTCATTGGCGGCTACACAACATCCAGTTGGAGACTACAACTCCGCTCTCGAGTTCAAGAAGAATGCACTTGAAATAAGACGGAAACTGTTTGGTGAAGAACATCCAACGACCACTTGCAGTTACCATTCAGTAGGTGTAACACAGCATTCATTTGCCGACTACATGTCCGCTCTTGAGTCCAAGAAGCGTGCGCTTATATCAGATGGAACCTGTTTGGTGAAGGATATTCAGAGACAGCTGACAGCTACCATTCAGTAGGGGTGTTACACATCATTCACTGGGCGACTACATCTCTGCTCTGGAGCCGGATCCAAGCTTTTACTTGATATCAGTCTGAAACTGTTTGGTGAAGAACATTCAGAGATGGCTGAGAGCTATCATTCAGTAGGGGGTTACACAACATTCACTGGGCAACTACATCTCCACTTTGGAGTCCAAGAAGCGCGCGTATGATATAAGAATGAAACTGTTTGGTGAAGAACACTTACAGACTGCTGACAGCTACCACTCAGTAGGGGTACACAACATTCACTGGGAGACTACATAGTAAGACAAGCGTGCACTCGACTTCAGAATGAAGCTGTTTGGTGACTGAGGACACCCAAAAACGGTTACAGCAATCGTCCAGTATTGTTTATTATCAGTATTGTTTATTATCAGTATTTTTAGCTCATTACAGGGTGAGTATACTGAATCATTACGAAAGTAAGTAAGTATATGAAACTTTATTTAAACAGGGTGGGTCATTCAGGTAGAAAAAGTTATTATAAATGAAAATGTTATGCTAAGCTGTAAAAAGCTAGTATGTTATCTACGCTTGTTATCTACTTTCGCGCCACTAAAAAGAAAGGTGCACGTGTTTTTAGAAGATATACCATTTCCGGGGATGGGGAAAGCAGAGACGGTGGAACATTTTGCTGAGATAATTTTTAGTCTTCTTTTTTCATATGCGGGAAATAAAAATGGCGAACATGCGGGAAAACAAAATGACAAAACACCCGGGAAAACAGAATGACAAAAAAAGTGGGAAGACAAAATTAATGAAAACACGCGGGAAAACAAAATGATAGAACACATATTATTTATGATTTTTACCAAAAAAACGTGCTCTCTATTTTCGACGCAAAAGAACGCAAGAGGAATTGAGGGTTACTCATCCTCGGAGACCCAGGGGCAGTTAGTGGGGGCGACGTGCAGCTTATCGGGACAACGGGATTTTCGGGCGAAAGTTTACAACATATATAGAGCGTAACAGCCCCTGGGCACTTTGTCTTACCGAACCAATTCCAGAAGCGTTTGAACTCCTTCCTCCTGATTGGCCACAAAAATATTTTTGTGGCCAATCAGCGAGGTTGACCAGAAGAGCGACTCTGACGTCTTCTTACACGAAGTTGTTTTCCTCATAGACTCGACGTGGTTGTTAAGCCCGTCCATCGGATGATACTACGTGGGTCTCAGATAAAAAAGCAAAACAAAAACAAAACAACGAGGCCTGGGAATATGTTAACTGTAGCATAGCGCAAGGAAACCAAAAGTTTTTAAAGCTATACGCGAGCACCTCTTGTTTATAAGTTTTGATTTTGTTATTTAAATATCCAACAAATTAAACAAAAACCCTTTGTTTTAACTGTCAAGCTGGCAACAAAATAACAATAGGTGACGGCAGCGATATCTTCGCTAACGCGTGGCCCGTGCAGTGAAGTACCCACACCGTGGCAAGTTCCAGAAGTCGGGCAACGACCGAGAAAAATAATAAGAATTGTTGTTTACTCGAATAACTATTAAAAAGCGCGCAAGTAACAGTGTAGAACTGGCAGTCGTCTAAGGCTTATTTTTTTCTGAGACTCTCCATGTAATAGCATCCGATTGATGGGCAGAGCATCCACGACGAGTCTTTGAGGAAAACAACTTCGTGTAAGAAGACATCAGAGTCACCTGGCCGGTCCTCGTCGCTGATTGGCCACAAAAATATTTTTGTGGCCAATCAGGAGGAAGAAGTTCAAACGCTTCTGGAACTGGTTCGGTAAGACAAAGTGCCCAGGGGCTGTTACGCTCTATGTTGTAAAGTTTCGCCCGAAAATCCCGTTGTCCTGATAAGCTGCCCGTCGCCCCCGCTAACTGCCCCTGGGTCTCCGAGGATGTAGGATTATAAGTTTATTATAAGTTTAACCATATGCATCGACTTTTCTTTTCTTTCTTTGTTAACTTACATAAAAGACTCTTGCTCCTCCGAACACCAGCCGTCCATTTTGAATTTCTTCTGATTTCAGCTGGCAAGTTGTTTTTCAGAATCGTGACAACGCTACACGCGCGCGCTTTCAGTTGGCTTCCATTTCCTATTGGTCAAGTGCGTTCTCAAGTGTGGTGTAGACCATACTTGGCGGCGTACTTCGGCTTCTTTGAACTACGAAAGTTTCCATGGTCACCAAGAAAAGTTCAAGTAAGTACGTTTTACCCCTTCACACTCAAAGTAGGTTCCAAGTGCACTTAGACTATACTTATAAGCTCTAGTGTAAAGCCAAGTAACGTTGATGTTGGAAAAATTCGTGTTGTTCGTGTTATCAGCACACACGAGGGGACATGTCGCTGCGACATGTCCCTGCGTCTTGACTCCACGTGTGCGGAGACCTTAAAGCTATTTTTAACGAATAACGATGTTTAAGGTCGCGGGGGACACCTCTGGCTTATCATTATGCATTTATTTAAAGCGTATGCACGAAGTGCAACGACTGTCATCGACAACTTAACGAGCGAGTATTTGCATAAAGATATGAGCGCGGGCGTGATTTGATGTGTTCGCGTGTGAAATTGTTTGTGAACAAAATGTTTACTTAAAAGTAAATTAGGGTTCTGAAAAAAAAAACATTTTTATTTGATTTCTAAAACATAAAAACGCTTGAACTATTAAGATATTTTACCCAATTTACAACAACGCTTAACTTTATTCGTTAGATTGAAGGAAGTCTATGGCCTAATATTCATGTAACTCAGAGTTATCATAACTAGTAATAGTTCTCACTATAAAGCTGCCCCCGCCTTTTTATAATTTGTTTTACAGCAATAATCTAGGATTAGTGGAGTCTTTTGTCGTCATGACATTGTTTGCTGCGGAATTTCTTGTTGTGTGACACCGTTGCATCCTAAAAATATTAATTCACAAGTTCAAGTCGAATATATTACCTAGCGCGCGGAAATATTAACCTAGCGGAAATACACACAACACGTTATTCGTGGTGACAACACGCAAGCTTATTTCCTGACTTATAACATTCAAAATTAACTTTAATACTAACAATAATTTTCAGGCCAAAAAGCCTAAAAATTCCGCGAGTAATAAAATATGACACAGTTCAAAGATTCGAGAAAACAATTTTTGATTCTTATTCAACCCACTCTTTGGATCAAATAATCTGACAGTTTGTTAGCGAAACGAATTACCCTGTATTACATTTTTGTTTATTACTCGTATACGATACAAACCCCCGAAAGCAAACGTTGACGCTCGAACCAGCTCTTGGAACACACGTAGCCAAGAACACGAAACCAATTGCTCGAAATCTTTCGACGTATTACTTACAACTGCTTCAAATATCACTTAAAGCAGAGAAACCGCTCGAACAAATCTGTGAACACGCGTAAACCAAAACCGGAAAACGAAATGCTGCTAGAAGATGGCGAAGCTCGAAGGTGACGAAACGCGACCTCGTGGTTGCAAGTACCCGACACCACCGTGCGCGCTTGCTAAAATATTACCCGTCACGACCGTGCGCGCCTAGTTTTGTCAAATCGAGAACGCTTCGCCCATTACAAACACATTTCTTACTTTTTCAACAAATATTCTTTGTCCTTGTATGTATACACCCGGGGACTCCTAAGGTGCCTCCTCGGGTTTTGGCCTCTGGGCCAAAACCCTGCGGGGGCAATAATATTCACTGATAAACAACGTGTCTTTTTCGTTACAAAAAAACCGCATTGTTCTCACCATTAAAGCGTGGAATATAATTACCATAATTACCATTTGGAAACCGTGTTTTGATCGGGACACCTTCGGAAATCTCAAAGTTTGGACTTTTCCGACAATTTTGGGGCTGAGAATACAGCGCGGATACAGAACTTCATGAGCTGCCACTGCAGAGAGGTAAACTAGGCATACTGTAGTGTGTCATAACAGAAGCGGAATTCTAAAAGAGCGCTTTTAAAAAGAGAGAGAAGGCATTATATTCAAATTTGCACATTTAAACCACCATAACTTGCTGGCAAACTTTAAATTAAAAAATCCGCCTCTGTTATGACACCCTAGAGGTATTCACAGATTATTTTTTGACAAGATCACAGTGTGCTGTCTCCTACTCGTTCAGCAAACTCAGCCCCAAAATCAAGTTCTTCCCAATTTGTAACTAACGAGGCCGTTACATCGCCGTTAAGTGCAATCTACCAAATAAAGATTATATTTATAATCTTTCATCATTTCTGTATGTCTCTGTAAAATTTGAGCTTAATCGCACCCATAACAGCCGAGAAATAAGCGTTTTAAATGATGCAGGTCAAGC